>NC_086448.1:848196880-848509380 GCF_028390025.1 Pseudophryne corroboree
GTGCATAGTTATCTAGATGGCACAGGGAATACTACTCACTATGGTGCAGTGTATAGTTATCTAGATGGCACAGGGAATACTACTCACTATGGCGCAGTGTATAGTTATCTAGATGGCACAGGGAATACTGCTCACTATGGCGCAGTGCATAGTTATCTAGATGACACAGGGAATACTACTCACTATGGCGCAGTGTATAGTTATCTAGATGGCACAGGGAATACTACTCACTATGGCGCAGTGCATAGTTATCTAGATGGCATAGGGAATACTACTCACTATGGCGCAGTGTATAGTTATCTAGATGGCACAGGGAATACTACTCACTATGGTGCAGTGTATAGTTATCTAGATGGCACGGGGAATACTACTCACTATGGTGCAGTGTATAGTTATCTAGATGGAACAGGGAATACTACTCACTATGGCACAGGGCATAGTTATCTAGATGCCACAGGGAATACTACTCACTATGGCGCAGTGCATAGTTATCTAGATGGCACAGGGAATACTACTCACTATGGCGCAGGGCATAGTTATCTAGATGGCACAGGGAATACTACTCACTATGGCACGGGGCATAGTTATCTAGATGGCACAGGGAATACTACTCACTATGGCGCAGTGTATAGTTATCTAGATGGCACGGGGAATACTGCTCACTATGGCGCAGTGTATAGTTATCTAGATGGCACAGGGAGTACTACTCACTATGGCGCAGTGTATAGTTATCTAGATGGCACAGGGAATACTACTCACTATGGCGCAGTGCATAGTTATCTAGATGGCACGGGGAATACTACTCACTATGGCGCAGGGCATAGTTATCTAGATGGCACGGGGAATACTACTCACTATGGCACGGGGCATAGTTATCTAGATGGCACAGGGAATATTACTCACTATGGCACGGGGCATAGTTATCTAGATGGCACAGGGAATATTACTCACTATGGCGCAGGGCATAGTTATCTAGATGGCACAGGGAATACTACTCACTATGGCGCAGTGTATAGTTATCTAGATGGCAGAGGGAATACTACTCACTATGGTGCAGTGTATAGTTATCTAGATGGCACAGGGAATACTACTTACTATGGCACAGTGTATAGTTATCTAGATGGCACAGGGAATATTACTCACTATGGCGCAGTGTATAGTTATCTAGATGGCACAGGGAATACTACTCACTATGGCACAGTGTATAGTTATCTAAATGGCACGGGGAATACTACTCAATATGGCGCAGTGTATAGTTATCTAGATGGCACGGGGAATACTACTCACTATGGCGCAGTGTATAGTTATCTAGATGGCACAGGGAATACTACTCACTATGGCGCAGTGTATAGTTATCTAGATGACACAGGGAATACTACTCACTATGGTACAGTGTATAGTTATCTAGATGGCACAGGGAATACTACTCACTATGGCGCAGTGTATAGTTATCTAGATGGCACAGGGAATACTACTCACTATGGCGCAGTGTATAGTTATCTAGATGGTACAGGGAATACTACTCACTATGGCGCAGAACATAGTTATCTAGATGGCACAGGGAATACTACTCACTATGGCGCAGTGTATAGATATCTAGATGGCACAGGGAATACTACTCACTATGGCACAGTGTATAGT
This sequence comes from Pseudophryne corroboree, assembly GCF_028390025.1. Taxonomy (NCBI): domain Eukaryota; kingdom Metazoa; phylum Chordata; class Amphibia; order Anura; family Myobatrachidae; genus Pseudophryne; species Pseudophryne corroboree. The sequence goes on from NC_086448.1 coordinate 848,198,522, forward strand.
TATCTAAATGGCACGGGGAATACTACTCACTATGGCGCAGTGTATAGTTATCTAGATGGCACAGGGAATACTACTCACTATGGCACAGTGTATAGTTATCTAGATGGCACAGGGAATACTACTCACTATGGCACAGTGTATAGTTATCTAGATGGCACAGGGAATACTACTCACTATGGCACAGTGTATAGTTATCTAGATGGCACAGGGAATACTACTCACTATGGCGCAGTGTATAGTTATCTAGATGGCACAGGGAATACTACTCACTATGGCGCAGTGTATAGTTATCTAGATGGCACAGGGAATACTACTCACTATGGCGCAGTGTATAGTTATCTAGATGGCACAGGAAATACTACTCACTATGGCGCAGTGTATAGTTATCTAGATGGCACAGGGAATACTACTCACTATGGCGCAGTGTATAGTTATCTAGATGGCACAGGGAATGCTACTCACTATGGCACAGTGCATAGTTATCTAGATGGCACAGGGAATACTACTCACTATGGTGCAGTGTATAGTTATCTAGATGGCACAGGGAATAGTACTCACTATGGCGCAGTGTATAGTTATCTAGATGGCACAGGGAATACTACTCACTATGGTGCAGTGTATAGTTATCTAGATGGCACAGGGAATACTACTCACTATGGCGCAGTGTATAGTTATCTAGATGGCACAGGGAATACTACTCACTATGGCGCAGTGTATAGTTATCTAGATGGCACAGGGAATACTACTCACTATGGCACAGTGCATAGTTATCTAGATGGCACAGGGAATACTACTCACTATGGTGCAGTGTATAGTTATCTAGATGGCACAGGGAATACTACTCACTATGGCGCAGTGTATAGTTATCTAGATGGCACAGGGAATACTGCTCACTATGGCGCAGTGTATAGTTATCTAGATGGCACAGGGAATACTACTCACTATGGCGCAGTGCATAGTTATCTAGATGGCATAGGGAATACTACTCACTATGGCGCAGTGCATAGTTATCTAGATGGAACAGGGAATACTACTCACTATGGCGCAGTGCATAGTTATCTAGATGGAACAGGGAATACTACTCACTATGGCGCAGGGCATAGTTATCTAGATGCCACAGGGAATACTACTCACTATGCGCAGTGCATAGTTATCTAGATGGCACAGGGAATACTACTCACTATGCGCAGTGCATAGTTATCTAGATAGCATGGGGAATACTACTCACTATGGCACAGGGCATAGTTATCTAGATGGCACAGGGAATACTACTCACTATGGCACAGGGCATAGTTATCTAGATGGCACAGGGAATACTACTCACTATGGCGCAGGGCATAGTTATCTAGATGGCATGGGGAATACTACTCACTATGGCGCAGGGCATAGTTATCAAGGTGGCACGGGGAATACTACTCACTATGGCAGGGGGCATAGTTATCTAGATGGCACAGGGAATATTACTCACTATGGCGCAGGGCATAGTTATGTAGATGGCACGGGGAATACTACTCGGGGAATACTACTCACTATGGCACGGGGCATAGTTATCTAGATGGCACAGGGAATACTACTCACTATGGCGCAGTGCATAGTTATCTAGATGGCACAGGGAATACTACTCACTATGGCGCAGTGTATAGTTATCTAGATGGCACAGGGAATATTACTCACGATGGCGCAGTGTATAGTTATCTAGATGGCACAGGGAATACTACTCACTATGGCGCAGTGTATAGTTATCTAGATGGCACAGGGAATACTAATCACTATGGCACGGGGCATAGTTATCTAGATGGCACTGGGAATATTACTCACTATGGCACGGGGCATAGTTATCTAGATGGCACAGGGAATACTACTCACTATGGCGCAGGGCATAGTTATCTAGATGGCACAGGGAATACTACTCACTATGGCACGGGGCATAGTTATCTAGATGGCACAGGGAATACTACTCACTATGGCGCAGTGTATAGTTATCTAGATGGCACGGGGAATACTACTCACTATGGCGCAGTGTATAGTTATCTAGATGGCACAGGGAATACTACTCACTATGGCGCAGTGTATAGTTATCTAGATGGCACAGGGAATACTACTCACTCTGGCGCAGTGCATAGTTAGCTAGATGGCACAGGGAATACTACTCACTATGGTGCAGTGTATAGTTATCTAGATGGCACAGGGAATACTACTCACTATGGCGCAGTGTTTAGTTATCTAGATGGCACAGGGAATACTGCTCACTATGGTGCAGTGTATAGTTATCTAGATGTCACAGGGAATACTACTCACTATGGCACAGTGTATAGTTATCTAGATGGCACAGGGAATACTACTCACTATGGCACAGTGTATAGTTATCTAGATGGCACAGGGAATACTACTCACTATGGCACAGTGTATAGTTATCTAGATGACACAGGGAATACTACTCACTATGGCGCAGTGTATAGTTATCTAGATAGCACAGGGAATACTACTCACTATGGTGCAGTGTATAGTTATCTAGATGGCACAGGGAATACTAATCACTATGGCACAGTGTATAGTTATCTAGATGGCACAGGGAATACTACTCACTATGGCGCAGGGCATAGTTATCTAGATGGCACAGGGAATACTACTCACTATGGCGCAGGGCATAGTTATCTAGATGGCACAGGGAATACTACTCACTATGGCGCAGTGTATAGTTATCTAGATGGCACAGGGAATACTACTCACTATGGCGCAGTGTATAGTTATCTAGATGGCACAGGGAATACTACTCACTATGGTGCAGGGCATAGTTATCTAGATGGCACAGGGAATACTAATCACTATGGTGCAGTGTATAGTTATCTAGATGGCACAGGGAATACTACTCACTATGGTGCAGTGTATAGTTATCTAGATGGCACAGGGAATACTACTCACTATGGCGCAGTGCATAGTTATCTAGATGGCACAGGGAATACTGGTCACTATGGCGCAGGGCATAGTTATCTAGATGGCACAGGGAATACTAATCACTATGGTGCAGAGCATAGTTATCTAGATGGCACATGGAATAGAGATGTGCACCGGAAATTTTTCGGGTTTTGTGTTTTGGTTTTGGGTTCGGTTCCGCGGCCGTGTTTTGGGTTCGAACGCGTTTTGGTCTATTCTGAACACCTCACACCTCACAATATTATTTTTAGTCCTAAAATTTGCACCGAGGTCGCTGGATGACTAAGCTCAGCGACCTCGGCAGCACATGACGCAAAGAAAAAAAGAGGCGCAATGAGGTAGCTGTGTGACTAAGCTCAGCGACCCAAGTGGCCGACACAAACACCTGGCCCATCTAGGAGTGGCACTGCAGTGTCACGCAGGATGGCCCTTCCAAAAAACACTCCCCCAAACAGCACATGACGCAAAGAAAAAAAGAGGCGCAATGAGGTAGCTGTGTGACTAAGCTCAGCGACCCTAGTGGCCGACACAAACACCTGGCCCATCTAGGAGTGGCACTGCAGTGTCACACAGGATGGCCCTTCCAAAAAACACTCCCCAAACAGCACATGACGCAAAGAAAAATGAAAGAAAAAAGAGGTGCAAGATGGAATTGTCCTTGGGCCCTCCCACCCACCCTTATGTTGTATAAACAGGACATGCACACTTTAACCAACCCATCATTTCAGTGACAGGGTCTGCCACACGACTGTGACTGAAATGACGGGTTGGTTTGGACCCCCACCAAAAAAGAAGCAATTAATCTCTCCTTGCACAAACTGGCTCTACAGAGGCAAGATGTCCACCTCATCATCATCCTCCGATTCATCACCGTGTACATCCCCTCCTCTTTGATTATCAATTCGTCCCCACTGGAATCCACCATCTCAGCTCCCTGTGTACTTTGTGGAGGCAATTGCTGCTGGTCAATGTCTCCGCGGAGGAATTGATTATAATTCATTTTAATGAACATCATCTTCTCCACATTTTCTGGAAGTAACCTCGTACGCCGATTGCTGACAAGGTGAGCGGCGGCACTAAACACTCTTTCGGAGTACACACTTGTGGGAGGGCAACTTAGGTAGATTAAAGCCAGTTTGTGCAAGGGCCTCCAAATTGCCTCTTTTTCCTGCCAGTATACGTACGGACTGTCTGACGTGCCTACTTGGATGCGGTCACTCATATAATCCTTCACCATTCTTTCAATGGGGAGAGAATCATATGCAGTGACAGTAGACGACATGTCCGTAATCGTTGGCAGGTCCTTCATTCCGGACCAGATGTCAGCATCAGCAGTCGCTCCAGACTGCCCTGCATCACCGCCAGCGGGTGGACTCGGAATTCTGAGCCTTTTCCTCGCACCCCCAGTTGCGGGAGAATGTGAAGGAGGAGATGTTGACAGGTCGCGTTCCGCTTGACTTGACAATTTTCTCACCAGCAGTTGTTTGAACCCCTGCAGACTTGTGTCTGCCGGAAAGAGAGATACAACGTAGGTTTTAAATCTAGGATCGAGCACGGTGGCCAAAATGTAGTGCTCTGATTTCAACAGATTGACCACCAGTGAATCCTTGTTAAGCGAATTAAGGGATCCATCCACAAGTCCCACATGCCTAGCGGAATCGCTCTGTGTTAGCTCCTCCTTCAATGTCTCCAGCTTCTTCTGCAAAAGCCCGATGAGGGGAATGACCTGACTCAGGCTGGCAGTGTCTGAACTGACTTCATGTGTGGCAAGTTCAAAAGGTTGCAGAACCTTGCACAACGTTGAAATCATTTTCCACTGCGCTTGAGACAGGTGCATTCCACCTCCTATATCGTGCTCAGTTGTATAGGCTTGAATGGCCTTTTGCTGCTCCTCCAACCTCTGAAGCATATAGAGGGTTGAATTCCACCTCGTTACCACTTCTTGCTTCAGATGATGGCAGGGCAGGTTCAGGCATTTTTGGTGTTGCTCCAGTCTTCTGTACGTGGTGCCTGTACGCCGAAAGTGTCCCGCAATTCTTCTGGCCACCGACAGCATCTCTTGCACGCCCCTCTCGTTTTTTAAATAATTCTGCACCACCAAATTCAAGGTATGTGCAAAACATGGGACGTGCTGGAATTTGCCCATATTTAATGCACACACAATATTGCTGGCGTTGTCCGATGCCACAAATCCACAGGAGAGTCCAATTGGGGTAAGCCATTCTGCGATGATCTTCCTCAGTTGCCGTAAGAGGTTTTTAGCTGTGTGCGTATTCTGGAAAGCGGTGATACAAAGCGTAGCCTGCCTAGGAAAGAGTTGGCGTTTGCGAGATGCTGCTACTGGTGCCGCCGCTGCTGTTCTTGCGGCGGGAGTCCATACATCTACCCAGTGGGCTGTCACAGTCATATAGTCCTGAGTCTGCCCTGCTCCACTTGTCCACATGTCCGTGGTTAAGTGGACATTGGGTACAACTGCATTTTTTAGGACACTGGTGAGTCTTTTTCTGAGGTCTGTGTACATTTTCGGTATCGCCTGCCTAGAGAAATGGAACCTAGATGGTATTTGGTACCGGGGACACAGTACCTCAAACAAGTCTATAGTTGGCTCTGCAGTAATGATGGATACCGGAACCACGGTTCTCACCGCCCAGGATGCCAAGGCCTCAGTTATCCGCTTTGCAGCAGGATGACTGCTGTGACATTTCATCTTCCTCGCAAAGGACTGTTGGACAGTCAATTGCTTGGTGGAAGTAGTAAAAGTGGTCTTACGACTTCCCCTCTGGGATGACCATCGACTCCCAGCAGCAACAACAGCAGCGCCAGCAGCAGTAGGCGTTACACGCAAGGATGCATCGGAGGAATCCCAGGCAGGAGAGGACTCGTCAGAATTGCCAGTGACATGGCCTGCAGGACTATTGGCATTCCTGGGGAAGGAGGAAATTGACACTGAGGGAGTTGGTGGGGTGGTTTGCGTGAGCTTGGTTACAAGAGGAAGGGATTTACTGGTCAGTGGACTGCTTCCGCTACCGCCCAAAGTTTTTGAACTTGTCACTGACTTATGATGAATGCGCTGCAGGTGACGTATAAGGGAGGATGTTCCGAGGTGGTTAACGTCCTTACCCCTACTTATTACAGCTTGACAAAGGGAACACACGGCTTGACAAATGTTGTTCGCATTTCTGTTGAAATACTTCCACACTGAAGAGCTGATTTTTTTGGTATTTTCACCAGGCATGTCAATGGCCATATTCCTCCCACGGACAACAGGTGTCTCCCCGGGTGCCTGACTTAAACAAACCACCTCACCATCAGAATCCTCCTGGTCAATTTCCTCCCCAGCGCCAGCAACACCCATATCCTCCTCATCCTGGTGTACTTCAACACTGACATCTTCAATCTGACTATCAGGAACTGGACTGCGGGTGCTCCTTCCAGCACTTGCAGGGGGCGTGCAAATGGTGGAAGGCGCATGCTCTTCACGTCCAGTGTTGGGAAGGTCAGGCATCGCAACGGACACAATTGGACTCTCCTTGTGGATTTGTGATTTCGAAGAACGCACAGTTCTTTGCTGTGCTTTTGCCAGCTTAAGTCTTTTCATTTTTCTAGCGAGAGGCTGAGTGCTTCCATCCTCATGTGAAGCTGAACCACTAGCCATGAACATAGGCCAGGGCCTCAGCCGTTCCTTGCCACTCCGTGTGGTAAATGGCATATTGGCAAGTTTACACTTCTCCTCCGACGATTTTATTTTAGATTTTTGAGTCCTTTTTTTACTGATATTTGGTGTTTTGGATTTTACATGCTCTGTACTATGACATTGGGCATCGGCCTTGGCAGACGACGTTGATGGCATTTCATCGTCTCGGCCATGACTAGTGGCAGCAGCTTCAGCACGAGGTGGAAGTGGATCTTGATCTTTCCCTATTTTTGGAACCTCAACATTTTTGTTCTCCATATTTTAATAGGCACAACTAAAAGGCACCTCAGGTAAACAATGGAGATGGATGGATACTAGTATACTTATGGATGACGAGCGACTGCCGACACAGAGGTAGCTACAGCCGTGGACTACCGTACTGCGTCTGCTAGTATAGACTGGATGATAATGATATAAAAAATATATATATATCACTACTGCAGGACAGGTATATATTGTATAATGACGGACCTGCTGGACACTGTCAGCACTGCAGACTCCTAAACTACTAGTATGAAGAAGATAGAAAAAAAAAACCCACCACAGGTAGGTATACAATTATGGACGAGCGACTGCCGACACAGAGGTAGCTACAGCCGTGGACTACCGTACTGCGTCTGCTAGTATAGACTGGATGATAATGATATAAAAAATATATATATATCACTACTGCAGGACAGGTATATATTGTATAATGACGGACCTGCTGGACACTGTCAGCACTGCAGACTCCTAAACTACTAGTATGAAGAAGATAGAAAAAAAAAACCCACCACAGGTAGGTATACAATTATGGACGAGCGACTGCCGACACAGAGGTAGCTACAGCCGTGGACTACCGTACTGCGTCTGCTAGTATAGACTGGATGATAATGATATAAAAAATATATATATATCACTACTGCAGGACAGGTATATATTGTATAATGACGGACCTGCTGTACACTGTCAGCACTGCAGACTCCTAAACTACTAGTATGAAGAAGATAGAAAAAAAAAAAACCACCACAGGTAGGTATACAATTATGGACGAGCGACTGCCGACACAGAGGTAGCTACAGCCGTGGACTACCGTACTGCATCTGCTAGTATAGACTGGATGATAATGATATAAAAAATATATATATATCACTACTGCAGGACAGGTATATATTGTATAATGACGGACCTGCTGGACACTGTCAGCACTGCAGACTCCTAAACTACTAGTATGAAGAAGATAGAAAAAAAAAAAACCACCACAGGTAGGTATACAATTATGGACGAGCGACTGCCGACACAGAGGTAGCTACAGCCGTGGACTACCGTACTGCGTCTGCTAGTATAGACTGGATGATAATGATATAAAAAATATATATATCACTACTGCAGGACAGGTATATATTGTATAATGATGGACCTGCTGGACACTGTCAGCACTGCAGACTCCTAAACTACTAGTATGAAGAAGATAGAAATATAATGAATGACGGACCTGCTGGACACTGTCAGCAGAATGCGTTTATATATAGAATTAAAAAAAAACACCACACGAGTGTTTAACTTTTTCAGGCAGACAATATACTGGTGGTCACTGCTGGTCAGTCACACTGGCACTTTGGCAGCAAAAGTGTGCACTGTTAAATATGTACTCCTGCTATAACTGCTCCCCAGTCTCCCCCACAATTAAGCTGTGTGAGCAGTGAGCACTACTCAGCACAGTCAGATATACATTACATAGATGATATTATCATGCAGCACACTGAGGCTGAGCACAGATATGGTATGTGACTGTGTATCGTTTTTTTTCAGGCAGAGAACGGATTATATTAAATAATAAATAAAACTGGTGGTCACCACTAGTATAACTATCAGCAAAACTCTGCACTCTCTGAGTACTCCTAATGCTCCAGTAAATCAAGTGTCTCACTCTCTATCTAAACGGAGAGGACGCCAGCCACGTCCTCTCCCTATCAATCTCAATGCACGTGTGAAAATGGCGGCGACGCGCGGCTCCTTATATAGAATCTGAGTCTCGCGATAGAATACGAGCCTCGCGAGAATCCGACAGCGGGATGATGACGTTCGGGCGCGCTCGGGTTAGCCGAGCAAGGCGGGAAGATCCGAGTCTGCCTCGGACCCGTGTAAAAAGCGTGAAGTTCGGGGGGGTTCGGATTCCGAGGAACCGAACCCGCTCATCTCTAACAGGGAATACTACTCACTATGGCGCAGTGTATAGTTATCTAGATGGCACAGGGAATACTAGTCACTATGGTGCAGTGCATAGTTATCTAGATGGCACAGGGAATACTACTCACTATGGTGCAGGGCATAGTTATCTAGATGGCACAGGGAATACTGGTCACTATGGCGCAGGGCATAGTTATCTAGATGGCACAGGGAATACTACTCACTATGGTGCAGGGCATAGTTATCTAGATGGCACAGGGAATACTACTCACTATGGTGCAGGGCATAGTTATCTAGATGGCACAGGGAATACTACTCACTATGGCGCAGGGCATAGTTATCTAGATGGCACAGGGAATACTACTCACTATGGTGCAGGGCATAGTTATCTAGATGGCACAGGGAATACTACTCACTATGGCGCAGGGCATAGTTATCTAGATGGCATAGGGAATACTACTCACTATGGTGCAGTGTATAGTTATCTAGATGGCACAGGGAATACTGGTCACTATGGCGCAGGGCATAGTTATCTAGATGGCACAGGGAATACTACTCACTATGGCGCAGGGCATAGTTATCTAGATGGCACAGGGAATACTACTCACTATGGCGCAGTGTATAGTTATCTAGATGGCACAGGGAATACTACTCACTATGGTGCAGTGTATAGTTATCTAGATGGCACAGGGAATACTACTCACTATGGCGCAGTGTATAGTTATCTAGATGGCACGGGGAATACTACTCACTATGGCGCAGGGCATAGTTATCTAGATGGCACGGGGAATACTACTCACTATGGCGCAGTGTATAGTTATCTAGATGGCACGGGGAATACTGGTCACTATGGCGCAGGGCATAGTTATCTAGATGGCACAGGGAATACTACTCACTATGGCGCAGTGTATAGTTATCTAGATGGCACAGGGAATACTACTCACTATGGTGCAGGGCATAGTTATCTAGATGGCACAGGGAATACTACTCACTATGGCGCAGGGCATAGTTATCTAGATGGCACAGGGAATACTGGTCACTATGGCGCAGTGTATAGTTATCTAGATGGCACAGGGAATACTACTCACTATGGCGCAGTGTATAGTTATCTAGATGGCACAGGGAATACTACTCACTATGGCGCAGTGTATAGTTATCTAGATGGCACAGGGAGTACTACTCACTATGGCGCAGTGTATAGTTATCTAGATGGCACAGGGAATACTACTCACTATGGCGCAGTGTATAGTTATCTAGATGGCACAGGGAATACTACTCACTATGGTGCAGTGTATAGTTATCTAGATGGCACAGGGAATACTACTCACTATGGCGCAGTGTATAGTTATCTAGATGGCACAGGGAATACTACTCACTATGGCGCAGGGCATAGTTATCTAGATGGCACAGGGAGTACTACTCACTATGGCACAGTGTATAGTTATCTAGATGGCACAGGGAATACTACTCACTATGGCGCAGGGCATAGTTATCTAGATGGCACAGGGAATACTACTCACTATGGCACGGGGCATAGTTATCTAGATGGCACAGGGAATACTACTCACTATGGCGCAGTGTATAGTTATCTAGATGGCACAGGGAATACTACTCACTATGGCGCAGGGCATAGTTATCTAGATGGCACAGGGAATACTACTCACTATGGCGCAGGGCATAGTTATCTAGATGGCACAGGGAATACTACTCACTATGGCACAGTGTATAGTTATCTAGATGGCACAGGGAGTACTACTCACTATGGCGCAGTGTATAGTTATCTAGATGGCACAGGGAGTACTACTCACTATGGCACAGTGTATAGTTATCTAGATGGCACAGGGAATACTACTCACTATGGCGCAGGGCATAGTTATCTAGATGGCACAGGGAATACTACTCACTATGGCACGGGGCATAGTTATCTAGATGGCACAGGGAATACTACTCACTATGGCGCAGTGTATAGTTATCTAGATGGCACAGGGAATACTACTCACTATGGCGCAGGGCATAGTTATCTAGATGGCACAGGGAATACTGGTCACTATGGCGCAGGGCATACTTATCTAGATGGCACAGGGAATACTGGTCACTATGGCGCAGGGCATAGTTATCTAGATGGCACAGGGAATACTACTCACTATGGCGCAGTGTATAGTTATCTAGATGGCACAGGGAATACTACTCACTATGGCGCAGGGCATAGTTATCTAGATGGCACAGGGAATACTACTCACTATGGCGCAGGGCATAGTTATCTAGATGGCACAGGGAATACTACTCACTATGGCGCAGTGCATAGTTATCTAGATGGCACAGGGAATACTACTCACTATGGCGCAGTGTACATAAAGGACAAACAGCGTCCGACTTTCTGTGACGAGAAGTTTTCTTCACATAAATCTTTAAAGCCCTCACCACATCCAGGGACTTTGAGGTAATTGAGGAATCAGTAGCCACTGGCACCACAATAGGTTGGTTGATATGAAAAGCCGACACAACCTTCGGAAGAATTTGCTGACACGTCCTGAGCTCAGCTCTCTCTTCATGGAAAATCAAGTAGGGGCTCTTGCAGGACAATGTCCCCAATTCTGACACACGTCTAGCAGAAGCTAATGCCAATAGTGTGACCACTTTCCAAGTAAGAAACTTGACATCAACCTCCTGTAAAGGCTCAAACCAATCCGACTGCAGGAACTGCAGCACCACATTAAGATCCCAAGGTGCCGTAGGAGGCACAAAGGGAGGCTGGATGTGCAGAACCCCTTTCAAGAAAGTCAATCTCAGGGAGGGCAGCCAATTGTTTCTGGAAAAAAATGGACAAGGCCGAAATCTGGACTTTTATGGAGCCCAAACGCAGGCCCACATCCACACCTGCTTGCAGAAAGAGGAGAAATCATCCTAGTTGAAACTCTACTGCAGGAAACTTCTTGGATTCACACCAAGACACATACTTTTTCCAAATTCGATGGTAATGTTTAGACGTTACTCCTTTCCTAGCCTGTATCAGGGTAGGAATAACCTTGTTCGGAATGCCCTTTCAAGCTAAGATCTGGCGTTCAACCTCCATGCCGTCAAACGTAGCCGTGGTATGTCTTGATAAGCAAACATCCCCTGTTGCAGAAGGTCATCGCGAGAGGAAGAAGCCTCGGATATTCCTGAAGTAACTCCAGAAGATCCGCGTACCAAGCCCTTCTTGACCAGTCCAGAGCAATGAGGATCACCTGAACTCTTCTTCTTTTTATTAGTTTGAAAATCCTTGGGATAAGTGGAAGTGGAGGGAACACATACATGGACTTGAACACCCACGGAGTCACCAGGGCGTCCACCGCTACTGCCTGTGGGTCTCTCGACCTGGAACAGTACCTCTGAAGCTTCTTGTTGAGGCGGGAGGCCATCATGTCTATGTGAGGTACGCCCCACAGACCTGTCACCTCCGCAAACACCTCCGGGTGGAGGCCCCACTCTCCTGGATGGAGATTGTGTCTGCTGAGGAAGTCCGCTTCCCAGTTGTCCACTCCCGGAATGAAGATTGCCGACTGTGCCACTGTGTGCTTTTCTGCCCAGAGGAGGATTCGTGTTACCTCTGATATTGCAGCTCTGCTCTTCGTTCCACCCTGTCGGTTTATGTAGGCCACCATCGTTACATTGTCCGACTGAATCTGAATGGCCTGATCTTTTAGAGGATGTGCCGCTTGTAGAAGACTGTTGTACATGGCCCTTTGTTCCAGAATGTTTATCGGAAGGATGGATTCCGGACTTGACCACCTTCCTTGGAAGTTTTCCCGCTGGGTGACTGCTCCCCAACCTCTGAGACTTACATCCGTGGTTAGAAGGATCCAATTCTGAATCCCGAATCTCTAGTAGGTTAGAAGTTTGCAGCCACCAGAGGAGCGAAATTCTGGCTTTCAGCGACAGATGTCTCCTCTGGTGCATGTGAAGATGAGATCCCGACCATTTGTCCAGGAGATCCAGTTGGAAAAACCATCCATGAAATCTTCTATACTGTAGAGCCTCATAGGAGGCAACCATCTTCCCCAGAAGGCAAATGCACTGATGAACAGATACCCGGGCTGGCTTCAGGACATCCTGAACCATTGTTTGCATCACCAACGCTTTCTCTGCCGGCAGAAACACCCTCTGTACTTCCGTGTTGAGGATCATCCCCAGGAAGGACAGTCTCCTTGTCTGCTCCAAATGCGACTTTGGAAGATTAAGGATCCATCCATGATCCTGGAGTAGTTGAGTTGAGAGAGCAATGCTCTGTAACAGCTTTTCCCTGGAAGACGCTTTTATCAGCAGATCATCCAGATAAGGAATAATGTTCACACCCTGCTTTCGGAGGAGTAACATCACCTCCACCATGACCTTAGTGAACACCCTCGGTGCGAGGCCAAACGGCAGTGCCTGGAACTGATAATGACAATCCAGCAGCGCAAATCTTAGATAAGCCTGGTGAGGTGGCCAGATCGGAATATGAAGGTATGCATCCTTGATATCCAGGGATACCAGGAATTCCCCCTCCTCCAGACCTGAGATCACCGCTCTCAGAGACTCCATCTTGAATTTTAATTCCCTCAAATAAGGGATCAATGACTTTATGGGGGTCATTCCGAGTTGTTCGCTCGCAAGCTGCTTTTAGCAGCATTGCACACGCTAAGCCGCCGCCTACTGGGAGTAAATCTTAGCTTATCAAAATTGCGAAGGAAAGATTCGCAATATTGCGAAAAGACTTCTCTGTGCAATTTCTGAGTAGTTTGAGACTTACTCTGCCAGTGCGATCAGTTCAGTGCTTGTCGTTCCTGGTTTGACGTCACAAACACTCCCAGCGTTCGCCCAGACACTCCTCCGTTTCTCCAGCCTCTCCCGCGTTTTTCCCAGAAACGGTAGCGTTTTTTCACACACTCCCATAAAACGGCCAGTTTCCGCCCAGAAACACCCACTTCCTGTCAATCACATTACGATCACCAGAACGAAGAAAAAACCTTGTAATGCCGTGAGTAAAATACCTACCTGCATAGCAAATTTACTTGGCGCAGTCGCACTGCGGACATTGCGCATGCGCATTAGCGACTAATCGCTCCGTTGCGAGAAAAAAATACCGAGCGAACAACTCGGAATGACCCCCTATGTTCAATATCGGCCTGACCGAACCATCCGCTTTCGGTACCACAAACAGGTTTGAGTACTAACCCTTGTTTGTTAGGGGAGGTGGAACTGGAACAATGACATTTGACTTTAGCAATTTGTGAATGGCTTCCTGCAGGATAGCACATTCTGTCAGCGAAGCTGGTAAGCCTGATTTGAAGAATCTGTGAGGTGGGAGTTCTTGAAACTCCAGTCTGTACCCCTGGGTAACAATATCTTGTACCCAGAGGTCCAGGCATCATGACACCCAGACGTGACTGAAATTTCTTAGTCTTGCTCCAACCTGCCCGATCTCCAGGCTGGGAGGTCCACTGTCATGCCAAGGATTTTTGGGAAGCAGAACCAGGTTTCTGTTCCTGGGAACCTGTTGGTGCAGGTTTTCTGGATTTCCACCGACCTTCTTTAAAGAAAGTGGAAGGGGGTTTGGACTTTAACTTTCGCGGTCCGAAAGGACTGCATTGTAGACATAGGATAAGATTTCCTAGTCGGTGCTGTTGCTGAGGGAAGAAAGGTTGACTTACCCGCAGTTGCAGTGGAGATCCACGTATCTAATGCTTCCCCAAACAGAGCCTGGCCTGTGAAGGGTAGGTTCTCCATACTTTTCTTGGATTCTGCATTCGCCAACCATTGGCACAGCCAAAGTCCCCTGCGTGCCGAGACAGCCATGGAAGAAGCTCTCGCATTAAGATGGCCAAGGTCCTTCATGGCCTCCACCATGAAACCTGCAGAATCCTGTATGTGACGTAAAAACAAATCAATGTCACTTCTATCCATAATATCTAATTCCTCTAGTAACGTGCCTGACCACTTTACTATGGCTTTAGAAATCCACGCACAAGCAATAGTGGGTCTTAAAGCTACGCCAGTAGCCGTGTATAGTGATTTGAGCGTAGTCTCAATCTTGCGGTCCGCCGGCTCTTTTAAAGCGGTGGACCTAGGGACAGGTAAAACCACCTTTTTAGACAACCTAGATACAGAAGCGTCTACTACAGGCAGGGGTTTCCCACTTTTTCCTATCCTCCTTAGGGAAAGGAAAAGCAATGAGAACTCTTTTGGGATCTGGTTTTCCCAGAATTTTCCAAACAATGCGTTTAATTCCTTAGACGCAGGGAAGGTAAGGGAGGTTTTCTTATTGTCTGTAAAGTAAGCCTCCTCTACCTGCTCAGGTACCTTAGCAGTAATGTGTAAAATGTCCATAAAAGCCTCAATCATAAGATGCACCCCCTTAACCAGGGATGCATCTCCCCCCTGTATATCCCCCTCACCGTCCTCTGTATCAGAGTTGGTATCCGTGTCAGCTTGCATTATCTGGGCAAGAGCACACTTCTTTAGGGATATAATTGGGTTTTTTTTTTGATGAGGTAGCGGGAGGTGAATACGACAAAACCTCAACAGACTTTCTTAAATCCTGTGTTTCAGTCTCATTTTGAGCCATCCGAGATGAAATCTGGGATATCATTCCCCTAAGAGAATCCACCCATGGGGGTTCAGATTCAGAGGGCTGAGACAGTATATTGCAGTCCTGAGTACATGGAATAGACTCTTCTGGAGAAGATACACACTCTGCAGCACAGGACACAGAGGGGTATATTTACTAAGGTCCCGATTTTGACCGAGATGCCGTTTTTTCTTCAAAGTGTCATTTCGGTAATTTACTAAGCAAAAATCTCGGCAGTGATGAGGGCATTCGTAATATTTTGGAAGTCCTAGGAAAAAATCACGAATCAATACACCATCGGTCAAATACGCCTGCAATTTGGTAGAAATCGGTAATTTACTAAAAAGTGCAAATCACAAACACTGCCGACAATAGCCAAACACTGCCGTGCTAAAATACAATTCGTGAAAAAGTGCTTAAAAAAAACAGACCTGCTTTTTTATCCCGTGTTTGGATAGGCATGCACGGATCCATGAGATCCGTGCATGTTTATCAGTGGGAAGGGGATGGGAAAGTGTTATTTTTTTGAAAAAAAAATGCGTGGGGTCCCCCCTCCTAAGCCAAACCAGCCTCGGGCTCTTTGAGCTGGTCCTGGTTGAAAAAATATGGGGGAAAAAATGTCAGAGGTTCCCCCATATTTAAACAACCAGCACCGGGCTCTGCACCTGGTCCTGGTTCCAAAAATACGGGGGACAAAAAGCGTAGCGGTCCCCCGTATATATGAAACCAGCACCGGGCTCCACTAGCCAGATACATAATGCCACAGCCGGGGGACACTTTTATATAGGTCCCGGCGGCCCTGGCATTACATAACCAACTAGTCACCCCTGGCCGGGGTACCCTGGAGGAGTGGGGACCCCTTCAATCAAGGGGTCCCCCCCCTCCAGCCACCCAAGGACCAGGGGTGAAGCCCGAGGCTGTCCCCCCCATCCAAGGGCTGCGGATGGGAGGCTGATAGCCGTTTTGTCAAAAAATTAATATTGTTTTTAGTAGCAAGTAACCTCACCGCTGACTACAAAGTTCCCACCATTGGTTACAATGGAGCGCATAGGCGCTACATTGTAACACTGCCGTGTGCTGCCTGTCATACAGTACAGGAGCACACAGCCAATCAGGAGGGTGCCACAATGTGGCGCTCCCTGATTGGCTGATGGAACCCTCTTAGACATAAGTCAGAGGGGGTTTATGGCATTCGGGGAAAGGGGTCCCATGTGAAAACATGGGGCCCCTTTCAGTGCGAGGTCGGGTGTCTGTTTTTTTATTTTGCCAAGTACCTGGATTACAAATGGATTACAAGAAGAAGAGGTTTCTACACTGGATTTTGTGAGTATAATTTTTTCAACAGGTACACCATGGATTCTACATGGAGAAGAGGACCGACCCTCGTGTGAACATAGGTAAGTATGTGTATATGGAGGTGTGGATGTATGCATTAAAGTTTTACTATCAAGGTGTGTGTCTTATGTTTTTATTGGGGTATTTTTTTAGTAGTAGTACTACAGGTACCAGCGGGCCCGGTTTTCCACCGCATGCTGGTACTTGTGGGTCTCCAAGTACCAGCTTGCGGGGGAGGCTTGCTGGGACTTGTAGTACTGCTACTAAAAACAATATTCATTTTTTGACAAAACGGCTATCAGCCTCCCATCCGCAGCCCTTGGATGGGGGGGACAGCCTCGGGCTTCACCACTGGTCCTTGGGTGGCTGGAGGGGGGGACCCCTTGATTGAAGGGGTCCCCACTCCTCCAGGGTACCCCGGCCAGGGGTGACTAGTTGGTTATGTAATGCCAGGGCCGCCGGGACCTATATAAAAGTGTCCCCCGGCTGTGGCATTATGTATCTGGCTAGTGGAGCCCGGTACTGGTTTCAGAAATACGGGGGATCCCTACGCTTTTTGTCCCTCGTATTTTTGGAACCAGGACCAGGCGCAGAGCCCGGTGCTGGTTGTTTAAATATGGGGGAACCTCTGACATTTTTTTCCCCATATTTTTTCAACAAGGACCGGCTCAAAGAGCCCGAGGCTGGTTTGGCTTAGGAGGGGGGACCCCACGCAATTTTTGGGGGGATTTTAACACTGATTTTATTTATTTAAAAGGTGCACAATGTAGCCCAGCACGGATCTCTCAGATCCGGCCGAGATTCATTGTATTAAAGTCGGCAGTGTTTTACAAGTCACTCACGTAAAACACTGCCTAAAAAAACGAATGACATCGACATCGGTAAATCCGAAAGTGCAGAATACGGCAGCTTAGTAAATTAGTCGTACTAAATTCAAAAAGTTGCAATTTTACACTTTCGATGTCATTCGTGATTGAACTTTGACCTCAAACGGGAAAATACGAATTTTAGTAAATATACCCCAGAGTCCCTAGACATGGTAATGTGAGATATATAACATACACAGGTAAATGTCAGACACAGTTTCCCCCAGAGTACCTTCAGAGAGTCACAGAGTATAAGGAGCCACACACAGCGCTCCAGTAGGCAGTTAATACACTAAACATCCGGCGCTGACTGAATAACCTTAATAGGCTTAAACAGTGATTATAACACTCTACCCCCGTCTATAACACCCTGGTACCGCAGAGGTATGCTGGAGTTATGTGGAGGGCAGCGCTCCCTGTCAGCGTCTCTTCAGTGTGATCTGCAGGGAGAAAATGGCGCTGGTGAGTGCTGGATCTGCTCTGAGAAGCCCCGCCCCCTGTAATGGCGCATCTTCCTGCACTTTACAGATTATACTGGCCTGAGGTTTTGTGCTGCTAGCAGTGGGATTAGTCCCTGTTAGCATATGTGACCAGTGTAGGGTATGTTGCGCTGGCCCAGGACGCCCCTCACAGCACCGTACACCAAGTGCCGCTGAGCCTTCCGGAGCGCAGCCTGTCAGAGCTGCACTCCCACCCTTGTGCCACCATTCCCGCCGGCGACCTGCTTCCCGGGCAGCCGGTGTCATACTCACTACTCTTCTATCTTCTGGCTCTGTTATGGGGTGGCGGCCGTGCTGCGGGAGTGAGCGGTCGACTTGTGAGCTTGCGATCAACATCCTCAGGAGCTCAGTGTCCTGTCAGCGGAGATAGAGAACCATTAACTTCTAGATTTGGTTCCTACTACCCTCTAAGTCAGACGAAGTCCTGTTGCCAGCAGCCTGCCTGTATCTAACACTCTTAGAAAAAAATAAAACTAGAAAAACTCCTAGGAGCTCCCCTAGCTGTGACCGGCTCCCCCGGGCACATTTTCTAAATGGAGTCTGGTAGGAGGGGCATAGAGGGAGGAGCCAGCCCACACTATTAAACTCTTAAAGTGCCCATGGCTTCTAAGGGACCCGTCTATACCCCATGGTACTAATGTGGACCCCAGCATCCTCTAAGACATAACAGAAATAAAAAAACAAATGAAAAATCCAATCCAGCGGACTTAGGAGAGCTATATGTATATACACATAGATCCCCTTTCCTGAATGTTGGGCCTCCACGTGACATCTGTCACTTAGAGACTCGCCAGCTAATCAGGGAGCACCAAGTAGTAGCGGCCTCCTGATTGGCTTAGCGCTGCTCGGCTGTTAGTGAAGCAGAGCCCATACGATTCTATGAGGAAAAGTCCCTATAGAAGTCTATGGGTGGAAAACGTTGGTTTGTGGTAGACCACAAGGTTAAATGATGTCAACCACAAGATTGACCTCAATTAACCTTGTGATCTACCGCAAACCATCGGTCCTTTAATGCCCTGCATGCTGGTACTTGTGGTTCTCAAATTCCAGCATGCAGGGGAGGCTTGCTGGTACCTGTAGTTCTACCATTAAAACACAATATGAATTCTTAATTTTACACTCAATTGCTATGAACTCGCTACCCACAGCCAACAGGTGGCGGGCATAGCCCTGGGCTTCAGCCCTGGCCCCTGGAGGGGGTCTCCACTCCCCCAGGGCACCCTGGCCAGGGCTTACTAGTTGGGGGGGTAATGCTACAGCCACAGGAACCGTTATAAACGTGTCCCCCCAGCTGTGACATCCTTGGCTAGTGGAGGCTGGTGCTGGTTTTAAAAATACGTGGAACCCCTATGTCCTTTCCCCCCGTATTTTGGAACCAGGACCGGTCCAAGAGCCTGGTGCTGTCTCTTTAAATACATGGGGACTGCATGCAATTTTTCCCCTGTATTTTTAGAACCAGGAGCAGTTCAAAGAGCCCAGTCTGGTTATGCTTAGGAGGGGATCCCACACAGATTTTTTTTTTCTTTAATGTTAACTCTTTAACTTTTACACAGAGAGGCACTGAACAGATGTCACTGATCCATGCAGACTTCTCTAAACACGCTGCTCAGGGGACGTCTATATGAAAAGTGCATTTTGATCCTAGTTTGCAATATTCACGGGTGTGTTTTAGAAACGATTCGTGGTAAATTTCCGTGTCTATGGAAAGTCCTGCCGGGTTTGGCCGATGATGTATTTGATCGTACATCCCTATAGTCCCATTTTTTGTGAAATGACTTCCCACCCAACAGAAATAGCCCCACCAGTGGCAATAGATCCCCACTGTTATCTATCTCCACCCCTCCAGTGGTAATAGACCCCAGTGTTATCTATCTCCACCCCTCCAGTGGTAATAGACCCCAGTGGCAGAGCCCCCTCACACTCAGTGTCCATGGGCACCCACTGGTTAATGCCCCCTCTCCATGTGTCACTATTTGTGTCATTTTTATTTTTAATATATAATCCCCCCACCAGCTAATAAAATCATTTTATGTGGCAGTCCCTAAACCCCCCATTGTCAAATGATGAGCCCACTATTTTAGACTACCCCCCTCCTCCTTTTATAGCCCCACCGCATCACCTTATAGCAGAGCGCAGCATGTGGGGCAGAAGGAACTGATCATCAATGCAGCAGGAGGAAGTTCTCCACTGAAGACGGAGGAAGCAGCAGGGCAGCCAGACGTATGGGAACTGGCCAGGTAATGCTCTCCAGACGTATGGGAACTGGCCAGGTAATGCTCTCCAGACGTATGGGAACTGGCCAGGTAATGCTCTCCAGACCTATGGGAACTGGCCAGGTAATGCTCTCCAGACGTATGTGAACTGGCCAGGTAATGCTCTCCAGACCTATTGGAACTGGCCAGGTAATGCTCTCCAGACGTATGGGAACTGGCCAGGTAATGATCTCCAGACGTATGGGAACTGGCTAGGTAACGCTCTCCAGACGTATGGGAACTGGCCAGGTAACGCTCTCCAGACGTATGGGAGCTGACCAGGTAACGCTCTCCAGACTTATGGGAACTGGCCAGGTAACGCTCTCCAGACGTATGGGAACTGGCCAGGTAATGATCTCCAGACGTATGGGAACTGGCCAGGTAACGCTCTCCAGACGTATGGGAACTGGCCAGGTAACGCTCTCCAGACGTATGGGAGCTGACCAGGTAACGCTCTCCAGACGTATGGGAACTGGCCAGGTAACGCTCTCCAGACGTATGGGAACTGGCCAGGTAATGATCTCCAGACGTATGGGAACTGGCCAGGTAATGCTCTCCAGACGTATGGGAACTGGCCAGGTAACGCTCTCCAGACGTATGGGAGCTGGCCAGGTAACGCTCTCCAGACGCATGGGAGCTGGCCAGGTAACGCTCTGCAGATGTATGGGAACTGGCCAGGTAACGCTCTCCAGACGTATGGGAACTGGCCAGGTAACGCTCTTGAGACGTATGGGAACTGGCCAGGTAATGATCTCCAGACGTATGGTAACTGGCCAGGTAATGCTCTCCAGACGTATGGGAACTGGCCAGGTAATGCTCTCCAGACGTATGGGAACTGGCCAGGTAATGCTCTCCAGATGTATGGGAACTGGCCAGGTAATGATCTCCAGACGTATGGGAACTGGCCAGGTAATGATCTCCAGACGTATGGTAACTGGCCAGGTAATGATCTCCAGACGTATGGGAACTGGCCAGGTAACACTCTCCAGACGTATGGGAACTGACCAGGTAACTCACTCCAGACGTATGGTAACTGGCCAGGTAACTCACTCCAGACGTATGGGAGCTGGCCAGGTAACGCTCTCCAGACGTATGGGAGCTGGCCAGGTAACACTCTCCAGACGTATGGGAGCTGGCCAGGTAACACTCTCCAGACGTATGGGAGCTGGTCAGGTAACACTCTCCAGACGTATGGTAACTGGCCAGGTAACGCTCTCCAGACGTATGGGAGCTGGCCAGGTAACGCTCTCCAGACGTATGGGAAGTGGCCAGGTAACGCTCTCCAGACGTATGGGAGCTGGCCAGGTAACGCTCTCCAGACGTATGGGAGCTGGCCAGGTAACGCTCTCCAGACGCATGGGAACTGGCCAGGTAACGCTCTCCAGACGCATGGGAGCTGGCCAGGTAACGCTCTCCAGACGTATGGGAGCTGGCCAGGTAACGCTCTCCAGACGTATGGGAGCTGGCCAGGTAACGCTCTCCAGACGCATGGGAGCTGGCCAGGTAACGCTCTCCAGACGCATGGGAGCTGGCCAGGTAACGCTCTCCAGACGCATGGGAACTGGCCAGGTAACGCTCTCCAGACGTATGGGAGCTGGCCAGGTAACGCTCTCCAGACGTATGGGAACTGGCCAGGTAACGCTCTCCAGACGTATGGGAGCTGGCCAGGTAACACTCTCCAGACGTATGGGAGCTGGCCAGGTAACACTCTCCAGACGTATGGTAACTGGCCAGGTAACTCACTCCAGACGTATGGGAGCTGGCCAGGTAACGCTCTCCAGACGTATGGGAGCTGGCCAGGTAACGCTCTCCAGACGTATGGGAAGTGGCCAGATAACGCTCTCCAGACGTATGGGAGCTGGCCAGGTAACGCTCTCCAGATGTATGGGAGCTGGCCAGGTAACGCTCTCCAGACGTATGGGAGCTGGCCAGGTAACGCTCTCCAGACGCATGGGAGCTGGCCAGGTAACGCTCTCCAGACGCATGGGAGCTGGCCAGGTAACGCTCTCCAGACGCATGGGAGCTGGCCAGGTAACGCTCTCCAGACGCATGGGAACTGGCCAGGTAACGCTCTCCAGACGTATGGGAGCTGGCCAAGTAACGCTCTCCAGACGTATGGGAACTGGCAAGGTAACGCTCTCCAGACGTATGGGAGCTGGCCAGGTAACACTCTCCAGACATATGGGAGCTGGCCAGGTAACACTCTCCAGACGTATGGTAACTGGCCAGGTAACTCACTCCAGACGTATGGGAGCTGGCCAGGTAACGCTCTCCAGACGTATGGGAACTGGCCAGGTAACACTCTCCAGACGTATGGTAACTGGCCAGGTAACTCACTCCAGACGTATGGGAGCTGGCCAGGTAACGCTCTCCAGACGTATGGGAGCTGGCCAGGTAACACTCTCCAGACGTATGGGAGCTGGCCAGGTAACGCTCTCCAGACGTATGGGAGCTGGCCAGGTAACGCTCTCCTGTGGTTATATCACATACATTTATGAGTGTGGATAACAGGACATTGCATACATCACTGTACATTGTTTTGTAAATCATATATCCTGTTGCTACATGACCTATCAGTATGTGACCTTTAGGTTTATGCCCTTTTATGGTATTGCCACATCTGAGGCTGGTCAGTAGCTCTATAAGTATGTGACCTTCGGGTGAAACAGTAGCTTTTTACACCCAGCCTGACTGCAGACATACTGGGATATCTGACGTATCCAGCCTACGTGGTATGGAGGGGCTCCTGGATTATGAATTACTGTAACCGAACATTTCTCTGTCTGAATGGAAATTGGCAGCTAAGTACACTGAATATTAAACTGCATTTTCATATATTGTTGTGTGTATTTTTGCCTTCACTTAATACTCCATTGCACTCGTATAATCCTATAACTGTTTCCACCGGGAACACTAAGAAACAGCAAGCGGCCCTCACTGGCTTCAGCATCATATGTTATATACAGCTCTCAGTACATAATTACCAGCTGCGTCTCCAGTATACGTACAAATCCATTGCACTCGTATAACCCTATAACTGTTTCCTCCGGGAACATTAATATTGGCGAGCCAGGCAGGAGTACCGTGTGAGTAGTTGAAGGTAAAAATGTATTTTTTTAAAGAAAATGTTTAAGTCAGAAAAAGCAGGGAGGTAGCCATCTTGGTTTCGAAGATCCGGACCCTGGGATATAATGATGCGGACTGCCTGTCAGTATTTACAGCCTGTACAAAGTAAAAATGAAGTTGAAGAGTTGCAAAATATTGATATGACGGTATTTTCAAAGTCAGAAGCAAGATCCGCATCTTCAATTCTTAGCCTAGCAGCACGAGCGGTGTGTAACGTGGACTCACGCCTACAAGAGCTGCAGGTAGAAACGGATTCACTCCATGAACAGAATTGTGTATTGAGGTCGTGTGTACAATCCCAGGATGAATGTCCAAAAGATTTGCAGAGGTAGTTCGAGCATTATGTTGTTAAAACTGTAAATAAGCGGCAAAAATGCCGTTAGAGACCTAATGTGGATGCTGTCCGAATTAGAACTTTGATTGTGGGGCAGCAGTAGTAGACATTAACTGATTGTGAATCCCCTGATGCGGAAATTGAGTATGAACTGTCAGGGGAACAACTGAAACCAATTACAACAAAAACCCAGCGTAGTGAACACACTCACGCTCAGTCTGCATTGAGAACAGCAAATCCTGGGTTTCTGGTGGATGAGTCAGGACATGAACAATTTCTGCCCCTGATAAATAATGATGATAATTCACATGTCAAGGTCACATGGGAGTCTGGGGACACGGTCCCAGCATATGTAATCAACCCTAAATATAAAGCAACATCCTCCCATGCAACACATATGCTGCATTCAGACTGCAAATGCCGGATCCTACCCGGTAAGACAAACGTGTACTTACCGGGTGGGATCCGGCATTTGCACTCCGCTGCTGGCTTTCCGACCCGGCAATATACCGGGTCGGTTGCCATAACAACAGAGCGCGCAGCAGCAGCAGGGGCGGGGGTGGAGGCGGCGTCGGGAGATGAGCTCATCTCCAGCGCCGCCTCTCCCTATCTTGTGAATGGGAACCGTGTCGCATCGACACGGCTCCCATTCACACCGCACCTGACCCGGTAATCAACCCGGGTAAAACCCTTCTTTTTTACCGGGTTGATTTACCGGGTCAGGCGACCCGCTAAATCGGCCAGTGTGCTTTCACATCGCACACTGACCCGGTTCGACACGGCAATATGCCGTGTCGGTACCGGGTTATTTGTGCGATGTGGAAGGGGTATTAGTGGGACAGGGGGCGAGATGTGGGCTGAACATGAGAGCACTGAAGTAGATGGGGCTGTGATAGAGAAAAGGAATTGGTTTCCCAATGAATTAGTGCAGATAGGCTCCAAGTTTAAACAAAGGAGTCAGGAAGGATTGTTGGATTGGTTGTTACGTATGTGGGAGAAAGGAGGTGGCAGTATTAAGTTGGAAGCACCAGAAGCTGCACAATTAGGGTCCATGAGCATACCTCCCAACTGTCCATTTTCGCGGGACAGTCCTGTTTTTTGGGGACTGTCCCGCTGTCCCACCCGTGGGCCGAAGTGTCCCGCGGTGGGGGGGCAGTTGGGAGGCTCTGTCTGTCGCTGCCCTGCTTAGCAGAGCAGCGGTGAATAGACGCTGTGCGCATGCGCACAGCGTCTAATCAGGGGAGTCAGAGGGAGAGGGGGCATGCCAGCGGCTCACAGATCGCTGGGCATGCCCCCTCAGTGACGAAAACGGGGCGTGGCTCGCAATCGCGGTCCTCCCGTGAAGCCACACACCCTTTTCTTAGGCCACACCCCTTTTTCGGGAGCGCGCACGGTTTTGCCGCACGTGTGTCCCTCTTTGGAGAGACACAGAGTTGGGAGGTATGCATGAGTACAGACACTGGGGAGTGGTCAGTGCTTAGCATAATACGTAGCGCAATTGCTGATGTGCACACGTATCCTTCTGACTTAGGGCCTAATTCAGACCTGATTGCTAGCAGGTGATTTTAGCAGTCCTGCGTTCGCATAGTTGCTGCCGATAGGGGAGTGCATTTTCACGTTGCAATTGTGCGATCACATGTGTAGCCGAGCGGTACAAACAGATCTTGTGCAGTCTCTGCGCAGCCCAGGACTTACTCAGCCGCTGCGATCACATCAGCCTGTCCGGGACCGGAATTGACGTCAGACAGCCGCCCTGCAAACGCTTGGATACTCCTGCGTTTTTCCAAACACTCCTAGAAAACGGTCAGTTGCCGCCCACAAACGCCCTCTTCCTGTCAATCTCCTTGCGATCGTCCGTGTGAACAGATCCGTCGCACAAACCCTTTGCTGAGCGGCGATCCGCTTTGTACCCATGCGATGCACCTGCGCATTGCGGTGCATACGCATGCGCAGTTTGGACATGATCGCCCGCTGTGCGAAAATGCACAGCAGCGATCAGGTCTGAATTACCGTCTTAGTGCCAAGCACACCATGGGCAGACATTACTGCAGGTATACCTAGGCTGCGATTGTTAGGCTGTGTGTCGGGTGTAGAGAAAAATGACCAGAAAGTTAGATTGGAATTGGGAAGAGCCAGATATGACACGTTTACATGATAGGATTTTGCAGCTCTTTATGCCCCGCAAATGTACAAAACATCTGTGTTTCTGGTGCTAGGAGTGACAGGAGCGCAGAGGCGCACTCTGTGGGAGTTGTGTGAGTTTGGGAAAACTTGCAGCATTAGGAGGTGATAGGAAAATAAGTGATTCTCGCAAACAGAGCCGGCCCTAACCAATATGATGCCCTAGGCAAGATTTTGGCTGGTGCCCCCTAGCACCGC
This sequence comes from Pseudophryne corroboree, assembly GCF_028390025.1. Taxonomy (NCBI): domain Eukaryota; kingdom Metazoa; phylum Chordata; class Amphibia; order Anura; family Myobatrachidae; genus Pseudophryne; species Pseudophryne corroboree. The sequence continues at coordinate 848,224,700 of NC_086448.1, forward strand.
CGCTAGTTCTGCAGGAGATGCCTGGCATGAGTCAGCTGGAAGCTCAGCTAACATCGGGCACCATTAGTTTATAAAAATGCATATAATTTGCATTACTATATGGCTAGAATGCACAAGCAGCTTCTGCTGATTAAAATGATACGCAGCATGCCTATATTCTGTGTGCGACTGCGGCTGTATCTGCATACGAAATGCTACATTACAGTGATTTCCAGGAATACACGCAACGTAGCATTTTGTATGCAGATACAGCCACAGTCACACACAGAATATAGGCATGCTGCATATCATTTTAATCAGCAGAAGCTGCTGGTGCCCCTAAGCATACCAAATGCCCTAGGCATTTGCCTAGTTTGCCTATGCCTAAGGCCGGCTCTGCTCGCAAACAACACAGGCAGATTGCCCAGATGGGAACAGCTCCCCCTAAGCGTTATAAAACATCATGTAAGCAAATGTTCTTTGATTTAGTGAATGCTGGAGTTCCCCACACAGAAATAGATGGCATTTCAAATGAGGATGCATTTGAAAGGTGGAGAGTGCTGCAGCAAAAGCTACAGAAACTGGGCATTGGTTCAGCATCCTCCAAGCGTATTGCTAAGAGTGATGTGGATGAGGAAGTGACAGAGAAAGTCGTTCCATCCGTCCCTCCCATGGTCTGCCCATCAGGAAGCAAGGGAGGCACTAGAGGAAGTGCATGGTGCAGCCCCTAAGCCATAGTTTCCTGACTTCTGGGCTGCTCTCTCTGGGAGAGAGCAGCCCGTCGGCTCAGCAGGGGGGGGCGGGCAGTGAGGTGACGTAACAGGGGGGCGGGCCAGAGGCGGAATGGAGGCGGACCAGAGGCGGAACGGGGCGTGGCTTCTGGATCGCGTCATTTAAGCCACGCGATTACCGGCATTATACAGCAGGGGGCGTGGTTACAACAACAACAACAAGAATCGCGTCATCGCCTGCCCGGACCGCCCACTTTACTCGTTAAGTGGGTGGCGGGCAGGGGGTGACCCGCGGATATCGGGAGACTTGCCTGCTCTTCCGGGGGGCCGGGAGGGTCACCCGTTTTCGGGAGCCTCCCGGCCATTCCGGGAGGGTAGGCAAGTATGCCCTAAGCATAACACATGGAAGGTGTCACAACCCTTATGAGATGAAGGCAAGTTCTTGGCTTTGGAACTTCCTCCTCCCACAGAGGTGGTACGTTATCAAGAGTGTGCAATGAAAGTCGGGGACCAATGCCCTTATGTAAACTGCATTTTGAGTTAGGATAATGGAAACACAATAACACAATGTACAGCTCTGCTAGATACAGGGGCAGAGGTTTCACTATTTCACAGGTCACACCTACCAGCAGGACAAACAACCTGGGTAGCAGTAGAGGGATTGGGGGGGGGGGGTCAGCAAACTTGGGTGGCCCGCTTACACTGCAAGATGTGGTTGGGGAAAGGCCCCTGGTTCCATGCTGAAGTTTTGGTCTCGGACCTACCAGACAATATAATTGGAATGGACATATTGAAGGGACAGTCCATAGACACCCCGTCCGGCACTTATATGTTTGGTTGTACAATAAGAGCCATTACTATCTCTGCAGTGAAGCCGGCAGTACGGGGAAATGCAAAGTGGGAACCCGTATACATACCCCCACCACCAGAGCCAGTAAATTTAAAGCAATACCGCATCCATGGAGGCCATGAAGAAATATCTGAAACCATTGCTGAATTAGTGAAAGTGGGCGTATTCAGGCCAGCCTGCAGCCCCCACAATGCTCTAGTGTACCCTGTGAAAAAGCCAGATGGTTCATATAGACTGACAATCGATTACATGGGTCTCAACAAAGTAGCCTCTCCTTTGGCAGCAGCAGTCCCTGATATGATATCCATCATGGAAAAGATTCAAGACACAACAAGAAAATGACATGCAGTAATAGACTTGGCCAATGCTTTCTTTTCCATACCCATTGCAAGAGAGAGTCAAGATCAGTTTGTTTTTACCTGGGCGGGGGGGGGGGGGGGGGGGACACACAATATGCCCCTACCGTTGTACCCCAGGGTTACAAACTCAGTCCATCAATCTGCCATGGCTTGGTGTCCAGGGACCTGGACACCATACAAGAACAATTAAAGTGTCAGACATACCATTACATAGATTACATCATGTTGTCTGGTGAATCTGCAGAAGAGGTGACCACAGATCTGCATGTACTGATGGAATATGTGGTAAACCGAGGGTGGGCTGTGAACAAAGACAAGGTACAAGGCCCAGCCCAAACTGTGAAGTTCCTGGTGATGATATGCACAGGACCCAAGAGAACCATACCAGAGCCTGTATTGGAGGTAATAACACAGATGAAAACCACATCAGCAAAAGAAACACAACAAATTTTGGGCACCATGCGATACTGGAGATCTTTTGTCCCACATTTAGGCCTCATTCTACGGCCTATATACAATATCACCTGCAAGAAGACACAGTTTGTATGGACAAGTGAACAAGAGGATGCTTTTCAAGCAGCAAAGCAAGCCATCCAGGCGCATAATGCCCTGGGCCCCATCCAGGGAGACCAGCCATTCTTCCTGGACATGATGGTAACACAACATGGTATGTCTTGGGGTCTATGGCAGAAAAACGCCAACAGTGGAGAAAAGGAAATTACCATTGGTTTCTGGGCAAAACAGTTTGCACCAGCCCAGTTAAGATACACTCCTCTGGAGAAGACACTATTAGCTGCATATACAGCCCTTCAACATGTGGAAAGCACTACCAAGCAGCAAAGTGTGACAATCAGAACTGAGTTACCTGTGGCTGGATGGGTGCGACAAGAAGGTTTGGGAGCACATACAGCAGTGGCACGGAAATCCACAATGATGAAATGGAAGTGGTATCTCCAAGAAAGAGGAGGAATTTCAAGTCAAGGACCCTCTCAATTGGTCACTCATTTCGGCGGGATGGTGAATTTTGAAAGTGAAGAAAAAGAACTGCCCCCACTCCAAATCGGAGGAGGACCGGTGGTAGTAGCAGAACCGTTTTCTGCTTTGTCACAAGGTCCTTCAGGAGGCTGCGAAGTGTTTGAATGGGGGAAATGTATCACCCTATGAAAGGTTGCTTACACCTCCCAACCCAAGACCACCTCATACGGTCATCATTCGGACTAAAAAACACATAGACTAGACTTGCAGTCATGATCTGGTAGTGAAAGACCCCTTCACTGAAGTGTATGAGACAGATATCCTGATGATACAAGGGTGGAAACACCAGTATGTTTGTTATTCTACTCCACAGGTATTACCAGGTTGGAAGATGGGGAAGTCATTTACTTCCTTCCCACATTAAAAATAAAGATTAGATGTACTTGGCAAGACAAGGTCAGGATGGGAGAGGATGGAGAGTACATTGTCAACATAAGTGTTTGTGCAAAACTGGAACTCACAGAAGGAGAACCAGTAGGTTATCTGTTGATTATGCCAAATCAGCTGTACCATTAGACAAGAAACCGAATACTCTGTACCTGGTGGAAAGGTTTGGGTGCTCCCTGCTGGACAGCAAACAGAGAAAATAAGATTTTAAACCTACCGGTAAATCTTTTTCTCGTAGTCCATAGAGGATGCTGGGGACTCCATAAGGACCATGGGGAATAGATGGGCTCCACAGGAGACATGGGCACTAAATAGAACTTTAGGTATGGGTGTGCACTGGCTCCTCCCTCTATGCCCCTCCTCCAGACCTCAGTTCGAGAAACTGTGCCCAGAGGAGACGGACAGTATGAGGAAAGGATTTTGCAAATCCAAGGGCAAGATTCATACCAGCCACACCATCCACACCGTATAACATGGGATATACGAACCAGTCAACCGTATGAAACAAAACCAGTATCAGTCCAAAACTGATCCAACTGAAACATAACCCTTATGTAAGCAACAACTATATACAAGTCCTGCAGGATGTTGTCCGCACAGGGACGGGCGCCCAGCATCCTCTACGGACTACGAGAAAAAGATTTACCGGTAGGTTTAAAATCTTATTTTCTCTTACGTCCTAGAGGATGCTGGGGACTCCGTAAGGACCATGGGGATTATACCAAAGCTCCAAAACGAGTGGGAGAGTGCGGACGACTCTGCAGCACCGAATGAGCAAACATTAGGTCCTCATCGGCCAGGGTATCAAACTTGTAGAATTTTGCAAAAGTGTTTGAACCCGACCAAGTCGCGGCTCGGCAAAGTTGTAATGCCGAGACGCCCCGGGCAGCCGCCCAAGAAGAGCCCACCTTCCTAGTGGAATGGGCCTTAACCGAATTCGGTAACGGCAATCCAGCCGTAGAATGAGCATGCTGAATCGTGTTACAGATCCAGCGAGCAATAGTCTGTTTAGACGCAGGAGCACCAACCTTGTTGGCTGCATACAGGATAAACAGAGCCTCTGTTTTCCTAACCTGAGCCGTTCTGGCCAAATAAATTTTCAATGCCCTGACCACATCTAGGGACTCGGAATCCTCCACGTCCCTTGTAGCCACAGGCACCACAATAGGTTGGTTCATATGAAAAGAAGAAACCACCTTAGGCAAAAATTGGGGACGAGTCCGCAACTCAGCTCTATCCACATGGAAAATCAGATAAGGGCTTTTGTGAGACAAAGCCGCCAACTCTGACACTCGCCGTGTCGAAGCCAAGGCCAATAACATGACCAATTTCCAAGTAAGATACTTCAATTCAACTGTTTGAAGCAGTTCAAACCAGTGAGACTTAAAGAACCGTAACACCACGTTAAGGTCCCATGGTGCCACTGGAGGCACAAAAGGAGGCTGGATATGCAGCACCCCTTTGACGAAAATCTGGACTTCTGGAAGAGAAGCCAATTAATTTTGAAAGAAAATGGATAGGGCCGAAATCTGAACCTTAATGGAGCCTAACTTTAGGCCCAAATTCACTCCAGTTTGCAGGAAGTGGAGAAAACGGCCCAGATGGAACTCTTCCGGAGGAGCAGTCTTGGCTTCGCACCAAGACACATACTTCCTCAAGATACGGTGATAATGTTTCGATGTCACCTCCTTCCTAGCCTTTATCAGAGTAGGAATGACCTCCTCTGGAATGCCCTTCTCCGCTAGGATCCTGCGTTCAACCGCCATGCCGTCAAACGCAGTCGTGGTAAGTCCTGGAACAGACAGGGCCCTTGTTGTAACAGGTCTTCCATGAGAGGAAGAGGCCACAGATCTTCTGAGAGCATTTCCTGTAGATCCGGATACCAGGCCCTTCGAGGCCAATCTGGAACGATGAGAATCGCCTGAACCCCTCTTCGTCTTATGATTCTCAGTATCTTTGAGATGAGAGGAAGAGGAGGGAACACATAGACCGACTGAAACACCCACGGTGTCACCAGTGCGTCCACTGCAATCGCCTGAGGGTCCCTCGACCTGGCGCAATATCTCGGAAGTTTCTTGTTGAGGCGTGAAGCCATCATGTCTATTTGAGGCAGACCCCACTGACTTGCAATCTCTGCGAAGACTTCCTGATGAAGTCCCCACTCTCCTGGATGCAGATCGTGTCTGCTGAGGAAGTCTGCTTCCCAGTTGTCTACTCCCGGAATGAAGACTGCTGTCAGAGCGCTTACATGACTCTCCGCCCATCGAAGAATCTTTGAGGTTTCTGCCATTGCCACTCTGCTCCTTGTGCCGCCTTGGCGGTTTACATGAGCCACTGCTGTGATGTTGTCTGAATGAATCAGAACCGGTAGACCTTGAAGTAAGGTCTGCGCCTGACGAAGGCCGTTGTATATGGCCCTTAATTCCAGAATGTTGATGTGTAGACAAGCCTCCTGGCTTGACCACAGACCCTGGAAGTTTCTTCCCTGTGTGACTGCTCCCCATCCTCGGAGACTCACGTCCATGGTCACCAGAACCCAGTCCCGGATTCCGAACCTGCGACCCTCTAGAAGGTGAGCACTCTGCAGCCACCACAGGAGAGATACCCTGGCCCTGGGGGACAGGCAGATCATCTGATGAATCTGTAGATGTGACCTGGACTACTTGTCCAGAAGGTCCCACTGAAAGGTTCTGGCATGGAACCTGCCAAATGGAATGGCCTCGTAAGACGCCTCCATTTTTCCCAGCACTCGGGTGCAGTGATGTACCGACACCCTGTCTGGCTTGAACAGGTCCCTGACCAAGCCCTGCAGTTCCTGAGCCTTTTCCGTCGGGAGAAAGACCCAATTTTGTTCCGTGTCCAGAATCATGCCTAAGAAAGGCAATCTGGTTGTTGGAACTAACTGTGACTTTGGCAGGTTTAGAATCCAACCCTCAGAGAGAGTGATACTTTGACCAGCAACTGTTCTCTCGATCCCGCTTTTATCAGGAGATCATCCAAGTATGGGATAATTGTGACCCCCTGCTTGTGCAGGAGCACCATCATCTCCGCCATTAATTTGGTAAAAATTCTCGGGGCCGTGGACATCCCAAACGGCAACGTCTGAAATTGATAGTGACAATCCTCCACCACAAATCTCAGGAACGCCTGATGAGGTTGATAAATGGGGATATGAAGGTATGCATCCTTTATGTCTAGAGACGCCATATAATCTCCCTCTTCAAGACTTGCAATGACCGCCCTGAGCGACTCCATCTTGAACTTGAACCTCTTTAAGTATAGGTTGAAGGATTTTAAATTTAGAATGAGTCTGACCGAACCGTCCGGTTTCAGGACCACAAACAGGGTTGAGTAATAGCCCATCCCCTGCTGCAGCAGGGGAACCTTGACCACCACTTGTTGGAGACACAATTTTTGAATTGCTGCCAAAACTACCTCCCTCTCTGGGGAAGAAGTCGGCAGTGCCGATTTGAAAAACCGGCAAGGGGGCACCTCTTCGAATTCCAGCTGGTACCCCCGGGAAACAATGTCTATTGCCCAGGGGTCCACCTGAGAATGAATCCAGACATGGCTGAAAAGACGAAGACGTGCCCCCACCGGAGCGGACTCCACCCGCGGAGCCCCAGCGTCATGCGGTGGATTTAGTAGAGGCCGGGGAAGACTTTTGTTCCTGGGAACTGGCTGTAGTTGGCAGCTTTTTCCCCTTGCCCTTACCTCTGGCAAGAAAGGAAGATCCCCGAGCCCTCTTGGATTTATGCGGCCGAAAGGACTGCATCTGATAATGTGGCGCTTTCTTAGGCTGTGAGGAAACATAAGGTAAAAAGCTGATTTACCTGCCGTAGCTGTGCAGACTAGGTCCGCGAGACCTTCCCCAAACAACTCCTCACCCTTGTAAGGCAAAACCTCCATATGCCGTTTTGAGTCGGCATCACCCGACCACTGTCGGGTCCACAGTGCTCGCCTGGCAGAAATCGCCATAGCGTTTGCTCTGGACCCCAGTATGCCTATATCCCTCTGAGCCTCTCTCATATAAAGGACTGCATCCTTAATATGACCCAGGGTCAATAAGATAAAATCCCTATCCATCGTATCCATATCAGCAGATAAGGTATCGGTCCACGCTATTACAGCGCTACAAACCCAAGCCGACGCTATTGCCGGTCTGAGTAATGTACCGGTATGTGTGTAAATTGACTTCAAGGTAGTTTTCTGCTTGCGGTCCGCAGGATCCCTGAGGGCCGCTGTATCCTGAGACGGCAGCGCCACCTTTTTGGAAAGGCGCGTCAACGCTTTATCCACCCTTGGGGAGGATTCCCACCATATCCTGTCCTTGATCGGGAAAGGATACGCCATAAGAATCCTTTTGGGAATCTGCAGCTTCGTGTCTGGAGTTTCCCAAGCACTTTCAAATAACTCATTTAATTCAAAAGAAGGTGGAGAAGTAACCTCAGGTTTCTTTTCTTTAAACATGTGGATTTTTGGATTAGGCACCGCGGGGTCATCTATAATATGCAGCACATCCTTTATAGCAATAATCATATAATGAATACTCTTTGCCAATTTTGACTGCAACCTCGCATCATCATAATCAGACTCTGTGTCGGTATCTGTGTCAACTATCTGAGAAAGCGGACGCTTTTGAGACCCAGAAGGCCCCTGTGACATAGGGAAAGGCAGGGTATGACCCTCTGTGCTGTCCCTGGACTCTGCTTTGTCCAAACATTTGTGTAATAAATTCACATTTGCATTTAAAATATTCCACATATCCATCCAGTCATGTGTCGGCGTTGCCGACAGCGACACCACACTCATGCGCTCCACCTCCTCCCTAGGAGAGCCTTCCGCTTCAGACATGCCGACACGCACGTACTGACACACCACACACTCAGGGAAAGCTCTATCTGGAGACAGTTCCCCCACAAGGCTCTTTGGAGAGACAGAGAGAGTATGCCAGCACACACCCAGCGTCAATAACCCTGGAAAAAATTACCCAGATACAGCGCTTCTTTATATATGTACTGTGCCAAATTATGTGCCCCACCCCCTTCTTTAAAACCCTCTGTCACCGGTGATCAGCAGGGGAGAGTCCGGGGAGCCAGCTTCTCAGTGTGTGCTTGTGGAGAAAATGGCGCTGGTGAGTGCTGAGGTCTACATTGCAGCCCAGGGCGCCCCCCCGCGCGGCTCCGGGACAAACCGCTAGGGAAGACCTGCGTTCTGACTCCCTCTGGAGCTAATGGTGTCCAGTAGCCTAAGAAGCAGAGCCTAGCATTTAAGTAGGTCTGCTTCTCTCTCCTCAGTCCCACGATGCAGGGAGCCTGTTGCCAGCAGGTCTCCCTGAAAATAAAAAACCTAACAAAATACTTTCTTTTCAGGAAGCTCAGGAGAGCTCCCTGTAGTGCACCCAGTCTCCTCTGGGCACAGTAATAAACTGAGGTCTGGAGGAGGGGCATAGAGGGAGGAGCCAGTGCACACCCATACCTAAAGTTCTTTTTAGTGCCCATGTCTCCTGTGGAGCCCGTCTATTCCCCATGGTCCTTACGGAGTCCCCAGCATCCTCTAGGACGTAAGAGAAATTAAAGGGAGAAATAGTGGCAGAAGGTTTAGGCAGGACCTATTATGTATTACTGGAGGGAGATACTAATCCTGTTTATTTCCCTTCTCACAGGTTATACCGTAGAACAACATAATGACCGTGTATATATTACTTGGCCCTAGAACGGACAAATGCCTCTGAGATGTATCCTGGTGTCCAGTGCTATCACAGTAGCTATTGTGTTCACTGTCTGGATGACTTTAGAGGCAACGGATCTACTCCATAACAATGCCACTAGGCCCAACCGGTCCAAAAGAGAACATGATTCTATGCAGGACAAATGGAACAATAAATTCATTTACATGCACCATCTACTGAGGTCACATTCTCCCATATCATCTCAGACTATGCCATGTGTAGCTGTGCCAGTATCCTGGGATGAACTGAGAGAATGGAGCAGGGGGACTCACAAGAAGATGACGCAGACATGGATGCCCCTACTAAATTGACTTCCTCACATTTCAATAACACCAAAGTAGCTTTGTATGTGGTGGGATGGGTAGAGCCACCATGGTGGGCAGCCACTTGTTCTGCCCAGTTCCAGTTCCCAATACAAATATGTAGAGAGACATCCAGTGGAGGGAAATGTATCCGAGGTAAAGCTACCACTAATAATCTGGGGATATTGTTAGAATCTGCAGAGGTAACATTTGGTTTAAACACAACATTGAAATATCATACCCTGTCCTAAAAATGAGAAAAATAAGATTTTACTCACCGGTAAATCTATTTCTCGTAGTCCGTAGTGGATGCTGGGAACTCCGTAAGGACCATGGGGAATAACGGCTCCGCAGGAGACTGGGCACAACTAAAGAAAGCTTTAGGTCACCTGGTGTGCACTGGCTCCTCCCACTATGACCCTCCTCCAAGCCTCAGTTAGGACACTGTGCCCGGACGAGCTACACAATAAGGAAGGATTTTGAATCCCGGGTAAGACTCATATCAGCCACACCAATCACACCGTACAACTCGTGATATGAAACACAGTTAACAGTATGAAATATAACTGAGCCTCTCAACAGATGGCTCAACAATAACCCTTTAGTTAGGCAATAACTATATACAAGTATTGCAGACAATCCTCACTTGGGATGGGCGCCCAGCATCCACTACGGACTACGAGAAATAGATTTACCAGTGAGTAAAATCTTATTTTCTCTAACGTCCTAAGTGGATGCTGGGAACTCCGTAAGGACCATGGGGATTATACCAAAGCTCCCAAACGGGTGGGAGAGTGCGGATGACTCTGCAGCACCGAATGAGAGAACTCCAGGTCCTCCTCAGCCAGGGTATCAATTTTGTAGAATTTAGCAAACGTGTTTGCCCCTGACCAAGTTGCAGCTCGGCAAAGTTGGAAAGCCGAGACCCCTCGGGCAGCTGCCCAAGATGAGCCCACCTTCCTTGTGGAATGGGCTTTTACAGATTTTGGCTGCGGTAGTCCAGCCGCAGAATGCGCCAGCTGAATTGTGCTACAAATCCAGCGAGCAATAGTCTGCTTAGAAGCAGGAGCACCCAGTTTGCTGGGTGCATACAGGATAAACAGCGAGTCAGTTCTCCTGACTCTAGCCGTCCTGGAAACATAATTTTTCAAGGCCCTGACTACGTCCAGTAACCTGGAATCCTCCAAGTCCCTAGTAGCCGCAGGCACTACAATAGGTTGGTTCAAGTGAAAAGCTGATACCACCTTAGGGAGAAACTGGGGACGAGTCCTCAATTCTGCCCTATCCATATGGAAAATCAGATAAGGACTTTTATATGACAAAGCCGCCAATTCTGATACACGCCTGGCCGAAGCCAAGGCCAATAACATGACCACTTTCCGCGTGAGATATTTTAGATCCACGGTTTTTAGTGGCTCACACCAATGTGATTTTAAGAAACTCAACACCACGTTGAGAACCCAAGGTGCCACTGGAGGCACAACCGGGGGCTGAATATGCAGCACTCCTTTTACAATGTCTGAACTTCAGGTACTGAAGCTAGTTCTTTCTGGAAGAAAATCGACAGAGCCGAGATCTGTACCTTAATGGAGCCTAATTTTAGGCCCATAGACACTCCTGCTTGTAGGAAATGCAGAAATCGACCTAGTTGAAATTCCTCTGTTGGGGCCTTTTTTGGCCTCACACCAAGCAACATATTTTCGCCATATGCGGTGATAATGTTTTGCAGTTACATCTTTCCTGGCTTGAATGAGCGTAGGAATGACTTCCTCCGGAATGCCCTTTTCCTTTAGGATCCGGCGTTCAACCGCCATGCCGTCAAAACGTAGCCGCGGTAAGTCTTGGAACAGACAGGGCCCCTGCTGCCGCAGGTCCTGTCTGAGCGTCAGAGGCCATGGGTCCTCTGATATAATTTCTTGAAGTTCTGGGTACCAAGCTCTTCTTGGCCAATCCGGAACCACGAGTATCGTTCTTACTCCTCGCCTTCCTATTATTCTCAGTACCTTTTGTATGAGAGGCAGAGGGGGGAACACATAAACCGACTGGTACACCCACGGTGTTACCAGAGCGTCCACAGCTATCGCCTGAGGGTCCCTTGACCTGGCGCAATATCTTTTATAGCTTTTTGTTGAGGCGGGACGCCATCATGTCCACCTGTGGCCTTTCCCAATGGTGTACAATCCTTTGGAAGACTTCTGGATGAAATCCCCACTCTCCCGGGTGGAGGTCGAGTCTGCTGAGAAGATCTTCTTCCCAGTCGTCCACTCCGGGAATGAACACTGCTGACAGTGCTAACACATGATTTTCCGCCCATCGGAGAATCCTTGTGGCTTCTGCCATCGCCATCCTGCTTCTTGTGCCGCCCCGTTGGTTTACATGGGCGACTGCCGTGATGTTGTCTGATTGGATCAGTACCGGCTGGTTTTGAAGCAGAGGCCTTGCCTGACTCAGGGCATTGTAAATGGCCCTCAGTTCCAGAATATTTATGTGTAGGGAAGTCACCTGGCTTGACCAAAGTCCCTGGAAGTTTCTTCCCTGTGTGACTGCCCCCCAGCCTCAAAGGCTGGCATCCATGGTCACTAGGACCTAGTCCTGTATGCCGAACCTGCGGCCCTCTTGAAGATGGGCACTCTGCAGCCACCACAGTAGAGATACCCTGGTCCTTGAAGACAGGGTTATCAGCCGATGCATCTGAAGATGTGATCCGGACCACTTGTCCAACAGGTCCCACTGAAAAGTTCTTGCATGGAACCTACCGAATGGGATTGCTTCGTAGGAAGCTACCATTTTTCCCAGGACTCGCGTGCAATGATGCACCGATACCTGTTTTGGCTTCAGGAGGTCTCTGACTAGAGATGACAGCTCCTTGGCTTTCTCCTCCGGGAGAAACACTTATTTCTGTTCTGTGTCCAGAACCATCCCCAGGAACAGTAGACGTGTCGTAGGAACCAGCTGTGACTTTGGACTGTTTAGAATCCAACCGTGCTGTTGTAGCACTTTCCAAAATAGTGCTACCCCGACTAGCAACTGCTCCTTGGACCTTGCCCTTATAAGGAGATTGTCCAAGTACGGGATAATTAAAACTCCCTTTTTTCGAAGGAGTATCATCATTTCGGCCATTACCTTGGTAAACACCCTCGGTGCCATGTACAGTCCAAACGGCAGTGTCTGGACTTGGTAATGGTAATCCTGTACCACAAATTTGAGGTACTCCTGGCGAGGATGGTAAATGGGGACATGCAGGTAAGCATCCTTGATGTCCCGGGATCCCATGTAATCCCCCTCGTCCAGGCTTGCAATAACCGCCCTGAGCGATTCCATCTTGAACTTCAATTTTTTTATGTATGTGTTCAAGGATTTTAAATATAAAATGGGTCACACCGAACCATGCGGTTTCGGTACCCCAAACCGTGTGGAATAGTAACCCCGTCCTTGTTGAAGTAGGGGCACCTTGAGTATTACCTGCTGGGAATACAGCTTATTAATTGCCTCCAGCGCAGCCTCCCTGCCCGAGGGAGTCGTCGGCAAGGCATATTTGAGGAAACGGCGGGGGGGAGACATCTCGAATTCCAGCTTGTACCCCTGAAATACTACTTGAATGAAACAGGGATCCACCTGTGAGCGAGCCCACTGATCGCTGAAATTTTTGAGACGGCCCCCCACCGTACCTGGCTACACCTGTGGAGCCCCCGCGTCATGCTGTGGACTCAGAGGAAGCGAGAGAAGAATTTTGATTCTGGGAACAGGCTGACTGGTGCAGCTTTTTCCCTCTTCCCATGTCTCTGTACAGAAAGGAAGCGCCTTTGACCCGCTTGCTTTTCTGAAGCCGAAAGGACTGTACCTGATAATACAGTGCTTTCTTAGTCTGTGAGGAAACCTGAGGTAAAAATATTTCTTCCCAGCTGTTGCTGTGGATACGAGGTCCCAGAGACCATCCCCAAATAATTCCTCACCCTTATAAGGCAGAATCTCTATGCGCCTTTTAAAGTCAGCATCACCTGTCCAGTGACAGGTCTCTAATACCCTCCTGACAGAATGGACATTACATTCATTTTGGATGCCAGCCGGCAAAATATCCCTCTGTGCATCCCTCATATATAAGACGACGTCTTTAATATGTTCTTATGTTTGACAGGGTCACCGACCACGCTGCAGCAGCACGATCTGCAAGTCTCAGTCTAGTACCTGAGTGTGTAAATACAGACTTCAGGATAGCCTCCTGCTTTTTATCAACAGGTACCTTCAAAGTGGCCATTCCTAAAACGGCAGTGCCACCTTTTTTGACAACCGTGTGAGCGCCTTATCCACCCTAGGGGATATCTCCCAGCATAACTTATCCTCTGGCGGGAAAGGGTACGCCATCAGTAACTTTTTAGAAATTACCAGTTTCTTATCGGGGGGAACCCACGCTTTTCACACACTTCATTCATTCATCTGATGGGGGAACAAAACACTGCCTGCTTTTTCTCCCCAACATAAAAACCCATTTTTAGAGGGTTAATGTCAGAAATGTGTAACACATTTTTTTATTTATTGCCGGGATCAAGTCACGGATGTTCCTAGTGGATTGTGTATATGTCTCAACCTTGTCGACACTGGAGTCAGACTCCGTGTCGACATCTGTGTCTGCCATCTGAGTGAGCGGGCGTTTTTGAGCCCCTGATGGCCTTTGAGACGCCTGGGCAGGCGCGGACTGAGAAGCCGGCTGTCCCACAGCTGTTACGTCATCCACCCTTTTATGTAAGGAGTTGACACTGTCGGTTAATACCTTTCACCTAACCATCCACTCTGGAGTCGGCCCCACAGGGGGCGACATCACATTTATCGGCATCTGCTCCGTCACCATATAAGCCTCCTCATTAAACATGTCGACACAGCCGTACCGACACACCGCACACACACAGGGAATGCTCTGACTGAGGACAGGACCCCACAAAGCCCTTTGGGGAGACAGAGAGAGAGTATGCCAGCACACACCAGAGCGCTATATAATGTGGGGAATTACACTATAACTGAGTGAAATTTCCCCAATAGCTGCTTGTATATATAATATTGCGCCTAAATTTAGTGCCCCCCCTCTCTTTTTAACCCTTTGAGCCTGAAAAGTACAGGGGAGAGCCTGGGGAGCTTTCTTCCAGCTGCACTGTGAAGAGAAAATGGCGCCAGTGTGTCTGAGGGAGATAGCCCCGCCCCTTTTTCGCGGACTTTTCTCCCGCTTTTTTCTGGATTCTGGCAGGGGTATTTACCACATATATAGCCTCTGGGGCTATATATTGTGGTATTTTTGCCAGCCAAGGTGTTTTTATTGCTGCTCAGGGCGTCCCCCCCCAAGCGCCCTGCACCCTCAGTGACCGGAGTGTGAAGTGTGTATGAGGAGCAATGGCGCACAGCTGCAGTGCTGTGCGCTACCTTGGTGAAGAATGATGTCCTCTGCCGCCGATTTTCCGGACCTCTTTTTGCTTCTGGCTCTGTAAGGGGGACGGCGGCGCGGCTCCGGGACCGAACACCAAGGCTGGGCCTGCGGTCGATCCCTCTGGAGCTAATGGTGTCCAGTAGCCTAAGAAGCCCAAGCTGGCTGCAAGCAGGCAGGTTCGCTTCTTCTCCCCTTAGTCCCTCGCTGCAGTGAGCCTGTTGCCAGCAGGTCTCACTGTAAAATAAAAAACCTAATTCTATACTTTCTTTCTAGAAGCTCAGGAGAGCCCCTAGTGTGCATCCAACCTCGGCCGGGCACAAAATCTAACAGAGGCTTGGAGGAGGGTCATAGTGGGAGGAGCCAGTGCACACCAGGTGACCTAAAGCTTTCTTTAGTTGTGCCCAGTCTCCTGCGGAGCCGCTATTCCCCATGGTCCTTACGGAGTTCCCAGCATCCACTAGGACGTCAGAGAAATATACTTAACCAGTCTATTACCGTCAATGGTACATGGTGTGGTGATGACGTTTCCGTGGCCCAAGGTGTAGCAGTGCAAGGGTAGTGTCCGGAGAAGGCCACCTCAGCCCTATTGCGGTATGCAAATGACATAGTAAGAGGAGGCCAAAACCAATTACCAGACAGTTATTATTATATATGCGGCCACCAAGCATATAAATTCCTACCAATAGGAGGCACAGGAATTTGTACGGTAGCTAGACTCAGTTCAGCCACGTGGGTACAGGAGACCATAAACCTACAAGAAAGCCCAGCTCATATGAGAGCCAAGAGGGCACGTATAGTCAAGAAGGAACATGCACATGATTTAGTGTATATGCCCTGGTACAAGAAATGTCTTCATTCTGTCAGCTATTTGATAATGTGACAGATCAGATCTTGGATGTGTTGGGACTCACCACTGAGACTCTGAGAATCCATGTTATAATACTGATAATACCTGATTACCTGACTGCTGCACAGGGTGGTCTGTGTCCAGCTTGTTGTAGTTACATGGCGGATAATTCCATTGATCCCATATCTGCACACATACAAGAGATAAAGAGGCTGAAAGAGGAATTTAGGAAGGAACACAATGACCCTGAATATGATGGAGATCCCAATTGGTTGTCCCTGTTGAACCCAGCTAACTGGCTCACAGGTATCAAAGGGTGGGTAGAAGGCATACTGCATATGGTGGGGTATGTGCTGCTTTTATTGCTGGGGTTATATGTCCTTTAAAAAAATAAGATTTTACTTACCGATAAATCTATTTCTCGTAGTCCGTAGTGGATGCTGGGGACTCCGTCAGGACCATGGGGGATAGCGGCTCCGCAGGAGACAGGGCACAAAAGCAAGCTTTTAGGATCACATGGTGTGTACTGGCTCCTCCCCCTATGACCCTCCTCCAAGCCTCAGTTAGGTACTGTGCCCGGACGAGCGTACACAATAAGGAAGGATCTTGAATCCCGGGTAAGACTCATACCAGCCACACCAATCACACCGTACAACTTGTGATCTGAACCCAGTTAACAGTATGATAACAATGAAGTAGCCTCTAAAAAAGATGGCTCACAACAATAATAACCCGATTTTTGTAACAATAACTATGTACAAGTAATGCAGACAATCCGCACTTGGGATGGGCGCCCAGCATCCACTACGGACTACGAGAAATAGATTTATCGGTAAGTAAAATCTTATTTTCTCTAACGTCCTAGTGGATGCTGGGGACTCCGTCAGGACCATGGGGATTATACCAAAGCTCCCAAACGGGCGGGAGAGTGCGGATGACTCTGCAGCACCGAATGAGAGAACTCCAGGTCCTCCTCAGCCAGGGTATCAAATTTGTAGAATTTTACAAACGTGTTCCCCCCTGACCACGTAACTGCTCGGCAAAATTTTTAAAGCCGAGACCCCCTCGGGCATCCGCCCAAGATGAGCCCACCTTCCTTGTGGAATGGGCACTTACAGATTTTGGCTGTGGCAGGCCTGCCACAGAATGTGCAAGCTGAATTGTACTACAAATCCAACAAGCAATAGTCTGCTTAGAAGCAGGAGCACCCAGCTTTTTGGGTGCATACAATATAAACAGCAAGTCAGAATTTCTGACTCCAGCCGTCCTGGAAATATATATATATATATATATATCTATATATTTTTAGGGCCCCGACAACGTCTAGCAACTTGGAGTCCTCCAAGTCCCTAGTAGCCGCAGGCACCACAATATGTTGTTTCAGGTGAAACGCTGACACCACCTTAGGAAGAAACTGGGGACGAGTCCGCAGTTCTGCCTTGTCCGACTGGAAAAACAAATATGGGCTTTTTTAAGACAAAGCCCCCAATTCTGACAATCGTCTGGCCGAGGCCAGGGCCACAACATGGTCACTTTCCATGTGAGATATTTCAAATCCACAGATTTGAGCGGTTCAAACCAATATGATTTTAGGAATCCCAACACTACGTTGAGATCCCACGGTGCCACTGGAGGCACACAAGGGGCTGTATATGCAATACTCCCTTGACAAACGTCTGGACTTCAGGAATTGAAGCCAATTTTTTCTGGAAGAAAATCTACAGGGCCGAAACTTGAACCTTAATGGACCCCAATTTGAGGCTCATAGACACTCCTGTTTTCAGGAAGTGCAGAAATCGACCTAGTCGAAATTTTTTCGTGGGGCCTTCCTGGCCTCACCCACGCAATATATTTTCACCACATGTGGTGATAACGTTGTACGGTCACCTCCTTCCTGGCTTTGACCAGGGTAGGTATGACTTCTTCCGGAATGCCTTTTCCGTTAGGATCCGGCGTTCAACCGCCATGCCGTCAAACGCAGTCGCGGTAAGTCTTGGAACAGACAAGGTCCCTGCTGGAGCAGGTCCTTTCTTAGAGGCAGATGCCACGGTTCCTCTTGGAACAGACATGGTTCTTGCTGAAAGCAAATCCCATCTTAGCTCCCGAGGCCATTAGTCCTCTGTGAGCATCTCTTGAAGTTCCGGGTACCAAGTCCCTCTTGGCCAATCCGGAGCCACGAGTATAGTTCTTACTCCTCTACGTCTTATAATTCTCAATACCTTGGTTATGAGAAACAGAGGAGGGAACACATACACCGACTGTTACACCCACGGTGTTACCAGGACGTCCACAGCTATCGCCTGAAGGTCTCGTGACCTGGCGCAATACCTGTCACGTTTTTTGTTCGGGCGGGACGCCATCATGTCCACCTTTGGTCTTTCCCAACGGTTCACAATCATGCGGAAAACTTCCCGATGAAGTTCCCACTCTCCCGGGTGGAGGTCGTGCCTGCTGAGGAAGTCTGCTTCCCAGTCATCCACTCCCGGAATGAACACTGCTGACAGTGCTAACACATGATTTTCCGCCTAGCGAAAAATCCTTGCAGTTTTGACCACTGCCCTCCTGCTTCTTGTGCCGCCCTTTCTGTTTACGTGGGCGACTGCCGTGATGTTATCCCACTGGATCAATACCGGCTGACCTTGAAGCAGAGGCCTTGCTAAACTTAGAGCATTATAAATTTGCTCTTAGCTCCAGTATATTTATGTGGAGAGAATTCTCCAGACTTGATCACACTCCCTGGAAATTTTTTCCCTGTGTGACTGCTCCCCAGCCTCTCAGGCTGGCCTCCGTGGTTACCAGCATCCAATCCTGAATGCCGAATCTGCGGCCCTCTAGAAGATGAGCACTCTGTAATCACCACAGGAGAGACACCCTTGTCCTTGGATATAGGGTTATCCGCTGATGCATCTGAAGATGCGATCCGGACCATTTGTCCAGCAGATCCCACTGAAGAGTTCTTGTGTGAAATCTGCCGAATGGAAGCGCTTCGTAATAAGCCACCATTTTTACCAGGACTCTTGTGCAATGATGCACTGACACTTTTCCTGGTTTTAGGAGGATCCCGATTAGCTCGGATAACTCCCTGGCTTTCTCCTCTGGGAGAAACACCTTTTCCTGGACTGTGTCCAGAATCATCCCTAGGACCAGCAGACGTGTCGTCGGAACAACTGCGGTTATGGAATATTTAGAATCCACCCGTGCTGTCGTAGAACTACTTGAGATAGTGCTACTCCGACCTCCAACTGTTCTCTGGACCTTGTTCTTATCAGGAGGTCGTCCATTCTCTTTGACGACGAATCCTCATTTCGGTCATTACCTTGGTAAGGACCCGGGGTGCCTTGGACAATCCAACGGCATCGTCTGAAACTGATAGTGACAGTTCTGTACCACGAACCTGAGGTACCCTTGGTGAGAAAAGCAAATTTTTGGGACATGGAGGTAAGCATCCCTGATGTCCCGGGACACTATATAGTCCCCTTGTTTGCTATCACTGCTCTGAGTGACTCCATCTGAATTTGAACCTTTGTAAGTGTTCAAAAAAATTTTTTGATTTAGAATCGGTCTCACCTAGCCTTCTGGCTTCAGTACCACCATATAGTGTGGAACAATACCCCTTTCCTTGTTGTAGGAGGGGTATTTTTATTATCACCTGCTGGGAATACAGCTTGTGAATTATTTTCAATACTGCCTCCCTGTCGGAGGGAGACATTGGTACAGCAGACTACAGGAACCTGCGAGGGGGGAAACGCCTCGACATTCCAATCTGTACCCCTTGGATACTACTTGTAGGATCCAGGGGTCCTGTACGGTCCCAGCGTCATGCTGAGAACTTAGTAGAAGCGGCGAAGGGCTTCTATTCCTGGGAATGGGCTGCCTGCTGCAGTCTTCTTCCCTTTTCTCTATCCCTGGGCAGATATGACTCTTATAGGGACGAAAAGACTGAGGCTGAAAAGACGGTGTCTTTTTCTGCAGAGATGTGACTTAGGGTAAATAACGGTGGATTTTCCAGCAGTTGCCGTGGCCACCAGGTCCCATGGACCGACCCCAAATAACTCCTCCCCTTTATACGGCAATACATCTTTGTGCCGTTTGGAATCTGCATCACCTGACCACTGTCGTGTCCATAAACATCTTCTTGCAGATATGGACATCGCATTTACTCTTGATGCCAGAGTGCAATATCCCTCTGCGCATCTCGCATATATAGAAATGCATCCTTTAAATGCTCTATAGTCAATAAAATACTGTCCCTGTCAAGGGTATCAATATTTTTAGTCAGGGAATCCGACCAAGCCACCTCAGGTCTGCACATCCAGGCTGAGGCGATCGCTGGTCACAGTATAACACCAGCATGTGTGTGTATACATTTTAGGATATTTTTCAGCCTCCTATTAGCTGGCTCCTTAAGTACGGTCCTATCTGTAGATGGTACCGCCACTTGTTCTGATAAGCGTGTGAGCGCCTTATCCACCCTGAGGGGTGTTTCCCAACGCGCCTTAACTTCTGGCGGGAAAAGGTATACCGCCAATAATTTTCTATCGGGGGAAACCCACGCATCATCACACACTTCATATAATTTATCTGATTCAGGAAAAACTACAGGTAGTTTTTTCACCTCACACATAATACCCTTTTTTGTGGTACTTGGAGTATCAGAAATATGTAACACCTCCTTCATTGCCCTTAACGTGTGGCCCTAAAGGAAAATACGTTTGTTTCTTCACCGTCGACACTGAAATCAGTGTCCTTGTCTGGGTCTGTGTCGACCGACTGAGGTAAATGGGCATTTTACAGCCCCTGACAGTGTTTGAGACGCCTGGACAGATACTAATTTGTTCGCCGGCCCTCTCATGTCGTCAACCGGCTTACAGCGTGTTGACATTATCACGTAATTCCATAAATAAGCCATCCATTCCGGTGTCGACTCCCTAGAGAGTGACATCACCATTACAGGCAATTTGCTCCGCCTCCTCACCAACATTTACCTCATACATGTCGACACACACGTACCGACATACAGCACACACATAGGGAATGCTCTGATAGAGGACAGGACCCACTAGCCCTTTGGGGAGACAGAGGGAGAGTTTGCCAGCACACACCAAAACGCTATAATTATCCAGGGACAACCTTTATATAAGTGTTCCTCCCTTATAGCATTTTAATATATGTACATATCGCCAAATCAGTGCCCCCCCTCTCTGTTTTAACCCTGTTTCTGTAGTGCAGTGCAGGGGAGAGCCTGGGAGCCTTCCCACCAGCATTTCTGTGAGGGAAAATGGCGCTGTGTGCTGAGGAGAATAGGCCCCGCCCCCTTTTCGGCGGGCTTCTTCTCCGGAGTTTTTGATATCTGGCAGGGGTTAAATACATCCATATAGCCTCAAGGGCTATATGTGATGTATTTTTCGCCATACAGGTATTATACATTGCTGCCCAGGGCGCCCCCCCCCAGCGCCCTGCACCCTCCGTGACTGCTGTGAGAAGTGTGCTGACAACAATGGCGCACAGCTGCAGTGCTGTGCGCTACCTGATGAAGACTGAAAGTCTTCTGCCGCCTGGTTCCGGACCTCTTCATCTTCAGCATCTGCAAGGGGGGTCGGCGGCGCGGCTCCGGGACGAACCCCAGGGCGAGCCCTGTGTTCCGACTCCCTCTGGAGCTAATGGTGTCCAGTAGCCTAAGAATCCAATCCATCCTGCACGCAGGTGAGTTGAAAATCTCTCCCCTAAGTCCCTCGATGCAGTGAGCCTGTTGCCAGCAGGACTCACTGAAAATAAAGAACCTAAAAACTTTTTCTAAGTAACTCTTTAAGAGAGCCACCTAGATTGCACCCTACTCGGACGGGCACAAAAACCTAACTGGGGCTTGGAGGAGGGTCATAGGGGGAGGAGCCAGTACACACCATGTGATCCTAAAAGCTTGCTTTTGTGCCCTGTCTCCTGCGGAGCCGCTATCCCCCATGGTCCTGACGGAGTCCCCAGCATCCACTAGGACGTTAGAGAAATAGTAATGTGGGTTATGGGGAAGCTGTGTGACACTGCTGAGAGAACAAAAATGTATCCAGGAAGACGGGTTCATAAGCACCCCTGTCCTTGCACAGACACATCACAATATCACGCAGTAAAAGTGAGTGTGGAGTGTGATATGGGACAATTGACTCTACTGTCATCTTGTGGTTTTATTGTTCCTTTGTACTTTTAATGCTTAGGTGAGTGTGTATAACAGGACGTTGCATACATTACTGTACATTCTTTTGTGTATCATACATGACCTATCAGTATGTGACCTTTAGGTTTATGCCCTTTTATGGTATTGCCACATCTGAGGCTGGTCAGTAGCTCTAGAAGTATGTGACCTTCGGGTGGAACAGTAGCTCTTTACACCCAGCCTGACTGCAGACATACTGGGATATCTGACGTATCCAGCCTACGTGGTATGGAGGGGCTCCTGGATTATGAATTACTGTAACCGAACATTTCTCTGTCTGAATGGAAATTGACAGCTAAGTACACTGAATATTAAACTGCATTTTCATATATTGTTGTGTGTATTTTTGCCTTCACCTAATACTCCATTGCACTCGTATAACCCTATAACTGTTTCCACCGGGAACACTAAGAAACAGCAAGCGGCCCTCACTGGCTTCAGCATCATATGTTATATACAGCTCTCAGTACATAATTACCAGCTGCGTCTCCAGCATACGTACAAATCGTCAGACACGTCACTCTCAGTCTGATGCTGAATCCAGTCACAGGAGCGCCTGCTGTGCCTTATGGAACATTTGTGCCTGGAGATCCACTCAGGATCATGGTGATCGGGATTCCGGATACTGAAAAAGTGACTGCTGGCCCGTCAGACAGGTAAGCCGTGGAAGGGGTGGGTGGGGGGATGGAGGTTGCAGGGCGTGGGTCAGGCTGTGAGGAGGGGGGGGGGACAGGTTTCTGCTACTGGAAGGAAAAGATTCTCAACATCAGGATGCCTCAGTCAGAATTCTGGCCGCTGGCATATCAATACCAACCCATTGCTTGTATTTCCTATAAGGCACTTTGGTAGTAGTGAACGTGCCACTTACTAGTGTCAGACTATCTATCTATCTATATATATATATATATATATATAGACACACACACACACACAACTCTGTACAAGTGACAATCCATTTCCAGATGATATAAATAGTATTTATATGCATATTTACAAGAGGTCACATTAATAAATGTCACGTACGATGTGTTACTATACATGTGATAACACATTTTACGTTCCTGGCACATTGCGTATAATCTTGTTAGTACATGTCTGTGGGCACTGCCGCGGCTTGGGCGCTCGCCTACGTACTGTTAGTCTGGTCCTGGTCAAACAGAGCCATAGCAAGATGGCTGCGGGAGCCCAATGCCTCCAGGGTGCTGAGCACACAGCGGTGGTAACCTTCCCCCGAGAGGTGGGTGCTGCACTTTCTCAGGGAGAACCTCTGCACCAACGCCGGCTCTAACGCCCTGAAAACGTGCAGCTCTGAGTGCCGCAGAAACAACTCCAGAAGCTCTATGTTTCCGTTGTCCTCATCCTCCTCCTCCTGCGCACCCACCTCTGCTGCCATCCGGCTTCTCGCCCCCATGAAGTCAGAGTTATAGAAGCAGAACTCAGAGGAAGACAGACGGTCGAAGTGGCCATCACGCAGAAAGTCCGCCGGCGGTGGGGCGGAGAAGCTGTGGCGGGACACTTCAGGGCTGTGTTCCTGATAGTGGACTGGGGAGAAGACCTGCCAAGCCGTAATGGCGTTCATACGGCATCGGTTCAGCACCTCTGTGGTTGCCTCACTCCAAACACTCACCAGGAAGAACAACGTGTCCATTGGATGTTTCTTGGATACCAGCTCCATGAGCCGGACCTGAGAAGGTAACTCAGTGTGGACAACAGACAATTCCAGGTGTAGATATGAATACCTCCTCTCCAGCTCCGACACCATGCCACGTACATCCTCAAAGACATCCTTCTCCTGCCCAGAGGAGCCCATGTCATATACCAGCAGTACAGTCAGAGCCACATTCTCCTGCGGGTCAAGAAGGTTTGTTGCAAAGGCATCAAGAAAACCTGCAACATGGCTGACATCGGCTGGCATCAGCGGTAAGACCAGCTGGACTCGTGTGGCCTCCGTCACGTAGGGCATAGGAAGAATTTCTACAAGGCCCAGGGGCCGCAAGAGACTAAGACGCTTGGTTATCACTCCGACATGGTCCCTCTCAGTCGTGGCTTCCAGCAAAAGATCCAGTGTGTACTCCATACCCCGTGTCGGGTCAAAGCGTCTATACCCATTGAGCAGGCGATGCATTTTGAAGCGGAGCCATGGGTGGTAGCGTTGGTTCAGCTGATCCAAAGCTTCATCAAGGACCTGTTGCACATCCAGCCGCCACACTCCATGTAAAGGGCACTTGGGAGCACCATCAGGGCAGGAGAAAGTGTGGCTCTCTGTGAAATACTCCCACGTCAACAGGTCAAAACGGGAAGTAGGGCTGAAAGGCGGATTTATACCAACCGGCCACAGGAGACTGGCTTCTCCATTTGGGGTTAGAGAAGAAAGGTTCCGGATCTCGTTCTGCAACAAAACCATGAAACAGAATTGAAGAGGGATATAACAGGTAGAAAGTGTGAGACAGATGGAGATCGGTTCTCGGGAAAATGAGGATAGGAGAAAAAGGGCAGAGGAGACAGCTATGCAAGAGAGAGGGCAGAGAGAAGGCTATGACAGAGGACAGAGAAGGGGGAGAGAGGAGAGACTGCTATGAGAGAGGAGACGGCTATAAGAGAGGACAGAGAGGAGACGGCTACGAGCGAGATGGCAGAGAGAAGGCTATGAGAGAGGACAGGGAGGAGATGGCTACAAGAGAGAGAGGGTAGAGAGAAGGCTATGAGAGAGGACAGAGAGAAGACAGCTACAAGAGAGAGAGGGTAGAGAGAAGGCTATGAGAGAGGACAGAGAGGAGACAGCTACGAGAGAGGACAGAGAGGAAACAGCTATGAGAGAGGACAGAGAGGAGACAGCTACGAGAGAGGACAGAGAAGAGACAGCTACGAGAGTGGACAGAGGAAACAGCTATGAGAGAGGACAGAGAGGAGAAGGCTATGAGAGAGGACAGAGAGGAGACAGCTACGAGAGAGGACAGAGAGGAGAAGGCTATGAGAGAGGACAGGGAGGAGACGGCTACGAGAGAGGACAGAGAGGAGACAGCTACGAGAGAGGACAGAGAGGAGAAGGCTATGAGAGAGGACAGAGAGGAGACAGCTACGAGAGAGGACAGAGAGGAGAAGGCTATGAGAGAGGACAGAGAGGAGGCAGCTACGAGAGAGGACAGAGAGGAGACAGCTACGAGAGAGGACAGAGAGGAGATGGCTATGAGAGAGGACAGAGAGGAGACGGCTACGAGAGAGGACAGAGAGGAGAAGGCTATGAGAGAGGACAGAGAGAAGACAGCTACGAGAGATGACAGAGAGGAGACAGCTATGAGAGAGGACAGGGAGTAGATGGCTATGAGAGAGAGGACAGAGAAAAGGCTATAAAAGAGGAGACTGCTATGAGAGAGGACAAAGAGGAGACTGCTACGAGAGAGAAGGGGGAGAGAAGGCTATGAGAGAGGACAGAGTGGAGACAGCTACGAGAGAGGACAGAGAGGAGATGGCTATGAGAGAGGACAGAGAGGAGATGGCTATGAGAGAGAGGACAGAGAAAAGGCTATAAAAGAGGAGACTGCTATGAGAGAGGACAAAGAGGAGACTGCTACGAGAGAGAAGGGGGAGAGAAGGCTATGAGAGAGGACAGAGTGGAGACAGCTACGAGAGAGGACAGAGAGGAGATGGCTATGAGAGAGGACAGAGAGGAGACGGCTATGAGAGAGGAGACAGCTACGAGAGAGGACAGAGAGGAGATGGCTACGAGAGAGGACAGAGAGGAGACAGCTATGAGAGAGGAGACAGCTACGAGAGAGGACAGAGAGGAGAAGGCTACGAGAGAGAGAGAGAAGACAGAGAGAAGGCTATGAGAGGACAGGGAGGAGATGGCTATGAGAGAGAGGGCAGAGAGAAGGCTGTAAGAGAAGACAGAGAGAAGGCTATAAGAGAGGAGACTGCTATGAGAGAGGACAGAGAGGAGACAGCTATGAGAGGACATAGAGGAGACAGGTATTAGAGAGTAAAGATAAGAAACTGCTATGAGAGGACAAAGAGGAGATGGCTACAAGAGAGGACAGAAAGGAGACAGCTATGAGAGAGGACAGAGAAGAGACAGCTATGAGAGAGGACAGAGAGGAGACAGCTATGAGAGAGGACAGAGAAGAGACAGCTATGAGAGAGGACAGAGAGGAGACGGCTATGAGAGAGGACAGAGAAGAGACAGCTATGAGAGAGGACAGAGAAGAGACAGCTATGAGAGAGGACAGAGAGGAGACAGCTATGAGAGAGGACAGAGAAGAGACAGCTATGAGAGAGGACAGAGAGGAGACGGCTATGAGAGAGGACAGGGAGGAGACAGCTATGAGAGAGGACAGAGAGGAGACGGCTATGAGAGAGGACAGAGAGGAGACGGCTATGAAAGATTACAGATAAGAGACAGCTATTAGAGAGTATAGATAAGAGACAGCTATGAGAGAGGACAGAGAAGAGACAGCTATGAGAGGACAGAGAGGAGATGGCTATGAGAGAGTACAGAGAAGAGACAGCTATGAGAGGACAGAGAGGAGATGGCTATGAGAGAGTACAGAGAAGGGGGTGTCTCGCTGCGAGAGTGCTGCCGTTACCTGGAGCCTGTGGATCTCCCTGTAGGTCCTGTGCAGTCGGATCTGGCTGAGCTTCCTCTGCAGTCTGTACGTGAGCGCGGCGTCTCGCACAGGGTACACAGACACGCAGCTGCCCAACACCGCCCCGTCTATAGCTTCCACATCCACATTCCGTGGGAGGGCAAATGACACGTACCGCAACCCCTGGCGAGAGAGGAAGCGTTACTCACCACGGAACAGTCTAGAACCATTGACAGCTACAGTAGCAGCGGAACACGTGGACTAAGGGGCAGATTTAACAAGGCGTGGTATAACATGTGACAGTTAGGAGCTGATTGGCTGGAGCAGCATTAGTAACGAGTGATAAGTCTGCGCTGTTTCCGGCTTCCTAGCGATGTAATGGAGTCTGAGATCGACGGCGGTGCGGGAGGAGGGCCGACCTCGGACCATGCCTTGTGACTGTCCATTAAAAAATGTCCGATCGACCGGCATCCCGCGCCTCCGGCGATCTCTGACTCTATGATATCCCGCCCATTAAATCTGTGCGGCTCAGTCACTCATACACATAACACCCGCTGTATACGGGGAAGGGGTGAAACGTCGCTGCCCAATCACTGTCACCAGCACTGACGGCGCACAGTCTGAGTCGCAGCTGTTATACTGCTAGGTGCTGTGCGGGTTCCGCTAGACTGACCAATCCCTGCAGGCGGGTGCCGCTAGACTGACCAATCACTGCTGGCGGGTGCCGCTAGACTGACCAATCACTGCTGGCGGGTGCCGCTAGACTGACCAATCACTGCTGGCTGTAAACTGACCAATCCCTGCTGGCAGGTGCCGCTAGACTGACCAATCCCTGCTGGCGGGTGCCGCTAGACTGACCAATCCCTGCAGGCGGGAGCCTCTAGACTGACCAATCCCTGCTGGCGGGTGCCACTAGACTGACCAATCCCTGCTGCCGGGTGCCGTTAGACTGACCAATCCCTGCTGGCGCGTGCCGCTAGACTGACCAATCCCTACTGGCGGGAGCCTCTAGACTGACCAATCCCTGCTGGCGGGAGCCTCTAGACTGACCAATCCCTGCTGGCGGGAGCCTCTAGACTGACCAATCCCTGCTGGCGGGTGCCACTAGACTGACCAATCCCTGCTGGCAGGTGCCGTTAGACTGACCAATCCATGCTGGCGCGTGCCGCTAGACTGACCAATCCCTGCTGGCAGGTGCCGCTAGACTGACCAATCACTGCTGGCGGGAGCCGCTAGACTGACCAATCCCTGCTGGCGGATGCCGCTAGACTGACCAATCCCTGCTAGCGGGTGCCACTAGATTGACCAATCCCTGCTGGCGGGTGCCGCTAGACTGACCAATCCCTACTGGCGGGTGCCGCTAGACTGACCAATCCCTACTGGCGGGAGCCCCTAGACTGACCAATCCCGGCTGGCGGGTGCCACTAGACTGACCAATCCCTGCTGGCGGGTGCCGCTAGACTGACCAATCACTGCTGGCGGGAGCCGCTAGACTGACCAATCCCTGCTGGCGGGTGCCGCTAGACTGACCAATCCCAGCTGGCGGGTGCAGCTAGACTGACCAATCCCTGCTGGCGGGAACCTCTAGACTGACCAATCCCTGCTGGTGGGTGCCACTAGACTGACCAATCCCTGCTGGCGGGTGCCGTTAGATTGACCAATCCCTGCTGGCGGGTGCCGCTAGACTGACCAATCCCTGCTGGCGGGTGCCGCTAGACTGACCAATCCCTGCTGGCCGGCACCGCTAGACTGACCAATCCCTGCTGGCCACAGTGATCAGGACAGATGGAGGGGGGGGGGGGGGGGGGGCAGAGCTGCGGCACCGTGCGCCTGCGTCTGTGATGCGAATAAGACAAATGAAAATAAAAGGCACAACACTACACCGGTCATCACGGCTCCTTTTCGCCGGTCATCTCGCACCGCATGGCGTACTGAGGCGCGGTGTATGAGGACACCGCCAGCGAGCGACAGAGAGACACGTATATAGGGGCTGTCCTTAGCTGCGCGGTGACTTCTACCTGAATGAGATAATCATCTATTTATGTCACCAATACCCGATTCCACGCTTTCTTCTGCATGTTCCTCGTGGTCCTACTCATCCTGCCCTCTGCAATGCTCTGCCCTGGCCTACGTCTGCTATCACCATGACTGGTTACCACGAGAAGCCACCTGCCCCGTCCTCCCATCTCCTGTCACAAAGCAATAAGATACTGATGGTGCCTGAGAAGGTCGCCCTAAGGCGTGGGCTGAGGGTGCACACCATACGGTGTCCTCATACTTTACCTGATAGTTTGCCACGCATGCAATACCCAGGGTGTCCTGCAGGCAGCGCCCCAACCATTCATCCGGCCGCGAACCAAGTATATCAGAACGACAGAAATCCAAGTGTGGCCCCAGGCTGAGCAGAAGGGCCCTAGAGAGCAGGTAGCCAGAGCCTCCGTGGCAATATCTCCACTCCTCCTGGCCACCGATGAACTCCATAGGTTGGCCAACGTACACAGCAGGCCCGGGGCTCAGGTGACTCACGAGGTCCTGCAGGTGGTATCCATTAGTGTAAGAGTCATCCTGGGTGACATAAAACCAGTCATACGTGGACAGAAGATGGTTCTCCAGGTGGCGTAAGGTGTGGTACATCAGCCACGCCGGGCGCTCATCTCCGTGGGACACCACCTCCATTCCCGGGAGGACCTTGGGGCTCCGGGCCCCCGTGAAAAACAACAAGCGGCTGACATGGGAGGAGAGAGTGCGATTCACAGCCACCCCGAGGGAGTTCAGCGTGGAGCGAGAAGACAAGACCACCACCAGGAGGCGCTCTCTGAAGCCGAGCTCAGACTGGATATACCGGGTCCTGTGGAGGAAAGACACGAGATCATGATGCAACGCATGAGGGCCATCAGGCAGACCGGACTCAGGGAGTCTCCCCCTGATGCCCAAAACCCACCATCTCCCCTGATTATGGGGCAGACTGCCAACCACGGGTCTCCAGCTACTGGGGGTGGGAATGTAGCGCTGACCAACGTTACTGCATGTGCCAATAGGGGAGCAGTGCTTCATTACCCCCTATTACCATCCAATCAGCTCTACCCTGATCATTCCCCCCATCATTCCAATGCTCACAGCAGCACAGAGTATATCAGGAGATGAGCGATGTGTCAGTGAGGACAGGGCTGCATGTGACATGATGTGAAGAGGGGAATGGAGGCAGCAGGAAGCCACACACAGAGTTATATAGTGGGAGGAGCAGGGTCCCCAGCAGCACAGAGTATATCAGGAGATGAGTGATGTGTCAGTGAGGACAGGGCTGCATGTGACAGGAGCAGTGACATGATGTGAGGAGGGGAATGGAGGCAGCAGGAAGCCACACACAGAGTTATATAGTGGGAGGAGCAGGGTCCCCAGCAGCACAGAGTATATCAGGAGATGAGTAAAGTGTCAGTGAGGACAGGGCTGCATGTGACAGGGGCAGTGACATGATGTGAGGAGGGGAATGGAGGCAGCAGGAAGCCACACACAGAGTTATATAGTGGGAGGAGCAGGGTCCCCAGCAGCACAGAGTATATCAGGAGATGAGTGATGTGTCAGTGAGGACAGGGCTGCATGTGACAGGAGCAGTGACATGATGTGAGGAGGGGAATGGAGGCAGCAGGAAGTCACAGACTGAGAGTTATATAGTGGGAGGAGCAGGGTCCCCAGCAGCACAGAGTATATCAGGAGATGAGTGATGTCAGTGAGGACAGGGCTGCATGTGACAGGGGCAGTGACATGATGTGAGGACGGGAATGGAGGCAGCAGGAAGCCACAGACTGAGAGTTATATAGTGGGAGGAGCAGGGTCCCCAGCAGCACAGAGTATATCAGGAGATGAGTGATGTGTCAGTGAGGACAGGGCTGCATGTGACAGGGGCAGTGACATGATGTGAGGAGGGGAATGGAGGCAGCAGGAAGCCACAGACTGAGAGTTATATAGTGGGAGGAGCAGGGTCCCCAGCAGCACAGAGTATATCAGGAGATGAGTGATGTATCAGTGAGGACAGGGCTGCATGTGACAGGAGCAGTGACATGATGTGAGGAGGGGAATGGAGGCTGCAGGAAGCCACAGACTGAGAGTTATATAGTGGGAGGAGCAGGGTCCCCAGCAGCACAGAGTATATCAGAAGATGAGTGATGTGTCAGTGAGGACAGGGCTGCATGTGACAGGGGCAGTGACATGATGTGAGGAGGGGGATGGAGGCAGCAGGAAGCCACAGACTGAGAGTTATATAGTGGGAGGAGCAGGGTCCCCAGCAGCACAGAGTATATCAGGAGAAGAGTGATGTGTCAGTGAGGACAGGGCTGCATGTGACATGGGCAGTGACATGATGTGAGGAGGGGAATGGAGGCAGCAGGAAGCCACAGACTGAGAGTTATATAGTGGGAGGAGCAGGGTCCCCAGCAGCACAGAGTATATCAGGAGATGAGTGATGCGTCAGTGAGGACAGGGCTGCATGTGACAGGGCAGTGGCATGATGTGAGGAGGGGAATGGAGGCAGCAGGAAGCCACAGACTGAGAGTTATATAGTGGGAGGAGCAGGATCACCAGCAGCACAGAGTATATCAGGAGATGAGTGATGTGTCAGTGAGGACAGGGCTGCATGTGACAGGGGCAGTGACATGATGTGAGGAGGGGAATGGAGGCAGCAGGAAGCCACAGACTGAAAGTTATATAGTGGGAGGAGCAGGGTCCCCAGCAGCACAGAGTATATCAGGAGATGAGTGATGTGTCAGTGAGGACAGGGCTGCATGTGACAGGGGCAGTGACATGATGTGAGGAGGGGAATGGAGGCAGCAGGAAGCCACAGACTGAGAGTTATATAGTGGGAGGAGCAGGGTCTCCAGCAGCACAGAGTATATCAGGAGATGAGTGATGTGTAGTGAGGACAGGGCTGCATGTGACAGGGGCAGTGACATGATGTGAGGAGGGGAATGGAGGCAGCAGGATGCCACAGACTGAGAGTTATATAGTGGGAGGAGCAGGGTCACCAGAAGCACAGAGTATATCAGGAGATGAGTGATGTCAGTGAGGACAGGGCTGCATGTGACAGGGGCAGTGACATGATGTGAGGAGGGGAATGGAGGCAGCAGGAAGCCACAGACTGAGAGTTATATAGTGGGAGGAGCAGGGTCACCAGCAGCACAGAGTATATCAGGAGATGAGTGATGTGTCAGTGAGGACAGGGCTGCATGTGACAGGGGCAGTGACATGATTTGAGGAGGGGAATGGAGGCAGCAGGAAGCCACAGGCTGAGAGTTATATAGTGGGAGGAGCAGGGTCCCAGCAGCACAGAGTATATCAGGAGATGAGTGATGTGTCAGTGAGGACAGGGCTGCACGTGACAGGAGCAGTGACATGATGTGAGGGGAATGGAGGCAGCAGGAGGCCACAGGCTGAGAGTTATATAGTGGGAGGAGCAGGGTCCCCAGCAGCACAGAGTATATCAGGAGATGAGTGATGTGTCAGTGAGGACAGGGCTGCATGTGACAGGAGCAGTGACATGATGTGAGGAGGGGAATGGAGGCAGCAGGAGGCCACAGGCTGAGAGTTATATAGTGGGAGGAGCAGGGTCCCCAGCAGCACAGAGTATATCAGGAGATGAGTGATGTGTCAGTAAGGACAGGGCTGCATGTGACAGGGGCAGTGACATGATGTGAGGAGGGGAATGGAGGCAGCAGGAAGCCACAGACTGAGAGTTATATAGTGGGAGGAGCAGGGTCCCCAGCAGCACAGAGTATATCAGGAGATGGGTGATGTGTCAGTGAGGACAGGGCTGCATGTGACAGGGGCAGTGACATGATGTGAGGAGGGGAGTGGAGACAGCAGGAAGACAGACTGAGAGTTATATAGTGGGAGGAGCAGGGTCTCCAGCAGCACAGAGTATATCAGGAGATGAGTGATGTGTCAGTGAGGACAGGGCTGCATGTGACAGGGGCAGTGACATGATGTGAGGAGGGGAATGGAGGCAGCAGGAGGCCACAGACTGAGAGTTATATAGTGGGAGGAGCAGGGTCCCCAGCAGCACAGAGTATATCAGGAGATGAGTGATGTGTAGTGAGGACAGGGCTGCATGTGACAGGGGCAGTGACATGATGTGAGGAGGGGAATGGAGGCAGCAGGATGCCACAGACTGAGAGTTATATAGTGGGAGGAGCAGGGTCACCAGCAGCACAGAGTATATCAGGAGATGGGTGATGTATCAGTGAGGACAGGGCTGCATGTGACAGGGGCAGTGACATGATGTGAGGAGGGGAATGGAGGCAGCAGGAAGCCACAGACTGAGAGTTATATAGTGGGAGGAGCAGGGTCCCCAGCAGCACAGAGTATATCAGGAGATGAATGATGTGTCAGTGAGGACAGGGCTGCATGTGACAGGGGCAGTGACATGATGTGAGGAGGGGAGTGGAGACAGCAGGAAGACAGACTGAGAGTTATATAGTGGGAGGAGCAGGGTCTCCAGCAGCACAGAGTATATCAGGAGATGAGTGATGTGTCAGTGAGGACAGGGCTGCATGTGACAGGGGCAGTGACATGATGTGAGGAGGGGAATGGAGGCAGCAGGATGACACAGAGTTATATAGTGGGAGGAGCAGGGTCCCCAGCAGCACAGAGTATATCAGGAGATGAGTGATGTGTCAGTGAGGACAGGGCTGCATGTGACAGGGGCAGTGACATGATTTGAGGAGGGGAATGGAGGTAGCAGGAAGTCACAGACTGAGAGTTATATAGTGGGAGGAGCAGGGTCACCAGCAGCACAGAGTATATCAGGAGATGAGTGATGTGTCAGTGAGGACAGGGCTGCATGTGACAGGGGCAGTGACATGATGTGAGGAGGGGAATGGAGGCAGCAGGAAGCCACAGACTGAGAGTTATATAGTGGGAGGAGCAGGGTCCCCAGCAGCACAGAGTATATCAGGAGACAAGTGATGTGTCAGTGAGGACAGGGCTGCATGTGACAGGGGCAGTGACATGATGTGAGGAGGGGAATGGAGGCAGCAGGAAGCCACAGGCTGAGAGTTATATAGTGGGAGGAGCAGGGTCCCCAGCAGCACAGAGTATATCAGGAGACAAGTGATGTGTCAGTGAGGACAGGGCTGCATGTGACAGGGGCAGTGACATGATGTGAGGAGGGGAATGGAGTCAGCAGGAAGCCACAGACTGAGAGTTGTATAGTAGGAGGAGCAGGGTACCCAGCAGCACAGAGTATATCAGGAGATGAGTGATGCGTCAGTGAGGACAGGGCTGCATGTGACAGGAGCAGTGACATGATGTGAGGAGGGGAATGGAGGCAGCAGGAGGCCACAGACTGAGAGTTATATAGTGGGAGGAGCAGGGTCCCCAGCAGCACAGAGTATATCAGGAGATGGGTGATGTGTCAGTGAGGACAGGGCTGCATGTGACAGGGGCAGTGACATGATGTGAGGAGGGGAATGGAGGCAGCAGGAAGCCACAGACTGAGAGTTATATAGTGGGAGGAGCAGGGTACCCAGCAGCACAGAGTATATCAGGAGATGAGTGATGTGTCAGTAAGGACAGGGCTGCATGTGACAGGGGCAGTGACATGATGTGAGGAGGGGAATGGAGGCAGCAGGAAGCCACAGACTGAGAGTTATATAGTGGGAGGAGCAGGGTCCCCAGCAGCACAGAGTATATCAGGAGATGGGTGATGTGTCAGTGAGGACAGGGCTGCATGTGACAGGGGCAGTGACATGATGTGAGGAGGGGAATGGAGGCAGCAGGAAGCCACAGACTGAGAGTTATATAGTGGGAGGAGCAGGGTCCCCAGCAGCACAGAGTATATCAGGAGATGAATGATGTGTCAGTGAGGACAGGGCTGCATGTGACAGGGACAGTGACATGATGTGAGGAGGGGAGTGGAGACAGCAGGAAGACAGACTGAGAGTTATATAGTGGGAGGAGCAGGGTCTCCAGCAGCACAGAGTATATCAGGAGATGAGTGATGTGTCAGTGAGGACAGGGCTGCATGTGACAGGAGCAGTGACATGATGTGAGGAGAGGAATGGAGGCAGCAGGAAGCCACAGACTGAGAGTTATATAGTGGGAGGAGCAGGGTCCTCAACAGCACAGAGTATATCAGGAGATGAGTGATGTATCAGTGAGGACAGGGCTGCATGTGACAGGGGCAGTGCCATGATGTGAGGAGGGGAATGGAGGCAGCAGGAAGCCACAGACTGAGAGTTATATAGTGGAAGGAGCAGGGTCCTCAGCAGCACAGAGTATATCAGGAGATAAGTGATGTATCAGTGAGGACAGGGCTGCATGTGACAGGGGCAGTGACATGATGTGAGGAGAGGAATGGAGGCTGCAGGAAGCCACAGACAGAGTTATATAGTGGGAGGAGCAGGGTCCCCAGCAGCACAGAGTATATCAGGAGATGAGTGATGCGTCAGTGAGGACAGGGCTGCATGTGACAGGGGCAGTGACATGATGTGAGGAGGGGAATGGAGGCAGCAGGAAGCCACAGACTGAGAGTTATATAGTGGGAGGAGCAGGGTCCCCAGCAGCACAGAGTATATCAGGAGATGAGTGATGTGTCAGTGAGGACAGGGCTGCATGTGACAGGGGCAGTGACATGATGTGAGGAGGGGAATGGAGGCAGCAGGAAGCCACAGACTGAGAGTTATATAGTGGGAGGAGCAGGGTCCCCAGCAGCACAGAGTATATCAGGAGATGAGTGATGTGTAGTGAGGACAGGGCTGCATGTGACAGGGGCAGTGACATGATGTGAGGAGGGGAATGGAGGCAGCAGGATGCCACAGACTGAGAGTTATATAGTGGGAGGAGCAGGATCACCAGCAGCACAGAGTATATCAGGAGATGAGTGATGTGTCAGTGAGGACAGGGCTGCATGTGACCGGGGCAGTGACATGATTTGAGGAGGGGAATGGAGGCAGCAGGAAGTCACAGACTGAGAGTTATATAGTGGGAGGAGCAGGGTCACCAGCAGCACAGAGTATATCAGGAGATGAGTGATGTGTCAGTGAGGACAGGGCTGCATGTGACAGGGGCAGTGACATGATTTGAGGAGGGGAATGGAGGCAGCAGGAAGTCACAGACTGAGAGTTATATAGTGGGAGGAGCAGGGTCACCAGCAGCACAGAGTACATCAGGAGATGAGTGATGTGTCAGTGAGGACAGGGCTGCATGTGACAGGGGCAGTGACATGATGTGAGGAGGGGAATGGAGGCAGCAGGAAGCCACAGACTGAGAGTTATATTGTGGGAGGAGCAGGGTCCCCAGCAGCACAGAGTATATCAGGAGACAAGTGATGTGTCAGTGAGGACAGGGCTGCATGTGACAGGGGCAGTGACATGATGTGAGGAGGGGAATGGAGGCAGCAGGAAGCCACAGACTGAGAGTTATATAGTGGGAGGAGCAGGGTCCCCAGCAGCACAGAGTATATCAGGAGATGAGTGATGCGTCAGTGAGGACAGGGCTGCATGTGACAGGAGCAGTGACATGATGTGAGGAGGGGAATGGAGGCAGCAGGAGGCCACAGGCTGAGAGTTATATAGTGGGAGGAGCAGGGTCCCCAGCAGCACAGAGTATATCAGGAGATGAGTGATGTGTCAGTAAGGACAGGGCTGCATTTGACAGGGGCAGTGACATGATGTGAGGAGGGGAATGGAGGCAGCAGGAAGCCACAGACTGAGAGTTATATAGTGGGAGGAGCAGGGTCCCCAGCAGCACAGAGTATATCAGGAGATGGGTGATGTGTCAGTGAGGACAGGGCTGCATGTGACAGGGGCAGTGACATGATGTGAGGAGGGGAGTGGAGACAGCAGGAAGACAGACTGAGAGTTATATAGTGGGAGGAGCAGGGTCTCCAGCAGCACAGAGTATATCAGGAGATGAGTGATGTGTCAGTGAGGACAGGGCTGCATGTGACAGGAGCAGTGACATGATGTGAGGAGAGGAATGGAGGCAGCAGGAAGCCACAGACTGAGAGTTATATAGTGGGAGGAGCAGGGTCCTCAACAGCACAGAGTATATCAGGAGATGAGTGATGTATCAGTGAGGACCGGGCTGCATGTGACAGGGGCAGTGACATGATGTGAGGAGGGGAATAGAGGCAGCAGGAAGCCACAGACTGAGAGTTATATAGTGGAAGGAGCAGGGTCCTCAGCAGCACAGAGTATATCAGGAGATGAGTGATGTATCAGTGAGGACAGGGCTGCATGTGACAGGGGCAGTGACATGATGTGAGGAGAGGAATGGAGGCTGCAGGAAGCCACAGACAGAGTTATATAGTGGGAGGAGCAGGGTCCCCAGCAGCACAGAGTATATCAGGAGATGAGTGATGCGTCAGTGAGGACAGGGCTGCATGTGACAGGGGCAGTGCCATGATGTGAGGAGGGGAATGGAGGCAGCAGGAAGTCACAGACTGAGAGTTATATAGTGGGAGGAGCAGGGTCCCCAGCAGCACAGAGTATATCAGGAGATGAGTGATGTGTCAGTGAGGACAGGGCTGCATGTGACAGGGGCAGTGACATGATGTGAGGAGAGGAATGGAGGCGGCAGGAAGCCACAGACAGAGTTATATAGTGGGAGGAGCAGGGTCCCCAGCAGCACAGAGTATATCAGGAGATGAGTGATGTGTCAGTGGGGACAGGGCTGCATGTGACAGAGGCAGTGACATGATGTGAGGAGGGGAATGGAGGCAGCAGGAAGTCACAGACTGAGAGTTATATAGTGGGAGGAGCAGGGTCCCCAGCAGCACAGAGTATATCAGGAGATGAGTGATGTGTCAGTGAGGACAGGGCTGCATGTGACAGGGGCAGTGACATGATGTGAGGAGAGGAATGGAGGCGGCAGGAAGCCACAGACAGAGTTATATAGTGGGAGGAGCAGGGTCCCCAGCAGCACAGAGTATATCAGGAGATGAGTGATGTATCAGTGAGGACAGGGCTGCATGTGACAGGGGCAGTGACATGATGTGAGGAGGGGAATGGAGGCAGCAGGAAGCCACAGACTGAGAGTTATATAGTGGGAGGAGCAGGGTACCCCAGCAGCACAGAGTATATCAGGAGATGAGTGATGTGTCAGTGAGGACAGTGCTGCATGTGACAGGGGCAGTGACATGATGTGAGGGGAATGGAGGCAGCAGGAAGCCACAGACTGAGAGTTATATAGTGGGAGGAGCAGGGTACCCCAGCAGCACAGAGTATATCAGGAGATGAGTGATGTGTCAGTAAGGACAGGGCTGCAGGTGGCAGGGGCAGTGACATGATGTGAGGAGGGGAATGGAGGCAGCAGGAAGCCACAGACTGAGAGTTATATAGTGGGAGGAGCAGGGTCCCCCAGCAGCACAGAGTATATCAGGAGATGAGTGATGTATCAGTGAGGACAGGGCTGCATGTGACAGGGGCAGTGACATGATGTGAGGAGGGGAATGGAGGCAGCAGGAAGCCACAGACAGAGTTATATAGTGGGAGGAGCAGGGTCCCCAGCAGCACAGAGTATATCAGGAGATGAATGATGTGTCAGTGAGGACAGGGCTGCATGTGACAGGGGCAGTGACATGATGTGAGGAGGGGAGTGGAGACAGCAGGAAGACAGACTGAGAGTTATATAGTGGGAGGAGCAGGGTCTCCAGCAGCACAGAGTATATCAGGAGATGAGTGATGTGTCAGTGAGGACAGGGCTGCATGTGACAGGGGCAGTGACATGATGTGAGGAGGGGAATGGAGGCAGCAGGAAGCCACAGACTGAGAGTTGTATAGTAGGAGGAGCAGGGTACCCAGCAGCACAGAGTATATCAGGAGATGAGTGATGTGTCAGTGAGGACAGGGCTGCATGTGACAGGGGCAGTGACATGATGTGAGGAGGGGAATGGAGGCAGCAGGAAGCCACAGACTGAGAGTTATATAGTGGGAGGAGCAGGGTCCCCAGCAGCACAGAGTATATCAGGAGATGAGTGATGCGTCAGTGAGGACAGGGCTGCATGTGACAGGAGCAGTGACATGATGTGAGGAGGGGAATGGAGGCAGCAGGAGGCCACAGGCTGAGAGTTGTATAGTGGGAGGAGCAGGGTCCCCAGCAGCACAGAGTATATCAGGAGATGAGTGATGTGTCAGTAAGGACAGGGCTGCATTTGACAGGGGCAGTGACATGATGTGAGGAGAGGAATGGAGGCAGCAGGAGGCCACAGGCTGAGAGTTGTATAGTGGGAGGAGCAGGGTCCCCAGCAGCACAGAGTATATCAGGAGATGAGTGATGTGTCAGTGAGGACAGAGCTGCATGTGACAGGAGCAGTGACATGATGTGAGGAGGGGAATGGAGGCAGCAGGAGGCCACAGGCTGAGAGTTGTATAGTGGGAGGAGCAGGGTCCCCAGCAGCACAGAGTATATCAGGAGATGAGTGATGTGTCAGTGAGGACAGGGCTGCATGTGACAGGGGCAGTGACATGATGTGAGGAGGGGAATGGAGGCAGCAGGAAGCCACAGACTGAGAGTTATATAGTGGGAGGAGCAGGGTCCCCAGCAGCACAGAGTATATCAGGAGATGGGTGATGTGTCAGTGAGGACAGGGCTGCATGTGACAGGGGCAGTGACATGATGTGAGGAGGGGAGTGGAGACAGCAGGAAGACAGACTGAGAGTTATATAGTGGGAGGAGCAGGGTCTCCAGCAGCACAGAGTATATCAGGAGATGAGTGATGTGTCAGTGAGGACAGGGCTGCATGTGACAGGAGCAGTGACATGATGTGAGGAGAGGAATGGAGGCAGCAGGAAGCCACAGACTGAGAGTTATATAGTGGGAGGAGCAGGGTCCTCAACAGCACAGAGTATATCAGGAGATGAGTGATGTATCAGTGAGGACAGGGCTGCATGTGACAGGGGCAGTGCCATGATGTGAGGAGGGGAATAGAGGCAGCAGGAAGCCACAGACTGAGAGTTATATAGTGGAAGGAGCAGGGTCCTCAGCAGCACAGAGTATATCAGGAGATGAGTGATGTATCAGTGAGGACAGGGCTGCATGTGACAGGGGCAGTGACATGATGTGAGGAGAGGAATGGAGGCTGCAGGAAGCCACAGACAGAGTTATATAGTGGGAGGAGCAGGGTCCCCAGCAGCACAGAGTATATCAGGAGATGAGTGATGTGTCAGTAAGGACAGGGCTGCATTTGACAGGGGCAGTGACATGATGTGAGGAGGGGAATGGAGGCAGCAGGAAGCCACAGACTGAGAGTTATATAGTGGGAGGAGCAGGGTCCCCAGCAGCACAGAGTATATCAGGAGATGGGTGATGTGTCAGTGAGGACAGGGCTGCATGTGACAGGGGCAGTGACATGATGTGAGGAGGGGAGTGGAGACAGCAGGAAGACAGACTGAGAGTTATATAGTGGGAGGAGCAGGGTCTCCAGCAGCACAGAGTATATCAGGAGATGAGTGATGTGTCAGTGAGGACAGGGCTGCATGTGACAGGAGCAGTGACATGATGTGAGGAGAGGAATGGAGGCAGCAGGAAGCCACAGACTGAGAGTTATATAGTGGGAGGAGCAGGGTCCTCAACAGCACAGAGTATATCAGGAGATGAGTGATGTATCAGTGAGGACCGGGCTGCATGTGACAGGGGCAGTGACATGATGTGAGGAGGGGAATAGAGGCAGCAGGAAGCCACAGACTGAGAGTTATATAGTGGAAGGAGCAGGGTCCTCAGCAGCACAGAGTATATCAGGAGATGAGTGATGTATCAGTGAGGACAGGGCTGCATGTGACAGGGGCAGTGACATGATGTGAGGAGAGGAATGGAGGCTGCAGGAAGCCACAGACTGAGAGTTATATAGTGGGAGGAGCAGGGTCCCCAGCAGCACAGAGTATATCAGGAGATGAGTGATGCGTCAGTGAGGACAGGGCTGCATGTGACAGGGGCAGTGCCATGATGTGAGGAGGGGAATGGAGGCAGCAGGAAGCCACAGACTGAGAGTTATATAGTGGGAGGAGCAGGGTCCCCCAGCAGCACAGAGTATATCAGGAGATGAGTGATGTGTCAGTGAGGACAGGGCTGCATGTGACAGAGGCAGTGACATGATGTGAGGAGGGGAATGGAGGCAGCAGGAAGTCACAGACTGAGAGTTATATAGTGGGAGGAGCAGGGTCCCCAGCAGCACAGAGTATATCAGGAGATGAGTGATGTGTCAGTGAGGACAGGGCTGCATGTGACAGGGGCAGTGACATGATGTGAGGAGAGGAATGGAGGCGGCAGGAAGCCACAGACAGAGTTATATAGTGGGAGGAGCAGGGTCCCCAGCAGCACAGAGTATATCAGGAGATGAGTGATGTATCAGTGAGGACAGGGCTGCATGTGACAGGGGCAGTGACATGATGTGAGGAGGGGAATGGAGGCAGCAGGAAGCCACAGACTGAGAGTTATATAGTGGGAGGAGCAGGGTACCCCAGCAGCACAGAGTATATCAGGAGATGAGTGATGTGTCAGTGAGGACAGTGCTGCATGTGACAGGGGCAGTGACATGATGTGAGGGGAATGGAGGCAGCAGGAAGCCACAGACTGAGAGTTATATAGTGGGAGGAGCAGGGTACCCCAGCAGCACAGAGTATATCAGGAGATGAGTGATGTGTCAGTAAGGACAGGGCTGCAGGTGGCAGGGGCAGTGACATGATGTGAGGAGGGGAATGGAGGCAGCAGGAAGCCACAGACTGAGAGTTATATAGTGGGAGGAGCAGGGTCCCCCAGCAGCACAGAGTATATCAGGAGATGAGTGATGTATCAGTGAGGACAGGGCTGCATGTGACAGGGGCAGTGACATGATGTGAGGAGGGGAATGGAGGCAGCAGGAAGCCACAGACAGAGTTATATAGTGGGAGGAGCAGGGTCCCCAGCAGCACAGAGTATATCAGGAGATGAATGATGTGTCAGTGAGGACAGGGCTGCATGTGACAGGGGCAGTGACATGATGTGAGGAGGGGAGTGGAGACAGCAGGAAGACAGACTGAGAGTTATATAGTGGGAGGAGCAGGGTCTCCAGCAGCACAGAGTATATCAGGAGATGAGTGATGTGTCAGTGAGGACAGGGCTGCATGTGACAGGGGCAGTGACATGATGTGAGGAGGGGAATGGAGGCAGCAGGAAGCCACAGACTGAGAGTTGTATAGTAGGAGGAGCAGGGTACCCAGCAGCACAGAGTATATCAGGAGATGAGTGATGTGTCAGTGAGGACAGGGCTGCATGTGACAGGGGCAGTGACATGATGTGAGGAGGGGAATGGAGGCAGCAGGAAGCCACAGACTGAGAGTTATATAGTGGGAGGAGCAGGGTCCCCAGCAGCACAGAGTATATCAGGAGATGAGTGATGCGTCAGTGAGGACAGGGCTGCATGTGACAGGAGCAGTGACATGATGTGAGGAGGGGAATGGAGGCAGCAGGAGGCCACAGGCTGAGAGTTGTATAGTGGGAGGAGCAGGGTCCCCAGCAGCACAGAGTATATCAGGAGATGAGTGATGTGTCAGTAAGGACAGGGCTGCATTTGACAGGGGCAGTGACATGATGTGAGGAGAGGAATGGAGGCAGCAGGAGGCCACAGGCTGAGAGTTGTATAGTGGGAGGAGCAGGGTCCCCAGCAGCACAGAGTATATCAGGAGATGAGTGATGTGTCAGTGAGGACAGAGCTGCATGTGACAGGAGCAGTGACATGATGTGAGGAGGGGAATGGAGGCAGCAGGAGGCCACAGGCTGAGAGTTGTATAGTGGGAGGAGCAGGGTCCCCAGCAGCACAGAGTATATCAGGAGATGAGTGATGTGTCAGTGAGGACAGGGCTGCATGTGACAGGGGCAGTGACATGATGTGAGGAGGGGAATGGAGGCAGCAGGAAGCCACAGACTGAGAGTTATATAGTGGGAGGAGCAGGGTCCCCAGCAGCACAGAGTATATCAGGAGATGGGTGATGTGTCAGTGAGGACAGGGCTGCATGTGACAGGGGCAGTGACATGATGTGAGGAGGGGAGTGGAGACAGCAGGAAGACAGACTGAGAGTTATATAGTGGGAGGAGCAGGGTCTCCAGCAGCACAGAGTATATCAGGAGATGAGTGATGTGTCAGTGAGGACAGGGCTGCATGTGACAGGAGCAGTGACATGATGTGAGGAGAGGAATGGAGGCAGCAGGAAGCCACAGACTGAGAGTTATATAGTGGGAGGAGCAGGGTCCTCAACAGCACAGAGTATATCAGGAGATGAGTGATGTATCAGTGAGGACAGGGCTGCATGTGACAGGGGCAGTGCCATGATGTGAGGAGGGGAATAGAGGCAGCAGGAAGCCACAGACTGAGAGTTATATAGTGGAAGGAGCAGGGTCCTCAGCAGCACAGAGTATATCAGGAGATGAGTGATGTATCAGTGAGGACAGGGCTGCATGTGACAGGGGCAGTGACATGATGTGAGGAGAGGAATGGAGGCTGCAGGAAGCCACAGACAGAGTTATATAGTGGGAGGAGCAGGGTCCCCAGCAGCACAGAGTATATCAGGAGATGAGTGATGCGTCAGTGAGGACAGGGCTGCATGTGACAGGGGCAGTGCCATGATGTGAGGAGGGGAATGGAGGCAGCAGGAAGCCACAGACTGAGAGTTATATAGTGGGAGGAGCAGGGTCCCCCAGCAGCACAGAGTATATCAGGAGATGAGTGATGTGTCAGTGAGGACAGGGCTGCATGTGACAGAGGCAGTGACATGATGTGAGGAGGGGAATGGAGGCAGCAGGAAGTCACAGACTGAGAGTTATATAGTGGGAGGAGCAGGGTCCCCAGCAGCACAGAGTATATCAGGAGATGAGTGATGTGTCAGTGAGGACAGGGCTGCATGTGACAGGGGCAGTGACATGATGTGAGGAGGGGAATGGAGGCAGCAGGAAGCCACAGACTGAGAGTTATATAGTGGGAGGAGCAGGGTCCCCCAGCAGCACAGAGTATATCAGGAGATGAGTGATGTATCAGTGAGGACAGGGCTGCATGTGACAGGGGCAGTGACATGATGTGAGGAGGGGAATGGAGGCAGCAGGAAGCCACAGACTGAGAGATATATAGTGGAAGGAGCAGGGTCCCCAGCAGCACAGAGTATATCAGGAGATGAGTGATGTATCAGTGAGGACAGGGCTACATGTGACAGGGGCAGTGACATGATGTGAGGAGAGGAATGGAGGCGGCAGGAAGCCACAGACAGAGTTATATAGTGGGAGGAGCAGGGTCCCCAGCAGCACAGAGTATATCAGGAGATGAGTGATGTATCAGTGAGGACAGGGCTGCATGTGACAGGGGCAGTGACATGATGTGAGGAGGGGAATGGAGGCAGCAGGAAGCCACAGACTGAGAGTTATATAGTGGGAGGAGCAGGGTACCCCAGCAGCACAGAGTATATCAGGAGATGAGTGATGTGTCAGTGAGGACAGTGCTGCATGTGACAGGGGCAGTGACATGATGTGAGGGGAATGGAGGCAGCAGGAAGCCAGAGACTGAGAGTTATATAGTGGGAGGAGCAGGGTACCCCAG
This sequence comes from Pseudophryne corroboree, assembly GCF_028390025.1. NCBI lineage: Eukaryota > Metazoa > Chordata > Amphibia > Anura > Myobatrachidae > Pseudophryne > Pseudophryne corroboree. The sequence continues at coordinate 848,268,673 of NC_086448.1, forward strand.
CAGCACAGAGTATATCAGGAGATGAGTGATGTGTCAGTAAGGACAGGGCTGCAGGTGGCAGGGGCAGTGACATGATGTGAGGAGGGGAATGGAGGCAGCAGGAAGCCACAGACTGAGAGTTATATAGTGGGAGGAGCAGGGTCCCCCAGCAGCACAGAGTATATCAGGAGATGAGTGATGTATCAGTGAGGACAGGGCTGCATGTGACAGGGGCAGTGACATGATGTGAGGAGGGGAATGGAGGCAGCAGGAAGCCACAGACAGAGTTATATAGTGGGAGGAGCAGGGTCCCCAGCAGCACAGAGTATATCAGGAGATGAATGATGTGTCAGTGAGGACAGGGCTGCATGTGACAGGGGCAGTGACATGATGTGAGGAGGGGAGTGGAGACAGCAGGAAGACAGACTGAGAGTTATATAGTGGGAGGAGCAGGGTCTCCAGCAGCACAGAGTATATCAGGAGATGAGTGATGTGTCAGTGAGGACAGGGCTGCATGTGACAGGGGCAGTGACATGATGTGAGGAGGGGAATGGAGGCAGCAGGATGACACAGAGTTATATAGTGGGAGGAGCAGGGTCCCCAGCAGCACAGAGTATATCAGGAGATGAGTGATGTGTCAGTGAGGACAGGGCTGCATGTGACAGGGGCAGTGACATGATTTGAGGAGGGGAATGGAGGCAGCAGGAAGTCACAGACTGAGAGTTATATAGTGGGAGGAGCAGGGTCACCAGCAGCACAGAGTATATCAGGAGATGAGTGATGTGTCAGTGAGGACAGGGCTGCATGTGACAGGGGCAGTGACATGATGTGAGGAGGGGAATGGAGGCAGCAGGAAGCCACAAACTGAGAGTTATATAGTGGGAGGAGCAGGGTCCCCAGCAGCACAGAGTATATCAGGAGACAAGTGATGTGTCAGTGAGGACAGGGCTGCATGTGACAGGGGCAGTGACATGATGTGAGGAGGGGAATGGAGGCAGCAGGAAGCCACAGACTGAGAGTTATATAGTGGGAGGAGCAGGGTCCCCAGCAGCACAGAGTATATCAGGAGACAAGTGATGTATCAGTGAGGACAGGGCTGCATGTGACAGGGGCAGTGACATGATGTGAGGAGGGGAATGGAGTCAGCAGGAAGCCACAGACTGAGAGTTGTATAGTAGGAGGAGCAGGGTACCCAGCAGCACAGAGTATATCAGGAGATGAGTGATGCGTCAGTGAGGACAGGGCTGCATGTGACAGGAGCAGTGACATGATGTGAGGAGGGGAATGGAGGCAGCAGGAGGCCACAGGCTGAGAGTTATATAGTGGGGGGAGCAGGGTCCCCAGCAGCACAGAGTATATCAGGAGATGGGTGATGTGTCAGTGAGGACAGGGCTGCATGTGACAGGGGCAGTGACATGATGTGAGGAGGGGAATGGAGGCAGCAGGAAGCCACAGACTGAGAGTTATATAGTGGGAGGAGCAGGGTCCCCAGCAGCACAGAGTATATCAGGAGATGAGTGATGTGTCAGTAAGGACAGGGCTGCATGTGACAGGGGCAGTGACATGATGTGAGGAGGGGAATGGAGGCAGCAGGAAGCCACAGACTGAGAGTTATATAGTGGGAGGAGCAGGGTCCCCAGCAGCACAGAGTATATCAGGAGATGGGTGATGTGTCAGTGAGGACAGGGCTGCATGTGACAGGGGCAGTGACATGATGTGAGGAGGGGAATGGAGGCAGCAGGAAGCCACAGACTGAGAGTTATATAGTGGGAGGAGCAGGGTCCCCAGCAGCACAGAGTATATCAGGAGATGAATGATGTGTCAGTGAGGACAGGGCTGCATGTGACAGGGACAGTGACATGATGTGAGGAGGGGAATGGAGGCAGCAGGAAGCCACAGACTGAGAGTTATATAGTGGAAGGAGCAGGGTCCTCAGCAGCACAGAGTATATCAGGAGATGAGTGATATGTCAGTGAGGACAGGGCTGCATGTGACAAGGTCAGTGACATGATGTGAGGAGGGGAGTGGAGACAGCAGGAAGACAGACTGAGAGTTATATAGTGGGAGGAGCAGGGTCTCCAGCAGCACAGAGTATATCAGGAGATGAGTGATGTGTCAGTGAGGACAGGGCTGCATGTGACAGGAGCAGTGACATGATGTGAGGAGAGGAATGGAGGCAGCAGGAAGCCACAGACTGAGAGTTATATAGTGGGAGGAGCAGGGTCCTCAACAGCACAGAGTATATCAGGAGATGAGTGATGTATCAGTGAGGACAGGGCTGCATGTGACAGGGGCAGTGCCACGATGTGAGGAGGGGAATGGAGGCAGCAGGAAGCCACAGACTGAGAGTTATATAGTGGAAGGAGCAGGGTCCTCAGCAGCACAGAGTATATCAGGAGATAAGTGATGTATCAGTGAGGACAGGGCTGCATGTGACAGGGGCAGTGACATGATGTGAGGAGAGGAATGGAGGCTGCAGGAAGCCACAGATAGAGTTATATAGTGGGAGGAGCAGGGTCCCCAGCAGCACAGAGTATATCAGGAGATGAGTGATGCGTCAGTGAGGACAGGGCTGCATGTGACAGGGGCAGTGACATGATGTGAGGAGGGGAATGGAGGCAGCAGGAAGCCACAGACTGAGACTTATATAGTGGGAGGAGCAGGGTCCCCAGCAGCACAGAGTATATCAGGAGATGAGTGATGTGTAGTGAGGACAGGGCTGCATGTGACAGGGGCAGTGACATGATGTGAGGAGGGGAATGGAGGCAGCAGGATGCCACAGACTGAGAGTTATATAGTGGGAGGAGCAGGATCACCAGCAGCACAGAGTATATCAGGAGATGAGTGATGTGTCAGTGAGGACAGGGCTGCATGTGACAGGGGCAGTGACATGATTTGAGGAGGGGAATGGAGGCAGCAGGAAGTCACAGACTGAGAGTTATATAGTGGGAGGAGCAGGGTCACCAGCAGCACAGAGTATATCAGGAGATGAGTGATGTGTCAGTGAGGACAGGGCTGCATGTGACAGGGGCAGTGACATGATTTGAGGAGGGGAATGGAGGCAGCAGGAAGTCACAGACTGAGAGTTATATAGTGGGAGGAGCAGGGTCACCAGCAGCACAGAGTATATCAGGAGATGAGTGATGTGTCAGTGAGGACAGGGCTGCATGTGACAGGGGCAGTGACATGATGTGAGGAGGGGAATGGAGGCAGCAGGAAGCCACAGACTGAGAGTTATATTGTGGGAGGAGCAGGGTCCCCAGCAGCACAGAGTATATCAGGAGACAAGTGATGTGTCAGTGAGGACAGGGCTGCATGTGACAGGGGCAGTGACATGATGTGAGGAGGGGAATGGAGTCAGCAGGAAGCCACAGACTGAGAGTTGTATAGTAGGAGGAGCAGGGTACCCAGCAGCACAGAGTATATCAGGAGATGAGTGATGTGTCAGTGAGGACAGGGCTGCATGTGACAGGGGCAGTGACATGATGTGAGGAGGGGAATGGAGGCAGCAGGAAGCCACAGACAGAGTTATATAGTGGGAGGAGCAGGGTACCCCAGCAGCACAGAGTATATCAGGAGATGAGTGATGCGTCAGTGAGGACAGGGCTGCATGTGACAGGAGCAGTGACATGATGTGAGGAGGGGAATGGAGGCAGCAGGAGGCCACAGGCTGAGAGTTATATAGTGGGAGGAGCAGGGTCCCCAGCAGCACAGAGTATATCAGGAGATGAGTGATGTGTCAGTAAGGACAGGGCTGCATTTGACAGGGGCAGTGACATGATGTGAGGAGGGGAATGGAGGCAGCAGGAAGCCACAGACTGAGAGTTATATAGTGGGAGGAGCAGGGTCCCCAGCAGCACAGAGTATATCAGGAGATGGGTGATGTGTCAGTGAGGACAGGGCTGCATGTGACAGGGGCAGTGACATGATGTGAGGAGGGGAGTGGAGACAGCAGGAAGACAGACTGAGAGTTATATAGTGGGAGGAGCAGGGTCTCCAGCAGCACAGAGTATATCAGGAGATGAGTGATGTGTCAGTGAGGACAGGGCTGCATGTGACAGGAGCAGTGACATGATGTGAGGAGAGGAATGGAGGCAGCAGGAAGCCACAGACTGAGAGTTATATAGTGGGAGGAGCAGGGTCCTCAACAGCACAGAGTATATCAGGAGATGAGTGATGTATCAGTGAGGACAGGGCTGCATGTGACAGGGGCAGTGCCATGATGTGAGGAGGGGAATAGAGGCAGCAGGAAGCCACAGACTGAGAGTTATATAGTGGAAGGAGCAGGGTCCTCAGCAGCACAGAGTATATCAGGAGATGAGTGATGCGTCAGTGAGGACAGGGCTGCATGTGACAGGGGCAGTGCCATGATGTGAGGAGGGGAATGGAGGCAGCAGGAAGCCACAGACTGAGAGTTATATAGTGGGAGGAGCAGGGTCCCCCAGCAGCACAGAGTATATCAGGAGATGAGTGATGTGTCAGTGAGGACAGGGCTGCATGTGACAGAGGCAGTGACATGATGTGAGGAGGGGAATGGAGGCAGCAGGAAGCCACAGCCTGAGAGTTATATAGTGGGATGAGCAGGGTCCCCAGCAGCACAGAGTATATCAGGAGATGAGTGATGTGTCAGTGAGGACAGGGCTGCATGTGACAGGGGCAGTGACATGATGTGAGGAGAGGAATGGAGGCTGCAGGAAGCCACAGACAGAGTTATATAGTGGGAGGAGCAGGGTCCCCAGCAGCACAGAGTATATCAGGAGATGAGTGATGCGTCAGTGAGGACAGGGCTGCATGTGACAGGGGCAGTGCCATGATGTGAGGAGGGGAATGGAGGCAGCAGGAAGCCACAGACTGAGAGTTATATAGTGGGAGGAGCAGGGTCCCCCAGCAGCACAGAGTATATCAGGAGATGAGTGATGTGTCAGTGAGGACAGGGCTGCATGTGACAGAGGCAGTGACATGATGTGAGGAGGGGAATGGAGGCAGCAGGAAGTCACAGACTGAGAGTTATATAGTGGGAGGAGCAGGGTCCCCAGCAGCACAGAGTATATCAGGAGATGAGTGATGTATCAGTGAGGACAGGGCTGCATGTGACAGGGGCAGTGACATGATGTGAGGAGAGGAATGGAGGCTGCAGGAAGCCACAGACAGAGTTATATAGTGGGAGGAGCAGGGTCCCCAGCAGCACAGAGTATATCAGGAGATGAGTGATGTATCAGTGAGGACAGGGCTGCATGTGACAGGGGCAGTGCCATGATGTGAGGAGGGGAATGGAGGCAGCAGGAAGCCACAGACTGAGAGTTATATAGTGGGAGGAGCAGGGTCCCCCAGCAGCACAGAGTATATCAGGAGATGAGTGATGTGTCAGTGAGGACAGGGCTGCATGTGACAGAGGCAGTGACATGATGTGAGGAGGGGAATGGAGGCAGCAGGAAGTCACAGACTGAGAGTTATATAGTGGGAGGAGCAGGGTCCCCCAGCAGCACAGAGTATATCAGGAGATGAGTGATGTATCAGTGAGGACAGGGCTGCATGTGACAGGGGCAGTGACATGATGTGAGGAGGGGAATGGAGGCAGCAGGAAGCCACAGACTGAGAGATATATAGTGGAAGGAGCAGGGTCCCCAGCAGCACAGAGTATATCAGGAGATGAGTGATGTATCAGTGAGGACAGGGCTACATGTGACAGGGGCAGTGACATGATGTGAGGAGAGGAATGGAGGCGGCAGGAAGCCACAGACAGAGTTATATAGTGGGAGGAGCAGGGTCCCCAGCAGCACAGAGTATATCAGGAGATGAGTGATGTATCAGTGAGGACAGGGCTGCATGTGACAGGGGCAGTGACATGATGTGAGGGGAATGGAGGCAGCAGGAAGCCACAGACTGAGAGTTATATAGTGGGAGGAGCAGGGTACCCCAGCAGCACAGAGTATATCAGGAGATGAGTGATGTGTCAGTAAGGACAGGGCTGCAGGTGGCAGGGGCAGTGACATGATGTGAGGAGGGGAATGGAGGCAGCAGGAAGCCACAGACTGAGAGTTATATAGTGGGAGGAGCAGGGTCCCCCAGCAGCACAGAGTATATCAGGAGATGAGTGATGTATCAGTGAGGACAGGGCTGCATGTGACAGGGGCAGTGACATGATGTGAGGAGGGGAATGGAGGCAGCAGGAAGCCACAGACAGAGTTATATAGTGGGAGGAGCAGGGTCCCCCAGCAGCACAGAGTATATCAGGAGATGAGTGATGTGTCAGTGAGGACAGGGCTGCATGTGACAGGGGCAGTGACATGATGTGAGGAGAGGAATGGAGGCGGCAGGAAGCCACAGACAGAGTTATATAGTGGGAGGAGCAGGATATCTTTATTATCCCAATGCAATGTGGCTCTGAGCTAGGACACCCCCCTCCCACACCTAAAGGACCCCATACACTAGGGAGATGTATCTCAGGAATGACTTCCATGCAATTTTAGTGCAGCCAGAGAACAACCCTTGCGTGTGGATGATGACACATTTCCAGGAGTTCCTGGCCCTGGTGACACCCTATATTCCCAGGCGGGATACCAAGATGCAGACGGCTATTCCGCCTGAGGAGAGACTGACGGCTACCTTGAGGTATCTGGCTACCGGCCGTTCACTGGAAGATCTAAATTTTGGGACCCTCAGCTCTGCAAAATCACCGGTATTTTAAGGTAAAAGAACAACACAACACACTTGTTTACTTGCCTAGTAAAAAAATTTATTGGAGGAAAAAACATCAGAAAAAGTGCACTACAAATGCCAACATGGCTTAAGTGGTAAAAATTTTTGCTAAAGTAGCATACAAGTCAAAAAGTGCATTTTATTGACAATGTGACATATATTTGCACTGTAGCCAACATGGCTTTCAACAACCATAAATACACAAACTATCATAGTACAGGGATTGGGTAAAAGCCAGAGACGCCCGGAGCCCCCTACGCCACACCGTATCGGATCCCAGGTATTTTGGAGAAAGTAGCGCATATCCCCATACGCCCCGGGTTGTGGGGTCTCCAGCCTGGTGGGGTGTATATGTCTGGGAGAGATTACAGCTTCTCTGTATGGTCTAGGTTGTTCCGCGTTGAATCATGCAGAACAGCTGTAATCTCCCCCTCCCTTTCTCCACAATGACTGCTGTCATATAAACCCCCCCGGCAAAGACACCCCCCGGATGGGAACCTGCAGAACTTTTTCCAAAAAGTGCCCAAGATTAGTGCAGGGGTTCAGGTTCAGTACGGTGCGGCGTTTGAGGATCTGGGCCTGTCTGGTTTTTAGCCACTCCCTGAAATTCCCAATAAATATGGTGCGGTATATATATTCCTAACGTGGGAGGGATATATGGTGTTTTGGTTGCAGATTGGACCCAGAGAATATACACATGCTGTAAAGTGCAGTCAGCGTTCCCGGCCCCACGACTATGCACTTGCAGCATGTGTGTATCCTCCCCTCAAACTCTGCAACCAAAGACCATATATCACCAAACCTCACCATATTTATTAACATATTACATTTACCAAAAAAACTAAAATGCAGCACCCTCAGCCTCCAGCATAGCAGTAACATAAGATCTGGGGAAAATCGGTGGGGGAGTAGGCCCGTCTTCGGCAGAAGGAAGAGGCGTTGAAACGGTGTGTGAAATAGGCTGGAGTTGGGTGGAAGGAATAGGCTGAGAGTGGGTGGGAGGGGTAGGCTGAGATTGGGTGAGAGGGGTAGATTGGGTGGGAGGGGTAGGCTGAGATTGGGTGAGAGGAGTAGATTGGGTGGGAGAGGTAGATTGGGTGGGAGGGGTAGGCTGAGAGTGGGAGGGGTAGGCTGAGAGTGGGTGGGAGAAGTAGACTGGGTGGGAGAGATAGGCTGAGATTGGGTGGGAGGGTTAGGCTGTGGTGGGAGGGGTAGGCTGAGATTGGGTGGGAGGGGTAGATTGGGTGGGAGGGGTAGATTGGGTGGGAGGGGTAGGCTGAGAGTGGGTGGGAGAAGTAGATTGGATGGGAGAGATAGGCTGAGATTGGGTGGGAGGGGTAGGCTATGGTGGGAGGGGTAGGCTGTGGTAGTGCCATATAATCTGAGCTGACTGCGGACCGGTGACCGGTCCCTGTGTCATCACTCAGGCGGCCTCTCCTCATCATAAACACCATCTCATGGGCCAGTCGCTCATAATGTTCAACTTGGTCTAGAGGGGCATCGCGGGTACACCTTGCTATGTATGTTCCCAACTCTGCAAAACGGTCTGGATGATTTGTTAACGCTCTCTTGATTTGCTGGTAGCAAGCAGCTTCCTCCTCATCCTCCTGGGTGTTTTTGTGCTTTTGTCTTCTTCTGCGAGAAGATTGTGGACAGGGGGTAGGAGGAACAGGTGGACTTGTTTGATATGCTGGTGGGGTTTCTGTGGTATCTTCTGGTTCCACCAACACAGAGAAGCTGGGGTGCTGGACATTTCTGGCTCCAAAATTGAAAACTGTGGGGTAAAAAGACAAACGGTGAACATGTGGTAATTTATCATTTGTTTTTTCCCTAGTTCCCTGCAAGTGTTGAAGAGTGGCAAGCCAACGGGCAGGAGTTTGAAACAAGGTGGAATTTCCCTAATGGTGGTGGAGCCATCAATGGGAGACACATCCGCATAAACACACCTGTCGACAGCGGATCAATGTAGAAAAACTACAAGGGGTACTTCAGCATCGTTCTGATGGCAGTGGTCAATGCAAACTACGGGTTTCTCTTCGTTGATGTTGGTAAGAATGGCCGGGCCACAGATGGCTCCAAAAACACTGCCTTTTATGAGACACTTAACTCAAACCAGATTAACTTGACTTCTAGATGAGAAACAACACACGGCCTCAATTTTCAGAACACTCAAGCCAGCATAGGACAATGGTCACAGCAGCAGCACCGGAAGAGGAAGAGGAGGATTCACCTATGCCTTCCCTGCAAGCACCGCCTCTCCTCTCCAAGGTGACTGCTCTTGCAAACCAGGTGAGAGAGAAGTTCCTGGCCTATTTTAATGGCGTACGCGCAGGCAGGAGACTGCAATAAAGTCACGTGCGTGGTGTGTGGTGGATTGGGGGCAATTAAAGTGTCAATGACTAAATACAGATGCGGACTGCGAAGCTTCACCGGTTTCACTCTCTGCTGCGTCTGGCCTTGGGATGGAGGAGAATCCACTCCTTGTTGGGTCTGCCTCATCGAGGAAGGTCATATGGCTATAATACCATAGTGTAGGCGTATAGATTTCGTCAGTGCCTGCCCCGGACCGCTTTGAATCCTCGTGCTTTTTCTGTTCTTTTTTGTAGACTGAGCGGTGGTTGTGCCATCTTTTTTTAACCCACTCCAAATCAGCTGCCACAAAGAATGGCTTGCTAAATTCCACCAGCTCCTCATTGGCGGAAAGGCATTTGGCCTTATTGGAGTAGTCCTTCCACTTGACTTTCCACAAGCATTCCTTGGATTGTACCAGCTCAATGAAGCCAGCGATGAAATCCAAATTTTTCTCAAGAGACATATCTGAAAAAAAGGAGCCAGGCAAAAAAAATTTTTTTATTACTTTGTTATGTAGAAATTTTGTTGTTTATGGTTAATGTTGTTAAAATTTTAAAAAATAAAGTTTGGATGGGAATGTGTCATTAATTAGCACCAACAGGTTAATTAAACGATTTGGCACAACATTAGGAATATGGGCCACAATATGGCTACAGTGTAGGTAATGAGGCCACATAAACCGGATGCACGTGTTGGGGGGTTTGGGGGGAGGTGGGCAGTGTACAGTGATATATACAGTGGTGGACAGTGTGATTGGTGCAGATGCGGGGTACTGGTACTCACTTGCAATCTGATTGGAGGAATCACAAGCAGCAGTGTGCTGTCCCGTTCCGCTGCGATTGGTGCTGCTGGGCGTGTGTGGGAGTGTCCAAGCTGCCAGTCTAGAGACTTCTGTGATGAATCGCATGTGACGGGATCTTAAGTGTTCCAAAGCACTGCGATGTGCACCTATTTCCATGCAATTGCGATAAATATTAAGTGCAGTCCACGTGATCTACGATCACGGGAGCACGCATTGCATCGCAAGAAAAGTACACGCAATTTGACATTTTTCATGCTATCCGTCTCAGGAATTAATCGCAATTGCATGAAACCGTGCAATATCGCACTAGTGTAACTCTCTGCATGTTACCCTGCCCCCTGCAGCGCAGCATAGTAACAGTTTCTGTGGTTGAAAAAAGAAAATTTGTCCGTCGAGTTCAACCTATTTGTGGTCTCCTACTCTGTATTATTTTTAGGACTAATTTTGTCTGATGCTAATATCGGCCGTTGTGTTTATTCCTCTTTTTATAGGAACTATAGTGTGTGATTACGCACCATAACCCTGGATATCCTTATCCAATAGGAATTTATCTAACCCATTCTTAAAGGTGTTGACTGAGTCCGTCATTACAACTCCCTCAGGCAGGGAATTCCAAACACGTATTATCCTTACTGTGAAGAAACCTTTTCGCCTCTGTGTGCGAAATCTCCTCTCCTCTAACCTAAGCAAGTGTCGTGTCCTCTGTGTTGATCTTACCAAAAACGGTCCGGCGCAAGCTCTGTGTATTGCCCCCTTATATATCTGTAAATGTTGATCATGTCCCCTCTTAGTCTCCTCTTTTCCAGTGTAAACATGCCTGGCCTTGCAAGCCTTTCCTCGTATTCCAGCGTCTCCATGCCCTTGATTAGTTTGGTCGCCCGCCTCTGAACCTTTTCTAGCTCCAGGATATCCTTTTTGTAGTAAGGTGCCCAGAATTGTACACAGTATTCAAGATGTGGCCTCACTAGTGATTTATATAACGGGAGTATAACACTCTCATCCCTTGCATCAATTCCCCATTTTATGCATGCCAATACCTTGTTAGCCTTCTTTGCCGCAATCCTACTTTGGGTACTGCTGCTTAGTTTGCTATCTATGAGGACACCTAAGTCCTTTTCCAGTACAGAATCCCCTATATTAATTTAGTGTGTTGGTGTAATTTTTGGTCTTGCCCCAACAGTGCATTACCTTACACTTGTCTGTATAGAATCGCATTCTCCATTTTGCTGCCCATGCTTCCAGTTTAACTAAGTCATTCTGAAGATTCTCAGCATCCCCCTCCATATTTATAACCTTACACAATTTGGTGTTGTCTGCAAAAATAAACACCATGCTCTTTAGATCTACTGCTAGATCGTTAATGAAAATGTTGAACAATAGTGGTCCAAGTACAGACCCTTGTGGCACACCACTTAACACTTCACTGCTCCCTTTTATCCAACCAATTTCTGACCCAAGTGCATATTGTACTCCCTAGCCTCAGTTCTCTTCATTTGTAGATAAGTCTCATGTTAGGTACTGTAGCGAAAGCTTCAGCAAAGTCTAAAAAGATTACATCCACCTCTTTACCCTGATAAAGGTTCGCACTAACTCATAAAAGCCAATTAAGTTAGTTTGACATGATCTATCCTTCACAAACCCATGTTGGTTCCTATTAATAATAAGAATTTACTTACCGATAATTCTATTTCTCATAGTCCGTAGTGGATGCTGGGGACTCCGAAAGGACCATGGGGAATAGCGGCTCCGCAGGAGACTGGGCACAAAGTAAAAGCTTTAGGACTAGCTGGTGTGCACTGGCTCCTCCCCCTATGACCCTCCTCCAAGCCTCAGTTAGGATACTGTGCCCGGACGAGCGTACACAATAAGGAAGGATTTTGAATCCCGGGTAAGACTCATACCAGCCACACCAATCACACCGTATAACTTGTGATCTGAACCCAGTTAACAGCATGATAACAGCGGAGCCTCTGAAAAGATGGCTCACAACAACAATAACCCGATTTTTGTAACAATAACTATGTACAAGTAATGCAGACAATCCGCACTTGGGATGGGCGCCCAGCATCCACTACGGACTATGAGAAATAGAATTATCGGTAAGTAAATTCTTATTTTCTCTAACGTCCTAGTGGATGCTGGGGACTCCGAAAGGACCATGGGGATTATACCAAAGCTCCCAAACGGGCGGGAGAGTGCGGATGACTCTGCAGCACCGAATGAGAGAACTCCAGGTCCTCCTCAGCCAGGGTATCAAATTTGTAGAATTTAGCAAACGTGTTTGCCCCTGACCAAGTAGCTGCTCGGCAAAGTTGTAAAGCCGAGACCCCTCGGGCAGCCGCCCAAGATGAGCCCACTTTCCGTGTGGAATGGGCTTTTACAGATTTTGGCTGTGGCAGGCCTGCCACAGAATGTGCAAGCTGAATTGTACTACAAATCCAACGAGCAATCGTCTGCTTAGAAGCAGGAGCACCCAGCTTGTTGGGTGCATACAGGATAAACAGCGAGTCAGATTTTCTGACTCCAGCCGTCCTGGAAACATATTTTCAGGGCCCTGACTACGTCCAGCAACTTGGAATCCTCCAAGTCCCTAGTAGCCGCAGGCACCACAATAGGTTGGTTTAAGTGAAATGCTGAAACCACCTTAGGGAGAAATTGAGGACGAGTCCTCAATTCTGCCCTGTCCGTATGAAAAATTAGGTAAGGGCTTTTATAGGATAAAGCCGCCAATTCTGATACACGCCTGGCTGAAGCCAGGGCTAACAGCATTACCACTTTCCATGTGAGATATTTCAAGTCCACAGTGGTGAGTGGTTCAAACCAATGTGATTTTAGGAATCCCAACACTACATTGAGATCCCAAGGTGCCACTGGAGGCACAAAAGGAGGCTGTATATGCAGTACTCCCTTGACAAACGTCTGAACTTCAGGAACAGAAGCTAGTTCTTTTTGGAAGAATATCGACAGGGCCGAAATTTGAACCTTAATGGACCCTAATTTGAGGCCCATAGACAGTCCTGTTTGCAGGAAATGCAGGAATCGACCCAGTTGAAATTCCTCCGTAGGGGCCTTCCTGGCCTCGCACCACGCAACATATTTACGCCAAATACGGTGATAATGTTGTACGGTTACATCCTTCCTGGCTTTGATCAGGGTAGGGAGGACTTCATCCGGAATGCCTTTTTCCTTCAGGATCCGGCGTTCAACCGCCATGCCGTCAAACGCAGCCGCGGTAAGTCTTGGAACAGACATGGTCCCTGCTGGAGCAGGTCCTGTCTTAGAGGTAGAGGCCACGGGTCTTCCGTGAGCATCTCTTGAATTTCCGGGTACCAAGTCCTTCTTGGCCAATCCGGAGCCACGAGTATAGTCTTTACTCCTCTCCTTCTTATGATTCTCAGTACTTTTGGTATGAGAGGAAGAGGAGGGAACACATACACTGACCGATACACCCACGGTGTTACCAGAGCGTCCACAGCTATTGCCTGAGGGTCCCTTGACCTGGAGCAATATCTGTCCAGTTTTTTGTTGAGGCGAAACGCCATCATGTCCACCTTTGGTTTTTCCCAACGGTTTACAATCATGTGGAAGACTTCTGGGTGAAGTCCCCACTCCCCCGGGTGAAGATCGTGTCTGCTGAGGAAGTCTGCTTCCCAGTTGTCCACTCCCGGAATGAACACTGCTGACAGTGCTATCACATGATTTTCCGCCCAGCGAAGAATCCTTGCCACTTCCGTCATTGCCCTCCTGCTTCTTGTGCCGCCCTGTCTGTTTACGTGGGCGACTGCCGTGATGTTGTCCGACTGGATCAATACTGGCTGACCCTGAAGCAGAGGCCTTGCCTGACTTAGGGCATTGTAAATGGCCCTTAGTTCCAGGATATTTATGTGAAGTGACGTTTCCATGCTTGACCACAAGCCCTGGAAATTTTTTCCCTGTGTGACTGCTCCCCAGCCTCTCAGGCTGGCATCCGTGGTCACCAGGACCCAATCCTGAATGCCGAATCTGCGGCCCTCTAGGAGATGAGCACTCTGTAACCACCACAGGAGAGACACCCTTGTCCTTGGAGACAGGGTTATCCGCTGATGCATTTGAAGATGCGATCCGGACCATTTGTCTAGCAGATCCAACTGAAAAGTTCTTGCGTGGAATCTGCCGAATGGAATCGCTTCGTAAGAAGCCACCATCTTTCCCAGGACCCTTGTGCACTGATGCACTGACACCTGGCCTGGTCTTAGGAGTTTCCTGACTAGGTCGGATAACTCCCTGGCTTTCTCTTCCGGGAGAAACACCTTTTTCTGTACTGTGTCCAGAATCATCCCTAGGAACAGCAGACGTGTCGTCGGAATCAGCTGCGATTTTGGAATGTTTAGAATCCATCCGTGCTGTCGTAGTACTATTTGAGATAGTGCTACTCCGACCTCTAACTGTTCTCTGGACCGTGCCCTTATCAGGAGATCGTCCAAGTAAGGGATAATTAAGACGCCTTTTCTTCGAAGAAGAATCATCATTTCGGCCATTACCTTGGTAAAGACCCGGGGTGCCGTGGACAATCCAAACGGCAGCGTCTGAAACTGATAGTGACAGTTCTGTACCACAAACCTGAGGTACCCTTGGTGAGAAGGGCAAATTGGGACATGGAGGTAAGCATCCTTGATGTCCAGAGACACCATGTAGTCCCCTTCTTCCAGGTTCGCTATCACTGCTCTGAGCGACTCCATCTTGAACTTGAACCTTTTTATGTAAGTGTTCAAGGCTTACAGATTTAAAATGGGTCTCACCGAGCCGTCCGGCTTCGGTACCACAAACAGCGTGGAGTAATACCCCTTTCCCTGTTGTAGGAGGGGTACCTTGATTATCACTTGCTGGGAATACAGCTTGTGAATGGCTTCCAATACCGCCTCCCTGTCGGGGGTAGACGTTGGTAAAGCAGACTTCAGGAACCGGCGAGGGGGAGACGTCTCGAATTCCAATTTGTACCCCTGAGATACTACCTGCAGGATCCAGGGGTCCACTTGCGAGTGAGCCCACTGCGCGCTGAAATTCTTGAGACGGGCCCCCACCGTGCCTGAGTCCGCTTGTAAGGCCCCAGCGTCATGCTGAGGACTTGGCAGAAGCGGGGGAGGGCTTCTGTTCGTGGGAAGAAGCTGTCTGTTGCAGTCTTTTTCCCCTTCCTCTGCCCCGGGGCAGATATGAGTGGCCTTTTGCCCGCTTGCCCTTATGGGGACGAAAGGACTGAGCCTGAAAAGACGGTATCTTTTTCTGCTGCGAGGTGACTTGGGGTAAAAAGGTGGATTTCCCAGCCGTTGCCGTGGCCACCAGGTCCGATAGACCGCCCCCAAATAACTCCTCCCCTTTATACGGCAATACTTCCATATGCCGTTTGGAATCCGCATCCCCTGACCACTGTCGCGTCCATAATCCTCTTCTGGCAGAAATGGACATCGCACTTACTCTTGATGCCAGAGTGCAAATGTCTCTCTGTGCATCTCGCATATATAGGAATGCATCCTTTAAATGCTCTATAGTCAATAATATATTGTCCCTGTCCAGGGTATCAATATTTTCAGTCAGGGAATCCGACCAAGCCACCCCAGCACTGCACATCCAGGCTGAGGCGATTGCTGGTCGCAGTATAACACCAGTATGAGTGTATATACTTTTAAGGATATTTTCCAGCCTCCTATCTGCTGGCTCCTTAAGGGCGGCCATTTCTGGAGACGGTAACGCCACTTGTTTTGATAAGCGTGTGAGCGCCTTATCCACCCTAGGGGGTGTTTCCCAACGAGCCCTAACCTCTGGTGGGAAGGGATATAGTGCCAATAATTTTTTAGAAATTAGCAGTTTTTTGTCGGGGGTAACCCACGCTTCATCACACACTTCATTCAATTCATCTGATTCAGGAAAAACTACGGGTAGTTTTTTCACACCCCACATAATACCCCTTTTTGTGGTACTTGCAGTATCAGAGATGTGCAAAACCTCCTTCATTGCCGTGATCATGTAACGTGTGGCCCTACTGGAAAATACGTTTGTTTCTTCACCGTCGACACTGGAGTCAGTGTCTGTGTCTGGGTCCGTGTCGACCCACTGAGGTAACGGGGGTTTAATAGCCCCTGACGGTGTTTGAGACGCCTGGACAGGCACTAACTGAGCTGCCGGCTGTCTCATGTCGTCAACAGTTTTCTGTAACGTGCCGACACTGTCACGTAATTCCTTAATTACGGCCATCCATTCAGGTGTCGACTCCCTAGGGGGTGACATCACCATTATAGGCAATTGCTCCGCCTCCACATCATTTTCCTCCTCATACATGTCGACACACACGTACCGACACCCAGCACACACACAGGGAATGCTCTGATAGAGGACAGGACCCACTTAGCCCCTTGGGGAGACAGAGGGAGAGTTTGCCAGCACACACCAGAGCGCTATATATGTATAGGGACAACCTTACAATAAGTGTCTATCCCTTATAGCTGCTTATATCTGTTATTTTGCCAAATAAGTGCCCCCCTCTCTTTTTTAGCCTGTTTCTGTAGTTGCAGGATGCAGGGGAGATTCTGGGAGCCTTCCTACCAGCGGAGCTGTGTGGGAAAAATGGCGCTGTGTGCTGAGGAGATAGGCCCCACCCCCTTCACGGCGGGCTCTTCTCCCGCTTTTTTCTGGAAAACTGGCAGGGGTTAAATACATCCATATAGCCCAGGAGCTATATGTGATGTATTTTTTGCCAAATAAGGTAAATTCATTGCTTCCCAGGACGCCCCCCCCCCAGCGCCCTGCACCCTCAGTGACCGAAGTGTGAAGTGTGCTGAGAGCAATGGCGCACAGCTGCAGTGCTGTGCGCTACCTTATGAAGACAGGAAAGTCTTCTGCCGCCGATTTATGGACCTCTTCTTGCTTCAGCATCTGTAAGGGGGCCGGCGGCGCGGCTCCGGGACCCATCCATGGCTGGGCCTGTGATCGTCCCTCTGGAGCTAATGTCCAGTAGCCTAAGAAGCCCAATCCACTCTGCACGCAGGTGAGTTCGCTTCTTCTCCCCTTAGTCCCTCGATGCAGTGAGCCTGTTGCCAGCAGGTCTCACTGAAAATAAAAAACCTATTTAAACTTTTACTCTAAGCAGCTCAGGAGAGCCACCTAGATTGCACCCTTCTCGTTCGGGCACAAAATCTTAACTGAGGCTTGGAGGAGGGTCATAGGGGGAGGAGCCAGTGCACACCAGCTAGTCCTAAAGCTTTTACTTTGTGCCCAGTCTCCTGCGGAGCCGCTATTCCCCATGGTCCTTTCGGAGTCCCCAGCATCCACTAGGACGTTAGAGAAAACCTTATTGGCTTCAAGGAACTCCTGTATTCTATCCCTTAGTACACCTTCCAGTACTTTCCCCACTATAGATGTAAGACTAACTGGTCTATAATTACCCGGTTCAGATTTACTACCCTTTTTGAATATTGGCACTACTTCCGCTATTCGACAGTCTTTGGGGAACGTGCCTGATGTAAGTGAGTGAGTCATTGAAAATCAAATATAGGGGTCTTGCTAATTCAGAGTGAAGCTCCATAAGAACCCTTGGGTGAATTCCGTCGAGACCAAGTGACTTATTAATCTTCATTTTTTTTAATCGGTCACAGACTACTTCCTCACTTAAATAAGCACTTAGCAGTGCGACATTATCTTTGTTAAGATTGTGTGTTAATCCCTGAATCTGGTCCTCTCTTGTGAAGACCAATGAGCAAAACTCATTTAATTTGCCCGCTATGTCATTCTCGTATTTGATTAAGACTCCCAGTTTGTCCTTTAACACTTAACTGGCATGGTCAGATTTCATGTAACTGCGCCATCCCACCCTGTCCCCCTGTTTTTGACGAGGAGATCCGTTCTGCAGATGTGCATAATATAATGTTTAAATATTTTTAAAAAAGTTTTTCAACCTTATTAAATTAAATAAATTTTAAAAAACAATGTTGTTAATGCTTTTGAAGGGAAAAATCGTCGGTTAAGTGGTTAAAGGGCCTATACTTTCCTTCTTTAATCTTTCGCTGTTGATATATAAAAAAAAAATGGGGTTTGATTTGCTTTCCTTTGCTGCTAGCTTTTCAGTTTCTACTTTAGCCACTCTTATTTCTTTTTTGCATATTTTGTTGCAAACCTTATAGTGCTAGAATGACTCTGCATTCTCGTCTGATTTTAATTTTTTGAATGCTCGCTTTTTTTGCTCATTCGTTCCTTAATCTTTTTGTTAATCCACATTGGTTTGGAATTTTTAATCCTTTGTTTGCTGCCCATGGGAATAAATTTGTGAGTTTTATGAACGAGCAGTGATTTTAATACATCCCATTTCTCCGTAGTATTTTTTCCTTGAAACTAAATTTCCCATTCAATCTCCCTTAAGGCTTCCCTCATAATGTCAAAGTTTAGAGTCCTAGTTGAGCCAGTATAGGACTGCTTATGAAAACGGATATTGAATGTGACCATATTGTGGTCGCTGTTTCCCATGGGCTCCACTACTATAATATTTGATATCAATTCCCCATTGTTAGTTAATACCAGGTGTAAGATTGCATTGTACCTAGTTGGTTTCTCGATTAATTGAAGTAGTTTTCATTTATTGTGTTTAAAAACCTATTACACCTAGCAGTATTACATGAGTCATTTATCCAATTAATCTCTGGATAGTTAAAATCTCCCATCACTATTACATTTCCTAATCCTGCCACTTTTTCTATTTGCATCAGTAACATTTCCTCATCAGACACATTAATACCAAGTGGCTTGTAGCATATCGCTATTAGTATCTTTTTAGTTCCCTTTCCTCCGCTTGCAATTTCTACCCATAACGTCTCAATAGTATTTACAGTCCCCTCGTGAATATCTTCCTGTATAAATGGCTTTACATAAAGACATACCCTGCCACCCCGTTTAATCTGTCTCTCCTGAACAGCGTATAACCCCAGAAATTAACTGTCCAATCATGAGATGCGTCCCGCCAAGTTTCAGCAATATCTATAATATCATACTGTTGTCTTCCTGCAAGGATTTCTAGTTCCCCCTTTTTACCTGTAAGGCTTCTAGCATACATACAGGTAAGATAAGTATTCCCTCTTATGCTAGGAACATCATTTCCTATATGTAATATTGGTGATCCATAATCATCGTTAGTTAGTGTTTTGACAATACCTTTTGTAATACCCTTGTTAGTACCCATGATAATACCCTTGCCAACTGCTCTTTCCCTCCCCCCTTCTCCACCCCCATTCAGCTTACTGCCGCCATCCCCACTATTCTCACTGCATGACCCATAGTTTCTAACAAAACCCTCCCCCCCAGGCACCTAGTTTAAAAACTTCTCCAACCTTATAACCATCCTTCCCCCCAGCACCGCTGCCCCCTCCTCATTCAGGTGTACTCCATCATGACAAAAAAGATGGCGCCTGTGACCGGAGATCCCCCCCGCCCACATGGACAATGGCGGCCGTGGCACTGCAGTGGTTAACCAGCAGTGCCCGGCGCCATATGGACTGATCAATAGGCGCTTGGCGCCACTTTCGAACGTACCTGGGCGCTAGGCGCCATCTTTAAATTGTATAAGCGCAGTGTGTCTAACAATGTTTAAAAGAGTTAATTTTATTGCAGTGCCGTGGTCCCGCACCTCTCCAACGACAGCGGCAGTGAGTACAGCCCCCCGGCGCGCTGACATGTGTGTGCGCGCCGGGGGAGAAGGGGGAACCGCTGCAGCCAGGAGATCAGTTCCCGCTGCAGCGTGCAGAGTGTGTGCTGCCGTAGGGCCGAGCGCTCCGCTCCTGGCGCCTCAGCATGATGGAGGTTGCCAGCCGCAGCATCCGATTGGGCTAGCCGGCCCCCTATGCAGCAGAGGTGTATGCAGGGAACTGGATGCTGGGGACCAAGAACTATGCTCTTGGCGCCTCGGCGCTCCATGGGCACAGAGAGCCGTGGTGGCCAGGACGAGCGTCCCGAGCCGACGGGCTATCAGAAGGGGGGTGCACCGCCCAGTGCGGCGAGGCCACCAAGTGAGTGCCGCACTGGGGGTACAGGGTGAGCCACCTCCCTGGACCCCAGTGGCAGGCCTTGCACAGGAGGATGGGGGAATCCAGCACAGAGAGTGAGAGCCCTAGCGGCCAGGCTGCAGGGCCAAGGGAGCCCAGCGCTGACCACAGTACAAATTAAACAATATTGTAAAAATCTTGTATGATGTGGAGCACTGAGCTGCGGATAGCAGATCCCCCAGCTGCAGTGCCTGAGTCTGTGGAGCCTGTGCAGGCCACAGGCTCAGTGTATATTTAAAGAAACATGTACAGCGTATTTAAATGTGTTTTAAAGGAAAATGCACTTACTGGTTGTTGTGTCCCAGGTGGGGGGAATCCATGACTGTGCAGGCTGATGGATTCCCTCAGACCTTTTCCCCCAAAACAGAATGCTTTCTGCTCCAGCCTCAAACTTAAAAGTAGCATGGGAAGAGAGAGAGGAAAAGCTCAGTTTTCCACCAAGCTGAGTGGTTTTCTGGAGCTCCACAGAGACCGCCTTTTGTGAGCAGGAAACCCTGACCGGTGAGCTAGGACCAGCTTTGGAGCCAGAATTCAGGCTGAAGATAGTGTGCTGAATCCCAGCCAGATTCCTGGAAGTTTCGGTGGGAAAACTTCCCCCAGTGCAGACTGAACATCCCCGGGGTGGATCCAGATCCTCCAGGATGGGACGGTCAAAGGAGGGTGACAACTCCCCACTGTCCATAGAGAACAATAGTAGCTGTGCATGTGACCATGGCATGCACAGCCCATGGGTAAATATTGATTCGTTGTAAACCATAGGGCGGACTTACCCCCTGTGGTATTGAGAACTATTGCAAATAAACATAATTTGCCTCAAGACGACCGCTTCATCTTGTGATCTGTAGGGCTAGGCGAAACCTAGCTCAATTTTCCGGCTGTCCAGGGTGTAATAAGCGTCTCCAAGCTCCGCTTCCAGCCAGCTACCATGTAGAGCCTAGTCAAGCGACTATTGGGGATTCGTCAACACCACACAGGTGTGGTAAGGCGGTGTGCAGACGCATACAGAGTAGAACCGTGGTTCAAGGCGCCGCGACAGGTTAGGAGTTTGGTGGTGGCAGCGTAGAACCCACCCACTGCGCAGTGGGTGGAGTCAGTAACAGGCGGTTACTGACAGAAAGCGGGAATCCTCTTTGTGGCCAGGTCCCATGTGACCTAAACATCCATTCTGTGTACTGGGGACGGGACGCGAAAGTGGTGAGGGCTTTCGTACGAGCACAGAACTTGGTGGCATAGCGGTGGGATAATCCCAGGTGGCTTTTCGGTCACCCGATTGGAGAAGCCGAATTACTCAGGAGAGGAGTAACTGCAGCGCAGGAGAACGCACAAGATAGCGGACTTCGGCAGAATGTCCAAGGATGATTTGGAAATCGTGTGTCGGGATAAGCGTATGCAGATCCCTTACAACGTGTCCAAAAGCTTGGAGGAGTCAAGTCGGGTAGAGGTAGAGAGCGCTGAGAGCGTCAGCATCGAAAAGCACAGCCCAACAGTGGACCTTCGTATGGACCTGGTGAGACCAACAAGCCCTGCCCCCTCGTGCAGCAGCCATGTTTCTCAACATTCCCTAGCAGGGCCAGGATCCCAACATCCCTGGGGGGGAGGGGGGGCGGCAAGGATAGCCTAGCGGATTGGCTAGTGGAATTGGGGAAAAGGGCAACGGAGCAAGAGCGCTTGATCATCATCAAGATGTGGTGTGATGAGCGGGCACCACAGGCCGTGGTACCCCGGGAGCCGTTGTCCGCTGCTGCACACAGATCGGGACGCATTCAGTTTGCCACGTTTGCAGACAGTGATAAGGACATTGATGGACATTTGCAAGTTTTTGAAAGGACTTGCAAACTACATTATTTACCCAAGTCGGAGTGGGTGAGACACCTTGTGCTCACTCTGCATGGAAAGGCCTTGGAGGCCTATGAGGAATGGCCACGGAGGACTGTGGGGATTACGAAGAAGTCACAAAGGCCCTCCTCCAGCGATTCTTCATTACTCCAGAGTCGTACAGGAAGAAATTTCGGGACTTGCCCAATAATCCTAGCAGCACCCATGAGCAGTCCGCCACCAAGCTGCGGCAGTACGTGGTGAAGTGGGTGAAGGATTCTGAAGCCACTACATGGGACGCACTGATTGACCTGATCTGCAGGGAGCAGTTCTACAGCAGGTGCATCCCAGATGTGAAGGAGTGGGTGCTAGACCGGAAGCCGCCCAGCTAGCAGATAAGTATGTGGCAATTTGGCCACATGAGAAGAAACGCCCAAGCAGCAGCCAGCCCCAAAAGACTGTACCACCAGGGGGACATCCCTCTTCAGCTCATCACCCCCCAAAGCAAGCATCTTCCAGGTGCTTTTGGCCAGCAACCGCCCCGTAGTGCCCCTGCTAGCAGTCAGAGGCCACCGGAGCCACGCCTGGACAAAAAGTGCTACGGCTGTGGGAAAACTGTCCTGCATCCCAAGCACCCCAGACTCGTGCCCCAAATCCGAGTGCTGGAGCCCAGATTGCTTGCTTAACCCGTGGAGATGAGCCTTCAGAGACTGTACCCCCTCCAGTCAGTCCAATGGAGTGTGGCGAGGAACAGGTGGACTCTGCGGAGAACCACCTGCATGGCTAAGAAGCCCCCACAAAATATGTGGCAGCACCTGCAGCTGGTCCAAGTGGGGCCTCTGCAGGGCCAAAGCTTAAGAGACTCTGGGGCCTCATCACTGTTGTGAGCCCCCACCTTGTCGATCCTGCTGCAGTACTGCAGGGTTGCACTGCAAAAGTTACAGTGGCCGATGGGTTAGAGCGAGAAGTGCCCATGGCCAGAATCTACCTCGACTGGGGAGCTGGACAAGAGCTACGAGATGTTGCCGTGATGGATGGCCTCCCAACTGATGTCGTCTTGGGGAATGATCTTGGTGGAGGAATCGTTACCGCCTTTACGAACGCCATCACCTGGAGTCAAGCGGCCAGACTACAGTCGTCATCGTCTCTGCCAGCGCAGCCCAGCGGTACTGGCCACAGCAGCCAGATCAGCACATATGCCCAACCTGCCCTTTACCTCTGATGGGCCTATGTCCCCTAGCAATGCAGAGGATGTCGGTTCCAGTTTGTTGAATCCTGTGTGGGTGCCCAGTGATGCTCTTGTCCCTAGTGGTTTGCCAACTCCGGCGGTGAGTATGAGCGACCACAGTGACCCTACCATTACTGACCCCAACCTTCCCCCAGTAGAGTGTTCAGACTTAGGAGAAAGTGGCAGGAGTTTAGGGAAGCTCAACTCTCTGACCCATCCCTGGAAGGTATGAGGTGCTAAGATCGCAGCGGCCTTGCTGGGATGGGGGCAGGGAGTGTGACCTGGTGGAAAGGGTTACTGTACTGGGTAGCCAAGGTAGAAGGGGATAGGCCAGTGTGGGAGAAAGTTCAACTGGTAGTTTCCAGGAGATTTCGGGCGCAACCGATGTCAGTTGCGCATGAAATCCCTTTGGCGGGACACCAGGGAAGGGACCAAACACTGAGGCGCCTGACACAGAACTTTTTCTGGCCCGGAGTGTCAGAAGACGTCTGGATCTACTGTAAATCCTGTGATGTGTGCCAACGGCTTGCTCGCCCCAGCGCTCAAGCTCCCCTGAGGTCCTTACCAATAGCCAGGGAACCTTTCCAACGAGTGGCCGTGGACATAGTAGGTCCCCTTCCTGTGCCCAGTAGATCGGGGAAGAGATACATCCTCACCGTGGGGGATTATGCTACCCGATACCCAGAGGCTGTGGCTCTGTCCGCCATCACTGCGGAAAAGGTAGTGGATGACTGCTAGGCATATTTAGTAGAGTAGGGTTCCCCAGTGACATCCTGACTGATCAAGGGACACAGTTCATGAGTGATCTGGTCCAGTGTCTCTGGGCGAAAAGTGGAGTGCAGCAACTCTGCAGTGCCCCTATCATCCTCAGACTAACGGACTTTGCGAGAGATTTAATGGCACTCTGAAGCAGATGCTACGGGCATTTGTGACTTTGGGGGGGGGGGGGGGGGACTGGGAGCGATTCCTGTCGCAACTCCTGTTTGCGTATCGGGAGGTGCCCCAGGAATCAACTGGATTCACGCTATTCGAGTTACCATATGGCCGCAGAGTCCGTGGACCTCTTGACCTGTTCACGGAGTCTTGGGAGGGGGAGCTGACCCACCAGGAGGAGTCCGTGGTGGAGTACGTGTTGAATCTCAGAGGTCAGTTAGATAATCTCATGGGGCTAGCGCAAGCGAATCTCTCAGAAGCACAGACCAAGCAAAAGACTTGGTATGACCAGGGCGCGCGTGCCCGGGTCTTCGGAGTAGGGCAGAAGATGCTGGTTCTGGTTCCCACACGTCAGAACAAGCTCAAGGCTGCCTGGGCGGGGTCGTACACGGTCGCAAAACGCCTAAGTGACATCACCTATGTGTTGTCATTTGACAGCGATGGTTGGAGGCAGCGTACCTACCATATAAACATGCTAAAGGTATACCACAAGCATGTGGAGTCAATAGCCGCTGTGTGCTGCCTGACAATGGAGGAACCAGGAAAAGATCCTATTCCTGACCTCCTCGCGGATGCCGAGGGAGGTGTAGAAGAAGTAAGCTGGAGTCAGTGATGCAGTCGTTTGAGACCCAGTTCAGCAGGAAGCCCGGCCTGACTTCCCTACGTGCCCATCACGTAGACACTGGTGAGCATAGGCCGATTCGGAAACCTGCGCATCGGGTTTCACCAGAGGTAGCAGGCGAGTATCTACCAAGAGGGAGCAGCTGGAGTCAGTGCTGCAGTCCTTTGAGGCCCAGTTCAGCAGGAAGCTCGGCCTGACTTCCCTAAGTGCCCATCACGTAGACACTGATGAGCATAGGCCAATTCGGCAACCCGCGTATCGGGTCTCACCAAAGGCGCAGGCGAGTATCTACCAAGAGGTGCAGGAGATGTTAGTGCTAGGCGTAATAACGCGTTCCAACAGTCCCTGGGCCGCCTCCGTTGTACTGATTCCGAAGAAGGCAAGAAGGACTGGACAACCAGGTTCTGCGTAGACTACCGCAGGTGGAACGAAGTGACCAAATCTGACACCTATCCCCTACTCCGCATTGATTCACTGTTAGACGAGTTGGCCGGCGCAAAATACACCTCTACGTTTGACCTGAGCAAGGGTATTGGCAGATACCAATGACCCCCGAGGATCAGGAACGGTCCGCCTTCATCACCTCCTTTGGCTTGAGTTCAAAACCATGCCATTTGGGATGAAGAATATGCCAGCCACCTTCCAGAGCGTGGTCGATTACCTGCTGAAGGGGTTTAGAGATTTCACCCAGGCCTACTTGGATGACATTGCTGTCTTCAGCCGAACCTGGGAAGATCACCTGAGGCACGTGGGGTTGGTGTTAGAGAGGATTCTGTGGGCAGGTCTGACAAGTTCCAAATGGGGATGTCAGAGGTGCAGTACCTGGGACACCGTGTAAGGTGAGGTAAGGTGAAGCCTGAACCAGCGAAGGTGGAGGCAATCCGAGACTGGCCCCGGCCCACAACCCAGAGACAGGTCCTGGCTTTCTTAGGGATCGCAGGGTACTACAGACGTTTTGTCCCTGACTTTAGTTCCGTGGCCAAACCCCTGACTGATCTGACTGACTAAGAAGAAACTCCCCAAGATAGTTGACTGGACGACCGCATGTGAGTTGGCATTCCAGTCGTTGAAAACCGCTCTAGTACAAGCCCCAGTACTGATGGCGCCGGACTATAGTAAAAACTTTGTTGTACAGATTGATGCGTCACAGTACGGACTCGGGGCAGTACTGAGCCAGGAGGGTCCGGATGGACAGGAGCACCCTGTGGCCTATTTGAGCAGAAAGCTGCTACCACGGGAGGTGGGGTATGCCACAATTGAAAAGGAGTGTTTGGCTATTGTTAGGGCTGTGAAGAAGCTTCAGCCCTATATGTATGGCCGCCATTTTATGGTGGTAACGGACCACAATCCATTACGGTGGCTCCAGCACACCACGGGGGAAAACGGCAGACTGTTGCTCTTCAGGTTTATAACTTTCATATTATCCACAAGCAAGGCAAGGCTCATAGCAATGCGGATGGACTGTCACGTCAGGAGGAGCCTGAACCCCCAAAGAACTCCCAGTAACCCCAATCAGGACTGCGAGGCCAGGGACCAAATCGTTGGGACAGGGTCCCTGGTTAACCCACTGGAATGGGGGGGGGGGGGGGGGGGGGGGGAGTGTGGCTGGAGACCCCTTTCTGCCCACATGGACAGTGGTGGCCGTGGCACTGCAGGGGATAACCAGCAGTGCCCGGCGCCATATGAACTGAACAATAGGCGCTTGGCGCCACTTTCAAATGTACCTGGGAGCTAGGCGCCATCTTTAAATTGTATAGGCGCCAGTGCCGAGTGTCTAACAATGTTTAAAAAAGTAATTTTATTGCAGCGCCGCGGTCCCAGACCTCTCCAGCGACCGCAGCAGTGAGTACAGCACCCCGGCGCGCTGACCTGTGTGTGCGCGCCGGGGGAGAAGGGGGAACCGCTTCAGCCGGGAGATCAGCTCCCGCTGCAGCGCACACAGAGAGCGGTGGCGGCCAGAACGAGCGTCACGAGCTGTCGGACTATCAGAAGGGAAATGCGCTGCACAGTGCGGCGAGGCCACCAAGTTAGTGCCGCACTGGGGGTACAGGGTGAGCCACCTCCCTGGACCCCAGTGGCAGGCATTGCACAGGCAGGCTGGAGGATGGGGGAAGCCAGCCCCCATACCTCCAGCACTGAGAGAGAGCCCTAGCAGCCAGGCTGCAGGGCTAAGGGACCCCAGCGCTGAGCGCAGTACAAATAAAACAAAGCAATGCTTCCACATGTATTAATATATAGTGTATGATGTGAAGCACTGAGCTGCGGATAGCAGATCCCCCAGCTGCAGTGTCTGGGTATGTGGAGCCTGTGCAGGGCACAGGCTCAGTGTATATTTAAAGAAACATGTACAGTGTATTTTAATGTGTTTTAAAGGAAAATGCACTCACTGGTTGTTGTGTCCCAGGAGGAGGGAATCCATGGCAGTGCAGGCTGATGGATTCCCCCAGACCTTTTCCTCAAAAATGGAATGCTTTCTCCTCCAGCCTCAGACTTAAAAGTATCATGGGAAGAGAGAGGAAAAGCTCAGTTTTCCAACAAGCTGAGTGGTTTTCTGGAGCTCCATAGAGATCACCCGTGGTGGGCAGGAAACCCTGACCGGGGATCTAGGCTGCCCAGCTCTGGAGCCCGAATTCAGGCTGCAGACAGTGGGCTAGGTCCCGGGCAGATTCCTGGAAGTAAGTTTCGGTGGGAAAACTTTACCCAGTGCAGACTGAACGTCAGCGGGGTGGATCCAGACCCTCCAGGATAGGACGGCCAAAGGAGAGTGACCACTCCCCACTGTCCATAGAGGACAAGGCTAGCTGTGCATGTGACCAAGGCATGCACAGCCCATGGGTAAACATTGATTGGTTGTAAACCACAGGGCGGACTTACCCCCTGTGGTATTGTGTATTGGAGTAGGATAAAAGGAGGGCAGTTGCCTTGCCCCATGAAAGGTGTATTCTACCAACTACTTTCTGCTGGAACATCTTGCTGTATTGCTGTTGCCCCTAGCAATAGGGAAGAGTTTTCTTTAGAACTATTGCAAATAAACATCATTTGCCTCAAGACGACCGCTTCATCTTGTGACCTGCAGGGCTAGGCGAAACATAGCCCCATTCACCGGCTCTCCAGGGTGTAACCAGCGTCTCCAAGCTCCACCTCCAGCCAGCTACCGGGTAGAGCCTAGTCAAGCAACTAGTGGGGATTCGTCAACACCACACAGGTGTGGTAAGGCGGCGTGCTGACGCATACAGAGCAAAACCGTGGTTCCAGACGCCAAGGCAGGTTAGGAGTTTGGTGGTGGCAGCGTAGAACCCGCCCACAGCGCAGTGGGTGGAGTCAGTAACAGGCGGTTACTGACAGGAAGCGGGAAACCTTTGTGGCCAGGTCCGGCGTGACCTAAACATCCATTCTGTGTACTGGGAACAGGACGCGAAAGCGGTGAGGGCTTTCGTACGGGACCGTCTGGTCACAGCGCCTGACTGAGAAGTCCGCCCAGTGTTCCAGGAACACAAACCCCTGTTTTCTACACCAGTCCCTAAGCCACACATTTACCTCCCTAATCTCCCTCTGCCTCCCTGGACTAGCGTGTGGCACTGGTAATATTTCAGAGAATATTACCTTAGATGTCTTTGCCTTAAGTTTCTGGCCTAAGTCCCTATAGTCTTTCTTAAGTACATCCCACCTACCACTAACTTTGTCACTGGTGCCAACATGCACCAAGACCGCCGGGTCATTCCCAGCCCCTCCAAACAATCTTTCTGCCCGGTCCGCGATGGCGTTACTCAGGTGCTCAGTTACTGGCTGCATCTGCATGTAGCCCACACATGCTGGGCAGCTTTACTCTCACACTGCAATGTAGCTCTGAGCTAGGACACACCACTCCCACACCTAACTCTCTGCACATGTTACATCTGCCCCCTGCAGTGCAGCATGGTGTTACCCAGGTGCTCAGTTACTGGCTGCTTCTGCATGTAGCCCACACATGCTGGGCAGCTTTACTCTCACACTGCAATGCAGCTCTGAGCTAGGACACGCCCCTCCCACACCAAACTCTCTGCACATGTTACATCTGCCCCCTGCAGTGCAGCATGGTGTTATCCAGGTGCTCAGTTACTGGCTGCTTCTGCATGTAGCCCACACATGCTGGGCAGCTTTATTCTCACACTGCAATGTAGATCTGAGCTAGGACACGCCCCTCCCACACCAAACTCTCTGCACATGTTACATCTGCCCCCTGCAGTGCAGCATGGTGTTACCCAGGTGCTCAGTTACTGGCTGCTTCTGCATGTAGCCCACACATGCTGGGCAGCTTTATTCGCACACTGCAATGTAGCTCTGAGCTAGGACACGCCCCTCCTACACCTAACTCTCTGCACATGTTACATCTGCCCCCTGCAGTGCAGCATGGTGTTACCCAGGTGCCCAGTTACTGGCTGCTTCTGCATGTAGCCCACACATGCTGGGCAGCTTTATTCTCACACTGCAATGTAGCTCTGAGCTAGGACACACCCCTCCCACACCTAACTCTCTGCACATGTTACATCTGCCCCCTGCAGTGCGGCATGGTGTTACCCAGGTGCTCAGTTACTGGCTGCTTCTGCATGTAGCCCACACATGCTGGGCAGCTTTATTCTCACACTGCAATGTAGCTCTGAGCTAGGACATGCCCCTTCCACACCTAGCTCTCTGCACATGTTACATCTGCCCCCTGCAGTGCAGCATGGTGTTACCCAGGTGCCCAGTTACTGGCTGCTTCTGCATGTAGCCCACACATGCTGGGCAGCTTTATTCTCACACTGCAATGTAGCTCTGAGCTAGGACACTCCCCTCCAACACCTAACTCTCTGCACATGTTACATCTGCCCACCTGGGCAGCGGCTGTATTGGTAGAGGGAGCGTATGCATGCCGCCCACTACCTCATGCTATGTCTCGAAATGCAGCCTGCATTACAAATGCATTGCGGGCAAAGAGGTAAGAGGACCCATCTGTAGGACGCGCCCCTTCCACACTTACCTCTGTGCACCTCTTACATCTGCCCCTCCCCCTGCAGTGCAGCATGGTGTCACCCAGTTGCTTAGGTTACTGCCTGTTCTTTGCATACATACACATATGCACACACGTGTGCACTATACATCACAGAACTGGACAAGTCTACAGACAAACCTTAGCTCTGTGTCAGTGAGACATTCCACACACACCTGGACACATATAGCGGAACGTTCTCCACACAAACACCCGGACACGCATAGCGGAACGTTCTCCACACGCACACCCGGACACGCATAGCGGAACGTTCTCCACACACACACCCGGACACGCATAGCGGAACGTTCTCCACACACACACCCGGACACGCATAGCGGAACGTTCTCCACACAAACACCCGGACACGCATAGCGGAACGTTCTCCACACACACACCCGGACACGCATAGCGGAACGTTCTCCACACACACACCCGGACACGCATAGCGGAACGTTCTCCACACACACACCTGGACACGCATAGCGGAACGTTCTCCACACACACACCCGGACACGCATAGCGGAACGTTCTCCACACACACACACCCGGACACGCATAGCAGAACGTTCTCCACACACACACCCGGACACGCATAGCGGAACGTTCTCCACACAAACATCCGGACACGCATAGCGGAACGTTCTCCACACACACCCGGACACGCATAGCGGAACGTTCTCCACACACACACCCGGACACGTATAGCGGAACGTTCTCCACACACACCCGGACACGCATAGCGGAACGTTCTCCACACACACACCCGGACACGCATAGCGGAACGTTCTCCACACACACACACACACACACACATAGCGGAACGTTCTCCACACACACCTGGACACATAGCGGAACGTTCTCCACACACACCTGGACACATAGCGGAACGTTCTCCACACACACACCTGGACACATAGCGGAACGTTCTCCACACACACCCGGACACATAGCGGAACGTCCTCCAGCTATCACCTGACATATAAAGCACATTGCATGTCTGGCGGTACGCACCTCAGCACCTTCTTGTGGGGGACGTGCGGCTTGCGGATGAAGGGAATTATTCGGGGCTTTAGGTCACTCATTTGTGATTTCAGCGGAACGTTCTCCACACACCTGGACACACAGCGGAACGTTCTCCACACACACCTGGACACATAGCGGAACGTTCTCCACACACACCCGGACACATAGCAGAACGTTCTCCACACACACCTGGACACATATAGCAGAATGTTCTCCACACACACCTGGACACATAGCGGAACGTTCTCCACACACACCTGGACACATAGCGGAACGTTCTCCACACACCTGGACACATAGCGGAACGTTCTCCACACACACCTGGACACGTATAGCGGAACGTTCTCCACACACACCTGGACACGTATAGCGGAACGTTCTCCACACACACCTGGACACATATAGCAGAATGTTCTCCACACACACCTGGACACATATAGCAGAATGTTCTCCACACACACCTGGACACATAGCGGAACGTTCTCCACACACACCTGGACACATAGCGGAACGTTCTCCACACACCTGGACACATAGCGGAACGTTCTCCACACACACCTGGACACGTATAGCGGAACGTTCTCCACACACACCTGGACACGTATAGTGGAATGTTCTCCACACACACCTGGACACATAGCGGAACGTTCTCCACACACCTGGACACATATAGCGGAACGTTCTCCACACACACACACACACACACACACACACACACACAGACACATAGCGGAACGTTCTCCACACACACCTGGACACATAGCGGAACGTTCTCCACACACCTGGACACATAGCGGAACGTTCTCCGCACACACCTAGACACATATAGCAGAATGTTCTCCACACACACCTGGACACATAGCGGAACGTTCTCCACACACACACCAGGACACGTATAGCGGAATGTTCTCCACACACACCTGGACACATAGCGGAACGTTCTCCACACACACACCAGGACACGTATAGCGGAATGTTCTCCACACACACCTGGACACGTATAGTGGAATGTTCTCCACACACACCCGGACACATAGCGGAACGTTCTCCACACACACCCGGACACGTATAGCGGAACGTTCTCCACACACACCTGGACACATAGCGGAACGTTCTCCACACACACCCGGACACGTATAGTGGAATGTTCTCCACACACACCTGGACACGTATAGCGGAACGTTCTCCACACACACCCGGACACATAGCGGAACGTCCTCCAGCTATCACCTGACATATAAAGCACATTGCATGTCTGGCGGTACGCACCTCAGCACCTTCTTGTGGGGGACGTGCGGCTTGCGGATGTAGGGAATTATTCGGGGCTTTAGGTCACTCATTTGTGATTTCAGTCGCCCGGTTTGTAGCCCATACAGGTTCTGGGGACTTTCCATACAAACATTTTCATCGCCCTGTATCCAGGAGACTCGCAGGAGGCTCAGACTGCAGCCCAAGGACAGGCCCAGGATCAGAGGCAGCGCGGGCCGCAGGAAGCCCAGCAGGACGGAGTAACGCCTTGGACCCATCATGGAGGGAGAAGCTGCGATACAGAGACACAGAGGACACGGCCATTAATATCAGACCTGAGATCCTCCTAAATTACTGCATATAATACATCCGTCCATAAAACTCTTATTATAACGCATGGAATAAAAAAATATGAATAGCGCTCCCCAATTGGGATATATATCACCACAGCGTAATGTCCATCAGATTCTTGCACGGAATAGTGATGACAATAATTCACGTTCTGATATCTTCTCACATTGACGTCCAAGATACCTCAAATAAGATTAGAAAAGACGCTTCTCATAGCGTAAAACAATTTTTTCCATTTATTCTAAAACATCTTTTTAAAATCATGAGATAATGATAAACAAATTATCCACCACCATACAGAGTAACTGCGTACCAGAGTGGGCCTATACAAGGCATGTGTTGCACATGAAAGGGTTAGTCCCGGGTATGACTCCTCCACGGTCCAGATGTTCTGCCCTTCAAGGTTCCACACTGTATCAGTCTCTGCCTTGATCCACCCTTGGATCAGAGACTGATACAGTGTGGAACCTTGAAGGGCAGAACATCTGGACCGTGGAGGAGTCATACCCGGGACTAACCCTTTCATGTGCAACACATGCCTTGTATAGGCCCACTCTGGTACGCAGTTACTCTGTATGGTGGTGGATAATTTGTTTATCATTATCTCATGATTTTAAAAAGATGTTTTAGAATAAATGGAAAAAATTGTTTTACGCTATGAGAAGCGTCTTTTCTAATCTTATTTGAGGTATCTTGGACGTCAATGTGAGAAGATATCAGAACGTGAATTATTGTCATCACTATTCCGTGCAAGAATCTGATGGACATTACGCTGTGGTGATATATATCCCAATTGGGGAGCGCTATTCATATTTTTTTATTCCATATATGTATTTAGGCTTGTGGTAACCTGTTGAGTAGCTGCACCCCTTGCATTTCAGCGCAGTTGATATATTTCTCTGTTTGAAACTTCTTATTATAACGCAGTTCTGCTCCCCCCGAGATCTCAGCGCAGGGGGAGGAGACAGTGGTCTCCTTGTTATGATTCACCTGATTGTAATACCCGGCCACGCGAGGAATGTAAATGCCATGACACAGGCAGACCACAATTCCCAGAAGCCTCTGCAGCTGCTCAAATCAGGGGCAGGTCACATGAGCAGCGACTGAGATTATTACCTGTGTACTGCAGGCCGTAGCCACTATAGCTGACTCTATAACTGAGACTAATGAGCAGACCACGGGATTATTACCTGTGTACTGCAGGCCGTAGCCACTCTGTAGCTGACTCTATAACGAACATAGACTAATGAGCAGACCATGGGATTATTACCTGTGTACTACAGGCCGTAGCCACTCTGTTGCTGACTCTATAACTAACAGACCACGGGATTATTACCTGTGTACTGCAGGCCGTAGCCACTCTGTAGCTGACTCTATAACTAACAGACCACGGGATTATTACCTGTGTACTGCAGGCCGTAGCCACTCTGTAGCTGCCTCTATAACTAACAGACTAATGAGCAGACCACGGGATTATTACCTGTGTACTACAAGCCGTAGCCACTCTGTAGCTGACTCTATAACTAACAGACCACGGGATTATTACACCTGTGTACTGCAGGCCGTAGCCACTCTGTAGCTGACTCTATAACTAACAGACTAATGAGCAGACCACGGGATTATTACCTGTGTACTGCAGGCCGTAGCCACTCTGTAGCTGACTCTATAACTAACAGAGACTATTGAGCAGACCACGGGATTATTACCTGTGTACTGCAGGCCGTAGCCACTCTATAGCTGACTCTATAACTAACAGACTAATAAACAGACCACGGGATTATTACCTGTGTACTGCAGGCCGTAGCCACTCTATAGCTGACTCTATAACTAACAGACTAATGAGCAGACCACGGGATTATTACCTGTGTACTACAGGCCGTAGCCACTCTGTAGCTGACTCTATAACTAACAGACCACGGGATTATTACCTGTGTACTACAGGCCGTAGCCACTCTGTAGCTGACTCTATAACTAACAGACCACGGGATTATTACCTGTGTACTGCAGGCCGTAGCCACTCTGTAGCTGACTCTATAACTAACAGACCACGGGATTATTACCTGCGTACTGCAGGCCGTAGCCACTCTGTAGCTGACTCTATAACTAACAGACCACAGGATTATTACCTGTGTACTGCAGGCCGTAGCCACTCTGTAGCTGACTCTATAACTAACAGACCACGGGATTATTACCTGTGTACTGCAGGCCGTAGCCACTCTGTAGCTGACTCTATAACTAACAGACCACGGGATTATTACACCTGTGTACTGCAGGTCGTAGCCACTCTGTAGCTGACTCTATAACTAACAGACTAATGAGCAGACCACGGGATTATTACCTGTGTACTACAAACCGTAGCCACTCTGTAGCTGACTCTATAACTAACAGACCATGGGATTATTACCTGTGTACTGCAGGCCGTAGCCACTCTGTAGCTGACTCTATAACTAACATAGATTAATGAGCAGACCACGGGATTATTACCTGTGTACTGCAGGCCGTAGCCACTCTATAGCTGACTCTATAACTAACAGACTAATGAGCAGACCACGGGATTATTACCTGTGTACTACAGTCCGTAGCTACTCTATAGCTGACTCTATAACTAACAGACTAATGAGCAGACTACGGGATTATTACCTGTGTACTACAGGCCGTAGCCACTCTATAGCTGACTCTATAACTAACAGACTAATGAGCAGACCACGGGATTATTACCTGTGTACTACAGGCCGTAGCCACTCTGTAGCCGAGTCTATAACGAACATAGACTAATGAGCAGACCATGGGATTATTACCTGTGGTTATAGATTCAAGGAAAAAGGGGAAAGGTAGAGAACCTCTGCACTGGACTCATAACAAATTGATAATACCTATGGTAAATTAATATCATTCCCCAATTTCATTATCATAGATCAATTCATGATGTTATATAGGGGTGCCGCCATAGACAATAAAAATGGAGAGAGAGTACTAGAAAGGAAAGAATTGTCTCTTTGTTGGCGCACTTTAAGGAAAGAGAATGAATAAATTTAAAATATAACTTTTAATTTGATTTAATTAAAATCCCTGAGAATGTGAAAAATCATGAGACAACAATTACAAACATTACATACAAAAAATAAAATAAAAATGATGATAAATCCTCCTGTCGTATTCATATAATTTATGATTCTTAGGCATGTGCAGCAATACCTCAAATCCTACCTTAAAATAATAACTGTATAGCTGGATCCTTATTCCTTGAGATATCTTCATTCAAATTCTAGAAAAGTATATCAATATGTCCAGCAATCTCTATAAATTGGCGGTAGAAATTCTATTCTGTGTTCATAATTTGTACATATGCATATGGGGCCAACGTGTCAGATTATTACCTGTGTACTGCAGGCCGTAGCCACTCTGTAGCTGACTCTATAACTAACAGACTAATGAGCAGACTACGGGATTATTACCTGTG
This sequence comes from Pseudophryne corroboree, assembly GCF_028390025.1. Taxonomy (NCBI): domain Eukaryota; kingdom Metazoa; phylum Chordata; class Amphibia; order Anura; family Myobatrachidae; genus Pseudophryne; species Pseudophryne corroboree. The sequence goes on from NC_086448.1 coordinate 848,304,254, forward strand.
TACTACAGGCCGTAGCCACTCTATAGCTGACTCTATAACTAACAGACTAATGAGCAGACTACGGGATTATTACCTGTGTACTACAGGCTGTAGCCACTCTGTAGCTGACTCTATAACTAACAGATAAATGAGCAGACCACGGAATTATTACCCGTGTACTACAAGCCGTAGCCACTCTGTAGCTGACTCTATAACTAACAGACTATTGAGCAGACCACGGGATTATTACCTGTGTACTACAGGCCGTAGCAACTCTGTAGCTGACTCTATAACTAATACAGAGACTAATAAGCAGACCACGGGATTATTACCTGTGTACTACAGGCCGTAGCCACTCTGTAGCTGACTCTATAACTAACAGACTATTGAGCAGACCACGGTATTATTACCTGTGTACTACAGTCCATAGCCACTCTGTAGCTGACTCTATAACTGAGACTAATGAGCAGATCACGGGATTATTACCTGTGTACTACTGGCCATAGCCACTCTGTAGCTGACTCTATAACTAACAGACTATTGAGCAGACCACGGTATTATTACCGGTGTACTACAAGCCGTAGCCACTCTGTAGCTGACTCTATAACTAACAGACTATTGAGCAGACCACGGGATTATTACCTGTGTACTACAGGCCGTAGCCACTCTGTAGCTGACTCTATAACTAACATAGACTAATGAGCAGACCATGGGATTATTACCTGTGTACTACAAGCCGTAGCCACTCTGTAGCTGACTCTATAACTAACAGACTAATGAGCAGACCACGGGATTATTACCTGTGTACTGCAGGCTGTAGCCACTCTGTAGCTGACTCTATAACTGAGACTAATGAGCAGACCACGGGATTATTACCTGTGTACTGCAGGCTGTAGCCACTCTGTAGCTGACTCTATAACTGAGACTAATGAGCAGACCACGGGATTATTACCTGTGTACTGCAGGCTGTAGCCACTCTGTAGCTGACTCTATAACTGAGACTAATGAGCAGACCACGGGATTATTACCTGTGTACTGCAGGCTGTAGCCACTCTGTAGCGGACTCTATAACTGACATAGAGGGGGGAGAGAGAGATAGACAACTACATAATCAGCTGTAATGTAATATCTGCAGGCACATGAGATAGGGATCCTACACTGTCATCACCTGTAAATGATCATTACTATATGACGTGTGGAGAACTGACCTGGGTGATCATCCAATCATAGTACATCAGGCTGTAGTCCAGGTCTTGGCTTTTACCATTTAAACAGGATTGCACATTTGTGCTCAGATCTGGTCAATTGTGATTTCTGATCCCTGATGCTGAATCTCAGTGTAGTCTCTTGTACCTGGTGCTGAATCTCAGTGCAGTCTCTTGTACCTGGTGCTGAATCTCAGTGCAGTCTCTTGTACCTGGTGCTGAATCTCAGTGCAGTCTCTTGTACCTGGTGCTGAATCTCAGTGCAGTCTCTTGTACCTGGTGCTGAATCTCAGTGCAGTCTCTGGTCCCTGGTGCAGGACCTCAGCGCAGTCTCCGGTCCCTGGTGCAGGGTTTCAGCGCAGTCTCCGGTCCCTGGTGCAGGGTTTCAGCGCAGTCTCCGGTCCCTGGTGCAGGGTCTCAGCGCAGTCTCCGGTCCCTGGTGCAGGGTCTCAGCGCAGTCTCCGGTCCCTGGTGCAGGGTCTCAGCGCAGTCTCCGGTCCCTGGTGCAGGGTCTCAGCGCAGTCTCTGGTCCCTGGTGCAGGGTCTCAGCGCAGTCTCTGGTCCCTGGTGCAGGGTCTCAGCGCAGTCTCTGGTCCCTGGTGCAGGGTCTCAGCGCAGTCTCTGGTCCCTGGTGCAGGGTCTCAGCGCAGTCTCCGGTCCCTGGTGCAGGGTCTCAGCGCAGTCTCCGGTCCCTGGTGCAGGGTCTCAGCGCAGTCTCTGGTGCAGGGTCTCAGCGCAGTCTCTGGTCCCTGGTGCAGGGTCTCAGCGCAGTCTCTGGTCCCTGGTGCAGGGTCTCAGCGCAGTCTCTGGTCCCTGGTGCAGAGTCTCAGCGCAGTCTCTGGTCCCTGGTGCAGGGTCTCAGCGCAGTCTCTGGTCCCTGGTGCAGGGTCTCAGCGCAGTCTCTGGTCCCTGGTGCAGGGTCTCAGCGCAGTCTCTGGTCCCTGGTGCAGGGTCTCAGCGCAGTCTCTGGTCCCTGGTGCAGGGTCTCAGCGCAGTCTCTGGTCCCTGGTGCAGGGTCTCAGCGCAGTCTCTGGTCCCTGGTGCAGGGTCTCAGCGCAGTCCCTGGTGCAGGGTCTCAGCGCAGTCTCTGGTCCCTGGTGCAGGGTCTCAGCGCAGTCTCTGGTCCCTGGTGCAGGGTCTCAGCGCAGTCTCTGGTCCCTGGTGCAGGGTCTCAGCGCAGTCTCTGGTCCCTGGTTCTGCTCCTCAGTGTAGTCTCTGGTCCCTGGTGCAGTGTAGTCTCTGGTCCCTGGTGCAGGGTCTCAGTGCAGTCTCTGGTCCCTGGTGCAGTGTAGTCTCTGGTGCAGGGTCTCAGTGCAGTGCTGGTCCCTGGTGCTGCTCCTCAGTGCAGTGCTGGTCCCTGGTGCTGCTCCTCAGTGTAGCCTCTGGTCCCTGGAGCAGGGTGTCAGTGCAGTGCTGGTTCCTGGTGCAGTGTAGCCTCTGGTCCCTGGTGCTGCTCCTCAGTGCAGTCTCTGGTGCAGGGTGTCAGTGCAGTGCTGGTCCCTGGTGCTGCTCTGGTCCCAGCTGATCACAGAGAGCAGTAACATCTGTATATCATATCTCTCTGTCTCTTTCTAGGCAATGACTACATTGATGTATTAAGCTGTGTTTGTTCATGGCAATAAAGCTTATTTGGAGGAGGGGGGGGGGGGAGTGGACGAACCATAGAAAGACAAAAGGGGGATAGAAAAGACTAACCATAGAGAGTGTGGGCTAGAGTTGACCATAAAGAGGAAATGATGACGAAGAGAACCATTTTTAGAGACGGGAAGAAAAAGGATATTACGTCATAGTGGGCGTGTAGGAGGGTGCCGATGTCAGGTGACATCCTGTGTGTCATGTGACTCTCCAGCTACGCAGCAGCCAATGAGATGTCAGCTTTCAGCAGCTGATTATTAGAGCTGTTGTATTCTGGGACAGTCGTGTAATTGTGTGTGTGTGTGTGTGTGTGTGTGTGTGTGTGTGTGTATGACAGTGTGTATTGTGTGTGTGTGTATGACAGTGTGTATTGTGTGTATGAGTGACAGTGTGTATAGTGTGTGTGTATTGTGTGTATGAGTGACTGTGTGTGACTGTATTGTGTGTATGAGTGACAGTGTGTATTGTGTGTGTGTATGACAGTGTGTATGAGTGACAGTGTGTATTGTGTGTGTGTGTATGACAGTGTATTGTGTGTATGACAGTCAGTGTGTATTGTGTGTGTATGACAGTGTGTATTGTGTGTATGACAGTGTGTATTGTGTATGACTGTGTATTGTGTGTATGAGTGACAGTGTGTATTGTGTTTATGAGTGACTGTGTGTATGAGTGACAGTGTGTCTTGTGTGTATGAGTGACTGTGTGTATTATGTGTATGAGTGACAGTGTGTATGATTGACTGTGTGTATTGTGTGTGTATGACAGTGTGTATTGTGTGTATGAGTGACAGTGTGTATTGTGTGTGTGTGTATGACAGTGTGTATTGTGTGTGTGTATGAGTGACAGTGTGTATAGTGTGTGTGTCTATGACAGTGTGTATTGTGTGTGAGTGACTGTGTGTGACTGTATTGTGTGTATGAGTGACAGTGTGTATTGTGTGTGTGTATGACAGTGTGTATTGTGTGTGTGTATGACAGTGTGTATTGTGTGTATGAGTGACAGTGTGTATTGTGTGTGTGTGTGTGTGTGTGTGTATTACAGTGTATTGTGTGTGTATGACAGTGTGTATTGTGTGTATGAGTGACTGTGTGACAGTGTGCATTGTGTGTGTGTGTGTGTGTGTGTATGATTGTGTGTATGAGTGACTGTATTGTGTGTATGAGTGACTGTGTGTATGAGTGACAGTGTGTATGAGTGACTGTGTATTGTGTGTGTGTATGAGTGACTGTGTGTGACAGTGTGTATTGTGTGTATGAGTGACAGTGTGTATTGTATGTGTGTATGAGTGACAGTGTGTATAGTGTGTGTGTGTATGACAGTGTGTATTGTGTGTATGAGTGACTGCATTGTGTGTGTGTGTGTGTGTGTGTGTGTGTGTGTGTGTATGACAGTGTGTATTGTGTATGAGTGACAGTGTGTATTGTGTGTGTATATTGTGTGTATGAGTGACTGTGTGTGACAGTGTGTATTGTGTGTATGAGTGACTGTGTGTGACAGTGTGTATTGTGTGGATGAGTGACTGTGTGTATGAGTGACTGTGTGTGACAGTGTGTATTGTGTGTGTGTGTATGACAGTGTGTATGAGTGACAGTGTGTATTGTGTGTATGAGTGACAGTGTATGAGTGACTGTGTGTGACAGTGTGTATTGTGTGTGTATGACAGTGTGTATGAGTGACTGTGTATGAGTGACTGTGTGTGTGTGTGTGTGTGTGTATATGACAGTGTGTATGTGTGACAGTGTGTATTGTGTGTGTGTATTACAGTGTGTATTGTGTGTGTATGAGTGACAGTGTGTATTGTGTGTGTGTATGACAGTGTGTATTGTGTGTATGAGTGACAGTGTGTGTGTGTGTGTGTGACAGTGTGTATGAGTGACTGTGTGTGACAGTGTGTATTGTGTGTGTGTGTGTGTATTGTGTGTGTGTGTATGACTGTGTGTATGAGTGACATTGTGTGTGTGTGTGTGTGTGTGTGTTATTAGTTGTGTGTCATTATTCTGTTATTTGAATAATTATAACTGAGTGGTGCAGATGCTCAGTGTGAATATATATATATACTAGGTGGGATAACCGTCGTTGCCCGGGGTGATGACTGGATCGTGAAGTGTATGCCTGCCCCCTCATTGTGTAGTATTGTCCTTGTCTATAGTTAATATATTTATTAGCAGTGTCTTATATAGCAGCATATTCCGTTGCGCTTTACAATTAGAACAACAATTATAGAACAAAACTGGGCAAAGACAGACAGACATAGAGATAGGAGGGCCCTGCTCGCAGCTTACACTCTACAGACTAGCCCCGTTACATTGCTCTGCCACAGTCTGAAACTGAGTGAGTCTGCCAGGCACTGTGCTCAATAACCCAGGGCGGCTACTGTACGTGTCACTGCCTGCAGAGCGACCTGTAAACTTAGGCTGCACACCCAGAGGGCGGCTGCTGTACGTGTCACTGCCAGTAGGGCGACCTATTAGCTTGGCCTGCACACCCAGAGGGCGGCTGCTGTACGTGTCACTGCCAGTAGGGCGACCTATAAACTTGGTCTGCACACCCAGAGGGCGGCTGCTGTACGTGTCACTGCCAGTAGGGCGACCTGTAAACTTGGCCTGCACACCCAGAGGACAGCTGCTGTACGTGTCACTGCCAGCAGGGCGACCTATTAGATTGGCCTGCACACCCAGAGGGCGGCTGCTGTACGTGTCACTGCCAGTAGGGCAACCTGTAAACTTGGTCTGCACACCCAGAGGGCGGCTGTTGTACGTGTCACTGCCAGCAGGGCGACCTATTAGCTTGGTCTGCACACCCAGAGGGCGGCTGCTGTACGTGTCACTGCCAGTAGGGCGACCTGTAAACTTGGTCTGCACACCCAGAGGGCGGCTGCTGTACGTGTCACTGCCAGCAGGGCGACCTATTAGCTTGGCCTGCACACCCAGAGGGCGGCTGCTGTACATGTCACTGCCAGTAGGGCGACCTGTAAACTTGGCCTGCACACCCAGAGGGCGGCTGCTGTACGTGTCACTGCCAGCAGGGCGACCTGTAAACTTGGCCTGCACATCCAGAGGGTGGATGCTGTACGTGTCACTGCCAGCAGGGCTACCTGTAAGCTTGGCCTGCACACCCAGAGGGCGGCTACTGTACGTGTCACTGCCAGTAGGGCGACCTATTAGCTTGGCCTGCACACCCAGAGGGCGGCTGCTGTACGTGTCACTGCCAGTAGGGCGACCTATAAACTTGGTCTGCACACCCAGAGGGCGGCTGCTGTACGTGTCACTGCCAGTAGGGCGACCTGTAAACTTGGCCTGCACACCCAGAGGACAGCTGCTGTACGTGTCACTGCCAGCAGGGCGACCTATTAGATTGGCCTGCACACCCAGAGGGCGGCTGCTGTACGTGTCACTGCCAGTAGGGCAACCTGTAAACTTGGTCTGCACACCCAGAGGGCGGCTGTTGTACGTGTCACTGCCAGCAGGGCGACCTATTAGCTTGGCCTGCACACCCAGAGGGCGGCTGCTGTACGTGTCACTGCCAGTAGGGCGACCTGTAAACTTGGTCTGCACACCCAGAGGGCGGCTGCTGTACGTGTCACTGCCAGCAGGGCGACCTATTAGCTTGGCCTGCACACTCAGAGGGCGGCTGCTGTACGTGTCACTGCCAGTAGGGCGACCTGTAAACTTGGCCTGCACACCCAGAGGGCGGCTGCTGTACGTGTCACTGCCAGCAGGGCGATCTGTAAACTTGGCCTGCACATCCAGAGGGCGGATGCTGTACGTGTCACTGCCAGCAGGGCTACCTGTAAGCTTGGCCTGCACACCCAGAGGGCGGCTACTGTACGTGTCACTGCCTGCAGAGCGACCTGTAAACTTAGGCTGCACACCCAGAGGGCGGATGCTGTACGTGTCACTGCCAGCAGGGTGACCTGTAAGCTTGGCCTGCACACCCAGAGGGCGGCTGCTGTACGTGTCACTGCCAGCAGGGCGACCTGTAAGCTTGGCCTGCACACACAGAGGGCGGCTGCTGTACGTGTCACTGCCAGCAGGGCGACCTGTAAACTTGGCCTGCACACCCAGAGGGCGGATGATTAATAATTGTGGACAGTAGCAGATCTTGCCACGGGCAAGCAGGACTTTTGCCCGGGGCGCCGCCTTCCGGAGGGCGCAGGGCGCTATCCGGAGGGCGCCGCACCAGGGCAAGATCTGCTGCTGCTTTGCCCCCCCGCTGGCCGCCTGCCCCCCGCTGCCACTGTGAAGGGAAACTAGACGCGTACGCGTCTAGTTTCCCTTCGTGGAGAGGTCCTTTACTGTGCGGTGCGCGATGACGTCATCGCGCACCGCACATCATTTCAGTCTGTACAGGAGGCGTAAATGACCACGCCCCCTATTGTCGCCCGGGGCGCACAGCGCCCAAGAACCGGCCCTGTTTGTGGTCTCCGGATGGAATGTGTGCGGCTGCTGGTAAAGTGATGTAAGAGATGGCTCATCACAGCGTTTTTAAAGTGTTGTACTAACGATTGCTGCAGAGTTGGCTGGATACACATTATAAGATTATCTGTCCAATCTTTCTGGTTGGAGTGAAAACCTGGTAAAGGATGGGAGTAAATGACAATTGACCATTTGTTCTTAAACACTGTAAAACAGACAAAAATGGTCGTTCAGACATAATATTGGAATCCATTTCTGCTGCGAGATACACTGGGCTCCACAAGGATTAACATCGGGGGTGTAGAGTAGGATCTTGATCAGAGGCACCAACAGGCTCAAAGCTTTAGGGGTATATGCAATTGCGGTCGAATTCCCGACATTGTCGAATTTCGGGAATTTTTCGCCCAAAAAAAAAAAATCGTCAATGCACTTCAGTGCTTTCCGTCCAAAAAACGGACTTTCAAAATTCGACTTTTGTCAAATTCGACTTTTCTGCAATGACACAAGTGCTGCAATTCGACCAAAGTATATTCAATTGAAGTTTGGAAATTCGACAACAGTGCTTTTAGACAGTAAATTCGACATTTTCAATCCGCCACACTTTGGTGGGTGAAACCAATAAAAAAATGTAAAAACATGTTTTTTTTTTGTGTTTTTTTTATTGATAATAGCATATCTATTTATATTAGAAGGGATTAGGTACTTGGTTTGTCTTTTTTGGAGGCACAAGTATTATTTATATATTTTTTTAAATAATATTTTTATTTTTTTTATTTTTTTTTAGATGGAATGGTAAAATTCAGAAAAAAAATGGCGTGGGGTCCCCCCTCCAAAGCATAACCAGCCTCGGGCTCTTCGAGCTGGTCCTGGTTCTAAAAATGCGGGGGGAAAATTGACAGGGGATCCCCCTTTTTTTTAAAACCAGCACCGGGCTCTGCGCCTGGTGCTGGTGCAAAAAATACGGGGGACAAAAAGAGTAGGGGTCCCCCGTATTTTTTACACCAGCATCGGGCTCCACTAGCTGGACAGATAATGCCACAGCCGGGGGTCACTTTTATACAGTGCCCTGCGGCCGTGGCATTAAATATCCAACTAGTCACCCCTGGCCGGGGTACCCTGGGGGAGTGGGGACCCCTTCAATCAAGGGGTCCGTCCCCCCCAGCCACCCAAGGGCCAGGGGTGAAGCCCGAGGCTGTCCCCCCCATCCAAGGGCTGCGGATGGGGGGCTGATAGCCTTGTCAAATTTGAAAGAATATTGTTTTTTCCAGTAGTACTACAAGTCCCAGCAAGCCTCCCCCGCAAGCTGGTACTTGGAGAACCACAAGTACCAGCATGCGGGAGAAAAACGGGCCCGCTGGTACCTGTAGTACTACTGGAAAAAAAATACCCAAATAAAAACAGGAGACACACACCGTGACAAGTACAACTTTATTACACACTGCCGACACACACATACTTACCTATGTTGACACGAAGCAGTCTTTCCTCTTCTCCAAGTAGAATCCACAGGTACCTGAAAATAAAAGATAATTATACTCACCTGATCCATGGTCCAGAGATAAATCCACGTACTTGTCAAAAAAAGAAAACGAACACCCGACCAGCGAACTGAAAGGGGTCCCATGTTGACACATGGGACCCCTTTCCCCGAATGCAGAGAGACCCCCCCGTGACTGCTGTCACTGAAAGGTCTCGTAAGCCAATCAGCGAGCGCAACGTCCTTGCACTCTGCTGATTGGCTCTGTGCGCGTCTGAGCTGTCAGCGCATCGCACAGCTCCCTCCATTATATTCAATGGTGGAAACTTTGCGGTTAACCCCACCGCTGACGGCAAAGTTCCCACCATTGAAAGTAATGGAGAGGCTTTGCGATGCGCTGACAGCTCAGACGCGCACAGAGCCAATCAGGTGAGCGCCACGGAGTAGCGCTTCCTGATTGGCTGAAGGGACCTCAGTGACAGGAGTCACGTGATGTCCCGGCATTCGGGGAAAGGGGTCTCATGTGTCAACATGGGACCCCTTTCAGTCCGATGGTTCGGGTGTTCGTGTTTTTTTTTTTGCCAAGTACGAGGATTATCTCTGGACGTGGATTTATCTCTGGACACTGGTAGGTGAGTATAATTTTTTTCACAGGTACCCTCGGATCGTCGGAGACTGTGGCAGTCGGCGTGTCAACATAGGTAAGTATGTATGTGTGTCGGCAGTGTGTAATAAAGTTGTACTTGTCACGGTGTGTGTCTCCTGTTTTTATTTGGGTATTTTTTTTCCAGTAGTACTACAGGTACCAGCGGGCCCGTTTTTCTCCCGCATGCTGGTACTTGTGGTTCTCCAAGTACCAGCTTGCGGGGGAGGCTTGCTGGGACTTGTAGTACTATTGGAAAAAACAATATTCTGTCATTTTACTCAAGGCTATCAGCCTCCCATCCGCAGCCCATGGATGGGGTGGACAGCCTCGGGCTTCACCCCTGGCCCTTGGGTGGCTGGGGGGGGGACCCCTTGATTGAAGGGGTCCCCACTCCCCCAGGGTACCCCGGCCAGGGGTGACTAGTTGGATATTTAATGCCACGGCCGCAGGGCACTGTATAAAAGTGACCCCCGGCTGTGGCATTATCTGTCCAGCTAGTGGAGCCCGATGCTGGTGTAAAAAATACGGGGGACCCCTACTCTTTTTGTCCCCCGTATTTTTTGCACCAGCACCAGGCGCAGAGCCCGGTGCTGGTTTTAAAAATACGGGGGATCCCCTGTAAATTCCCCCCCCGCATTTTTAGAACCAGGACCGGCTCGAAGAGCCCGAGGCTGGTTATGCTTTGGAGGGGGGACCCCACGCCATTTTTTTCCGGGTTTTTCCCGTTTTTTTAAATCGCGGCAAAATCCGGAAAATCGGCCGTTTTTCGCCCGCGGGACTGTCGAATCCGTTTTTCATTGAATATGGTGAATTCCGGAAGCCACCTGCCGAAATTCACCTGTCGAATTGTGTCGAATTAAAAAACGGCGATAATTTGCCGCGATTCGCCCTAATTGCATATACCCCTATGTCTGTTCCCAAGATGCTCAGCGCCGCCTCCTCTATAACCCCGCCTCCGTGCACTGGAGCTCAGTGTGTAAGTTGGTGCCGTGCAGTAAGCAGGCACTTTACAGGGGGCTGCCTCAGTCTATTCAGAGCTTCATTTAAGAAGAAAAGACAGAAGATTCTTGTTAGAATACTACAGGGCGGCAGCAGGAAAAGTCTCACAGATTTCCCTGCGTGCAGCTCTGTCACCCCCAGCGGCGCTGTATACTCCCGCGCTCTGGTTGCCGGGTCACTGCAGCGGAGGCTCCGGCTTCTTCTAACAGGTCCGTCACACACACGCCGACCTCCCAGATCACGGAGCCGCTGACAAGGGGGAGGTAAGGGGCTTCTGTGCCCGCACTTTACCGCGATCCAGTGCGGCCGTGGACACTGATTACCGGGCAGCCGCTCCACTAGCCACCAGGGACGTTCATGGGCACAGGTCAGGGTTTTTTTTCTTTATATTAACCCCGTTTTCAGGCCGCAGTACCCGGTGAGGATGCCAGCAGGGGGAGCAGGTCGGACCTCAGGCCCCTCCCCCCAGCCCCAGGGCACCATTTCTGTAATGTTCCCGCCCTGGAGCTGCTTCCTTCTCCCTCACTCCTGGTCAGCAGCCATTACAGATAGAGCCTTGCTGTTCCTGGGACTGCTGGGGCAAATCCTCCTCTGTGGAACCGCCTGACTGCCACGCTGTGCTTCCTACAGGACACTAGAGTGTTCTACCTGTCACTTGGACTGTTAGGTAAGAAAGAGTGCATACTGTCAGGGTTGTGTGGTACAAACACCCTGTGATATACATCCAGTGCTGACTGTGCATTGTTATATCTATTGTTATCACATATAGCCATACTGAGTATTACTTTGTATTGCTAGTCCAGTGCAGTTTATGGTACATCATTTCTGCATGGTAAGCCTGTGACAATATATATGTGTGTGTGCATGTAGCTTCTGCGTGGCTGCCTTATTAAAGGGTATTACACTCAGCGGGCTATTCCTATATTGCTATACCTGAGGGGCCAAGTGTTTCAGGTTATTCTTTATGTTTAATATAGGTGTGTATCACAAGATATACTGACGGGGTATTTTTACTTGTGATGTATAGTCACCATATAATCTATATCTCTTGAACTCCCGGTCTGTGCTATCATAGGCACACTTTACTGAGAGTACTTGCTAGGTATAGTGCTGCTACACTTTGTACCTGGTTGCCCAATATTGTGCACATAGTTATGTCTGCTACACGTGGCAACAACGCTGGGGCTTCTCCCACGCTGCGTGTTAGTGAGGCCGCGGACGTAACGGAGGATAATATGGCAGCTGAGAGTTCAGGTTCAGGGGGTTCCTTACCCCCCAGTGGGTCGGTAGCATCTGGGGCATCACAAGACCCACCTTGGGCTACATTTTCCACATTGTTAAACACGCTTGTGACTAAATTGACGTCCCCTGTGGGACCACCTGTGCCACTGCAACAGTTTATGGTCCCCGCTGTAAACCCACCATGGGCAGATCAGCTTTCCACTCAGTTACAGCATTTGAACCGATCTATGACTAAATCTAAGTGTCACTCTCGCCCGCCTAAGACTAATTCATCTTCTAAACGGGCCATTACCTCCTCCCAATCCACTGCTATTCCAGACACGTCCTCCGATGAGGACGGTGCATATACTGATCCCACAGACACTAACACTGATGTTTCTGATGGGGAAGGGAAGTCATTGGTAGATGTCCCGGATTTGACTGAGGCAATCAGACTCATTCTTCAGGTGGCTGATGATCCTGAGACTATCTCCAAGAAACTGTATAGGTTTAAACGTAAGAAGGTGGTTAAACAAGTTTTACCCCATTCTGAACACCTGGTTGACATACGTCAGGAATCCTGGGAAAATCCGGGGACAAAATTTACACCGAATAAGAGACTGTTGGCTCGCTATCCTCTCTCTGCGGAGGTATGTAAAAATTGGGAAACACCTCCGCCTGTAGATTCTCATGTGGCGCGTATGGTTGTTTCCTCTGCTCCGCCAATAACTACCGTCACCTCTCTGAAGGAACCGACGGATCGACGCATGGCGGGCTGTTTAAAAGCGATTTATACCCTAACGGGGGCTGTGCATAGGCCAACAATTGCAGCGACTTGGGCTGCTGAAGCTGTTGAGGCGTGGGCTCAGGAACTTGAGGCGGAACTGCCTTCCAGTGCATCTGAGCATGCTCGACAATGTCTCCCATATATTGCCACGGCTTCTCTGTACCTTAAGGAGGCGGCCTCCAATGCCGGGGTGCTCGCGGCCAAGGCTGCTACTACGTCCGTCTTGGCCAGACGTATCCTTTGGTTGAGATCCTGGTCGGTGGATATGGATTCCAAGAAAACCCTGGAGGTGCTTCCTTTGAAGGGAGACATTCTCTTTGGAGAAGACCTCAATAAGATTGTGGCTGATCTGGCTACTGCTAAAACAGCTTGCCTACCTACGGCTCCTTCAACACAGAAGGCTAAAAGTACTTTCTCTCAGCCCTTTCGTCCTCCAGGGAAAGCAAAAGGTCAGGCGTACCCAAAGCAAGCTCGTGCTTCTAGACCTGCCAAGCCCAGACCGAAGCGTGCCTGGGCCGCCCGTCAGCCGCTTCCAAAATGGACAAGCCTGCCGCATGACGGGGCGGGCCTCCCTCTGGGGGATCCCAAGGTGGGGGGCCGACTTCTAGGTTTTGCCCAGGAATGGTTGAAGACCACTTCAGATACCTGGGCGAGGGAAGTCGTCGCTCGAGGTTACGCCATACCCTTCAAGAATCATCCCCCGCAGTGGTTTTGCCTGACAGATGTGCCTCTGGATCCGGCAAAAGCAAACACGATGCACTTGGTGGTACATTCCCTCCTGACCACAGGAGTGGTAGTACAGGTGCCTCTGGCTCAGAGAGGCAAGGGGTATTATTCACCGCTGTCTCTAGTCCCGACACCGAACGGGTCCTCGCGGCCCATCCTCAATCTGAAGTCCTTGAACAGGAATGTGCGGGTCTACAAGTTTCGTATGGAAACTCTGCGCTCTATTGTTCTGGCCATGGAGTCTGGGGACTATATGGTCTCCCTGGACATACAGGATGCCTACCTGCATATTCCTATTGCGGTATCTCATCAAGAGTACCTGCGGTTTCTGGTGGGCAACCTTCATTACCAATTTCGGGCGTTACCCTTGGGTTTGACAATGGCTCCCCGAGTTTTCACCATAGTAATGGCGGTCATGACGGCTACACTCCACCGTCAAGGGGTCAGGATCCTACCGTACTTGGACGATTTGTTGATCCTGGCAAATTCCCCAGAACTTCTCCTGTGTCATCTCGATCTGACGGTCCAGTGCATGAAAGCCCATGGGTGGCTGATCAACTGGAAGAAATCCTCCCTGGTTCCTGCTCGGAGCATGTTACACCAGGGAGCGTTATTGGACACTCACAACCAATGGTTGTCCCTGTCTCAGGAGAAAGTCCTGAAGCTTCAGGACAGGATTCGATGCTTCCTATCTAGTCCGCAAGTGTCGATACATTCGGCAGTGCAAGTGCTGGGTCTCATGGTGTCAGCTTTCGACATGGTGGAGTATGCTCAGTTCCACTCTCGCCCTCTGCAGAAGTTAATTCTGACCAAGTGGGATGGCCTGCCTCACCAGATAAGATCTCACATGATCTCATTGTCTCCGAAGGTCCGCCTGTCACTGAGCTGGTGGCTGCAGGACCAACAATTGAGCAGGGGCCGTCCCTTCTGGATATCCAAATGGGTCCTTCTAACAACGGATGCCAGTATGAGAGGTTGGGGCGCGGTGTTGGAACAACACTCTCTTCAGTGTCCGTGGACCAAGGAGGAGTCTCTACTCCCGATAAATATTCTGGAACTGCGGGCAGTGTTCAATGCGTTGACAATGGCCCAGCATCCAATACGGAACAGACCTATTCAGGTACAATCAGACAACGCCACCACGGTGGCGTACATCAATCCTCAAGGCGGCACTCGAAGCCGCATGGCAATGAGGGAAGCATCACGGATTCTTCAGTGGGCAAAACGCCATCTGCCGGCCATATCCGCAGTGTTCATTTCGGGCGCCCTGAACTGGTAAGCGGACTATCTCAGTCGTCAGTACGTACACGCAGGAGAGTGGAGCCTCCATCCGGAGGTGTTTCAACTTCTCGTGGACACGTGGGGCCTTCCAGATGTGGATCTGATTGCGTCTCGACACAGTCACAAGGTTCCGGTCTTCGGAGCAAGGACAAGGGATCCTCAAGCTGCGTTCGTAGACGCTCTGGCAATTCCATGGAATTTTCAGCTACTGTATGTGTTCCCTCCTGTGTCACTCATGCCCAGAGTAATACGGAAGTTCAAACAAGAAGGAGGACAAGAAGGAGGAAACCTGCTTCTGGTCGCTCTGGCGTGGCCCAGACGGCACTGGTTCTCCGACCTACTGGGTCTCTCGTGGGATCGTCCCCTTCTACTTCCACAATGACCAGACCTCCTAGTTCAGGGCCCTTGTGTTTACCAGGATTTAGCCCGTCTGGCTTTGACGACATGGCTCTTGAAGCTTCCGTCCTGAGGGCCAAGGGTTTTTCTGAGGCGGTCGTTCAATCTATGTTGAAGGCTCATAAGCCGGCTTCTGCTCGGATTTACCACAGGGTCTAGAATGCTTACTTTACTTGGTGTGCGTCTCACAATCATGACGTTTTCGAGTTTAGTACGGCCAAGTTATTGGCTTTTCTACAACAGGGCCTGGACTTAGGCCTGCATCTGGCCTCCCTCAAGGTTCACATCTCTGCCTTGTCGGTTTGGTTTCAGAGAAAGATTGCCACCCTACCTGATGTCCATACATTCACTCAGGGTGTGTTGAGGATTCAGCCTCCTTATGTGCCGCCTGTGGCCCCTTGGGACTTGTCAGTGGTTTTGGAGGCCTTGCAAGTGTCTCCTTTTGAGCCTCTTGCCTGTGCCGACCTTAAGTGGCTTTCCCTTAAGGTCCTATTCTTGCTGGCTATTGCTTCAGCTAGAAGGGTCTCGGACTTGGGTGCCTTATCCTGCAAGTCTCTCTATTTGATTTTTCACAGTGACCGGGCGGTTCTTAGAACGCGGCCAGGTTATTTACCTAAGGTGGTGTCTTCTTT
Organism: Pseudophryne corroboree; assembly: GCF_028390025.1. Lineage (NCBI taxonomy): Eukaryota > Metazoa > Chordata > Amphibia > Anura > Myobatrachidae > Pseudophryne > Pseudophryne corroboree. The sequence continues at coordinate 848,319,653 of NC_086448.1, forward strand.
CCGCTTTAACCAGGAGATTGGGTTTCCAGCCTTTAATTCTCCTGAGTTGTCTCCCAAAGAATGGTCTTTGGATGTGGTACGGGCTCTCCGTATCTATGTGAAGAGAACTTCCTCCATTAGGAAATCTGATTCTCTTTTTGTATTGTTTGGTTTTCACAAACGTGGTTGGCCTGCTTCCAAGCAGACTCTGGCCAGATGGATTAGAATGGTGATTGCACATGCTTATGTACAGGCTGGTCGTCCAGCTTCTGCTACCATTAAGGCCCATACTACTCGGTCGGTTGGACCTTCTTGGGCGGCCCACCGTGGTGCGACCCTTGAACAATTGTGCAAGGCGGCAACGTGGTCCTCGTGTCAGCGTCCGGGGTCTTACCGGAACACTGGGGCCGCGGGGCGGGCTTCACGGGCGGCTGGGCAGCGGCGGTGGAGGGCTGCGGCACTGGGTTCAGGGATACAGGCAGCGGTAATAGCGCTGAGGGGGTCCGCTCGTGGCGGCGGGACGCCGCTGCAGCGCCCCCCTCTCGCTAAACCGTTGCCTAGGAGACATGGGGCAGTGAGCAGCATGTTGTCAGAAAAGGTCTGCATTACTGGGCGCCGCCATGTTGGAGACCAAGTTTCTGACATAATTCCTGTTCCTAGTTTTCCAGCCAATCCAGGGAGACTTCTTCCTATAAAAGGGGGCTGGTTTAGGACAGGGACGCCAGTGCTTCAAGTTACAACCCTGTTGTAGATGCTTTAGCCTGTGCTCCCAGGATTCTTGCTATATTCTGGTACTTCTAACCCTGCTTTGCCAGTTCTTAGTTGCTGCTGCAGTCTTGCCGTCCCTAGCCTGCTGCTGCCTGTGGAGATGCTCTTGGAAAACCCGGTTTCAGTAAGACCCTTTGGCACGGACGACCCTGGGTCTCTTGCCTCTTCCTCCAAGCCACAGTCCGCAGATTCTTGCTTCCAGCCAAGTCCTCGAACCACCATTCACAGTCCTCAGCTCGTTATCTCCAGCTTCATCTTTCAAGCCACAATCTACAGTTCTCAGTCTCCAGTCACGACCCAAACTACCGTCCACAGTTCTCAGCTCCTCTACCGCAGTTTCATCTTATAAGTCACAGTCCACGGTTCTTGTCTTCAGCCTCGTTTTTACCCTCACTCACAGTTCCACAGTTCTTTGTCTACGACCACGTTCTCAAGTCACCGTTCACCAACCTCAGCTCTGTACATAATAAATTCTTTCCATTGACTCTCAAACCCCGCCTACATCCTTCATTGCTCTGTGTCTCATGCAAAGGAACTATATCCAACCCCCTCATCTTGTTCTTCCACAGCCTGCTACCTCCTTGGGCAAATCTCATCTGCCGGATCCCCAAACTTTGCTAGACGTGACACCTCGGAACACGTTCATAAGGTTCTATGCCTTCGATACCGCCGCTTCCCAGGATGCTTCCTTTGGACGCCGGGTTCTTGTGCCCGCTACAGTGCATCCCCTCCCATAAGGAACTGCTTTAGGACATCCCCGATGTTAATCCTTGTGGAGCCCAGTGTACCCCGGAGCAGAAAACGAGACTTATGGTAAGAACTTACCGTTGTTAGATCTCTTTCTGCGAGGTACACTGGGCTCCACAAGACGCCCACCCTGACGCACTTAACTTCTTTGGGTTGGTTTTGGCATAGCCGCCGACACCCTCTCCTGCTGTGAGTGTGTGGTGTACTTGGCTACGAGCGGTTGTCGTCTCTGGTACCTGCTACTGCATTGGGCTGGTTAACGAAACTGAGCTCCCTGTTCATGGAGGCGGGGTTATAGAGGAGGCGGCACTAAGCATCTTGGGAACAGTCAAAAGCTTTGAGCCTGTTGGTGCCTCGGATCAAGATCCTTCTCTACACCCCGATGTTATTCCTTGTGGAGCCCAGTGTACCTCGCAGAAAGAGATTTAACAAAGGTAAGTTCTTACCATAAATCTCGTTTTTTCCACGACCATTTTTGCCCATTTCCTGGCTTTTAGGAGCAAATGTTTAATTACTCTCACACATTACCAGGTTTTCGCTCCAGCCAGAAAGATTGGACAGATAAGTAAAGCTGGGAACACACTGGATGACTTTTTGAATGATATGCCTGATTCCGATGTTTCTAAAAGACCTCGTTCAAATTGGGGGGGGGGGGGCAGTTGTGAGGCTTCTGTCAGTCACTGCTCTGCTGTAGAGCAGCAGTGAATAGAAGCTAGTGTAGCCAAGGTCTGAACTAGGAGACACACCGGGACTTATTCAGGTTTGTTAGGAAACCAAAAAAATCACACTAATGTGTAACACCATGCTGCACTGCAGGTGGGGGGCAGAGGTAACATGTGCAGAGAGAGTTAGATTTGGGTGGGGTGTGTTCAAACTGAAATCTAAATTGCAGTGTAAAAGAAAAGCCAGTATTTACCATGACCAGACAAAATATAATCCACCCAAATCAAACTCTCTCTGCACATGTTACATGTGCCCCACTTGCTGTGCAACATGGTTTTTCCCATTATTGTGCTTTTTTGGTTTGCTATCAAACCTGAATAACTCCCTATGAGTGATAATGGGAGCAGACAAGGAAAATAGTCAAACTGGATCTAACACTAGGAATCACACTATATAGAAGTGCAGATTAGAAAAATATATAGCATACCTCCCAACTTCTGAATTGGATAAGGAGGGGGCGCGCGTCCAAAATTAGGGGGCGTGGTTTAGCGGGATATAGATGTGTGGGCTGTTTTATTTTTAGGTGTTTTTTTTTACAACTTGTGTGTTTAATAAAGCCCGTGCCCCACTGCGTTAATAACTATAAGCACTGAGTCGATATGGATCATGATCAGTCAATAGAAGAGCGGGAGCAGCAACCAAGTACTAGTGCTATGGCTGCTGTCATGATAGTACTACAACATCTACTAAAGGTGTTTCAGGTAGCAGAAGGTTTAGGAAAGGGCACCTGAAATCAAAATCTTTCACACTATTGAAAAAAGGGGTAGAGGTGTCACATTAAAAAAAAAAAAAAAAATCAGTGCCAAAAATTCCCTCTACTAAAGCTGAAGAACAAACTGTGTTCACAAATCCTTGAGGAGAGTCTAGGGGTGTCCACATTATCTGTGTGCGAGTCTGAAATTTCTCACACTATACTGGTAGAGAAGCCTTCGCCTCCTTCCACCAGCTTTAAATTCGGGGAGTAGTGCGCACGATTTGGGGGGCATTGCGGCTGCCTTAACTCACACAGTCACTCACAGCTGGGGATACAGCGGAAAACATCACTGCAGTAGACCCCACCAGGCACTGACCCGCAATGAAACCACCATGGCCCGAGCGACCATCACCGTCAGAACTGGTAAGTACCGGGCTCTGGCATGCTGGGACACCTAGAGAGGAGATTCAGGTGACCATTGATGGGGTGAGTCTGGGTTTTTCGCATCATTAAGCCCATACTTCCCAGACTCTCTGAAATGATAAGAGAGAGAAAGGAACTCTTCTTTGTTGGGGCACATCTTCGGGATGACCGTTAAAAATAATATTGAGGTTCATTAAAATTTCTGCACATAGCGCTCAACGAAGGGTGAGAACCAAAACATTCCATGATACAAATCAAACGACACAAACATTTTGACTGCTGACAGGATTCCGCCATCGATGTTTAGACAGCCGGGATGCCGACTGTCGGGAACTTAACTGTATCCCTGATATGTACATACCAGGGTAGCGGTGTATACGCAGCCAGATCTGCGTTCATCTCTGCACATGCTAAGGGCCGCCCAGTACAGAGCAAGGCCGCCCAGCATGTGTGAGGCCGCCTCCCGATGCGTACGCAATGTAATTGCAAACAAATCAGATCTAGGATTGACCCCCAACAGCCCCCCCCCTCCTCCGAAAATGGTCCTGGCTGCCCCCATTTTCCCGGCGCCGTCCCTGCAATGTTGAAACCCTGCCCGCATCGGGGACGAGACCGCAATTTGTATGGCTGTGCAGCCACTGTGCTCCCGCTGCCCATGCTCAGTTTGCCGCCACTGGGAAACTGCGCTGCGGGCCGCTGTTGCCGCTGGGTCTGAATGACCTCCCAATGTTTCCAACAATGGAAAATAAGTCAGTTCTTATAATCCGTCTGCGATTCTATCACAGAAAATCCCTCATATTTCATAAAGCAGGCTCTCCCATGTATGGTGTTATTCACAGTTGTTAACAAACAAAAAAAATTAGCTAATGGGAAAACCATGTGCACTGCAGGTGGGGCAGATGTTACATCGGCAGAGAGAGTTAGATTTTGGTGGGTGTGACTGGATGGTCCAGTATGAAAGCCCTCGCCGCTTTCGCGTCCCGTCCCTAGTGCACAGAATGGGTGTTTAGGTCACACGGGACCTGGCCACATAGGTGATTCCCGCTCACCATCAGTAACCGCCTGTTACTGACTCCACCCACTGCGCAGTGGGCGGGTTTACGCTGCCACCACCAAACTCCTAATCTACCGTGGTGTTTGGAACCACGGTTCTGCTCTGTATGCGTGGACACGCTGCCTTACCACACCTGTGTGGCGCTGACAAATACCCACTAGTCGCTTGACTAGGTCTCTACCGGTAGCTGGCTGAAGGCGGAACTTGGATACGCTGGTTACACTTTGGACAGCTGGAAAATGGAGCTAGGGATTCACCTATGTCACACACCAGAGGCGGCGTTCGCCGCGCTTACCCCTGCGTGTCTGCTGGTCTGTGTTGCGGCCTCCGGCGGTCCTCCTGGGTATGGGCGCCGCCATGACACCCGGCATCACGTGGACGGTGGGCAAGTGACGTCATCAGACTGTTCCGCCAATCCAGCGGTGGCGGGAGATTCAAAGTCAGACGCCGGACAGAGCCTCAGTGCCTGAGTATCGTCTTCTCTCTGACGTGGTTGCCAGCGCTCTTGTTCCCGGCGAGGATCTCTGAAGTTGTACTCCAGTGTCTCCGGCATTTCCAGGTGCTAGTTCGCTGCACCGGTTCCAGTGTACCCAGCGGCCGGTGTGCCTCTCTGCGGACCAGTCTTCAGTGCTCCTAGGAATCAGCGTGGGCTGCGGGCTCTAATCACCGTGTCACAACTGAGGGCCTGAGCTGACGGGAGGCAGCCTCAGTTGTAGGGGCTGAGATGTACCGGAACCTGGGAGGTTGTATCAGACCCCTGGACATGTAAGTAACATGAATAATAACTGCCCGAAGGCGTGACCACGACAACTTGGATAAAAGTCAATGATGTTTATTATGACAACTCCGCAACACAGCAGCAGTAAAAGAAAACGTAAAAGTCAGCAAAGAATAAATACAGTTCCTGGGTACTACAGGATGGCAGGAGCCACAGGGCACTGGTAGTGTGAGATAGTTCTTATGATCTTCTAGATGGAAAGTCCTTACCAGGCCCGACTGTAGCAATGGAGATAACCCAGGATTGTGCCAGCTGGTGTTCCAGGAAAAGCTGGGTTGCTGAAGATAAAACAGCTGCTGTGGATACTGGCTGGAACCAGACTGTTGTTAGCACGGAGTGGATACTGGCTGGAACCAGTTAAATAATAAATGAACTTGGGAGCGATTAAATATGAACTGAAATGTAGAACTTGAGAGCGGAGAAATAATAATACCGGTGGAGAGTGGTAAAGTGTAGAAAGGACACCGGCCCTTTAAGGGAAGCTGTACTCTGCTGGAAGCTGAGCTGGAAGCAGGTAATGTTGTAGCTGGAAACAGATGAATCCACAATGGATTGGAGAGTCAGGCTACACCGCAGGTGGAATGCTGGTGCGGGTCTCTATGGTGGAAGTCTTGAGACAGGAGCTGGAACCTGGAAGACAATCACAGGAGAGAGACAAACAGGAACTAGGTTTGACAACCAAAGCACTGACGCCTTCCTTGCTCAGGCACAGTGTATTTATACCTGTAGCAAGGAAGGGATTGGCTAGGCAATTATGCAGATTATCAATACTGAGAACAGATTGGTGGAAATGATCAGCTGACAGAATCCAAGATGGCTGCGCCCATGCAGACACTTGGAGGGAAGTTTGGTTTGTAATCCATGTGGTAATGAAAACAGTAATGGCGGCGCCGGCCACCGGAGACAGGAGGCGCCAGGCTGACAGATGCACATCCAACCACGCGGACACAGCGGAGGCCGCGGCTGATGTAATCGCCACTCAGACACTCTGCATGCAGAAGTTCAGGGACGGCGGCGGAGGCCACGGGAGACGCCATGCCAGGTGTAATATGGCGTTTACTGTGACAGCGTCCCAGAGTGACAGGAGAGGATACAGGAATGTACACATCAGGATAACAGATGGGATCCGGTCCTGGAGCGCTGAGCCAGCCTTAGGAGGCATCTGATGGGTAAGAAATGGCGTCCAGATACCCGGATCGTGACAGCACCCCCCCCTTTAGGAGTGGCCCCAGGACACTTCTTTGGCTTTTGAGGAAACTTGGAATGGAATCTCCGGACCAAGGCAGGAGCATGGACATCAGAGGCATTGGTCCATGAACGTTCCTCAGGACCATAACCCTTCCAGTCAATAAGATATTGTAGTTGACCGTAACGGTGACGTGAGTCCAGGATCTTGGCCACTTCATACTCAACGCCTCATTGAGTTTGGACTTTCGGAGTTGGAGGAAGTGAGGAATGAAACCGATTCAAGATCAGCGGTTTCAACAGGGAAACATGGAATGTCCTGGGTATTTTTAAGAAGGGAGGCAACTGGAGTCTGTAAGCAACAGGATTGATGACTTGTTCAATCTTGAAAGGACCGATATAGCGAGGTGCAAACTTCATACTGGGAACTCTTAACCTTAAATTCTTCGTGGATAACCATACCCGAGCACCCACCTTGAGAGCAGGAACTGCTCGACGCTTCTTATCCGCAAACTTCTTGTACCTGAACGATGCCTTGAGCAGAGCTGATCGTACGCTCTTCCAGATATTGGCAAACTGATGCAAGGTGATATCCACTGCGGGAACAGAAGTTGCTGGAAGCGGTTGGAACTCAGGGACTTTAGGGTGGAATCCAAAGTTAGTGAAGAATGGTGTTGAAGCAGATGAAGAATGATACTGGTTGTTATGACAGAACTCGGCCCAGGGAAGTAATTGAACCCAGTCATCTTGAGAGGAGGACACATAGATGCGGAGGAAGGCCTCCAAGTCCTGATTCACCCTCTCGGTTTGACCATTGGTCTGAGGATGGTAAGCCGTGGAAAACTTTAGCTTGACTTGGAGGACTTGACATAAACTTCGCCAGAATTTGGCTGTGAATTGAACTCCTCGATCTGAGATAATTTCTTCAGGAAGACCGTGGAGTCGGAAGATCTCTTGTATGAATACTTGAGCCAACTTGGAAGCTGACGGAAGACCGGTGAGAGGAATGAAGTGTGCCATCTTGGTGAACCGGTCAACTACCACCCAGATGGTATTGAACTTGTTGCACATGGGTAAGTCTGTAATGAAATCCATCGACAAGTGGGTCCATGGTCGACGGGGAACGGATAGTGGAACCAGTTGCCCTGCAGGCGACTGGCGGGATACTTTATGTTGGGCACACTTTGGGCAAGATGCAATAAACTCCAAGACGTCCTTTTTCAGAGTTGGCCACCAATAGGACCTAGAGATAAACTCCAGGGTTTTTTGGATACCTGTATGTCCGGCAAAACGGGAAGCATGGGCCCAATGCATGAGCTTCTTCCTTAGCATCGGCTTCACAAAACTTTTCCCTGATGGGGGCGTAGAGTCCATCCCTACCGTGGAGAATGCCAACGGATTTATAATAGGATGCTTGTCTGAAGACTCTGACTCATTTTCTTGCTCCCATGAGCGGGAAAGGGCATCGGCCTTGCGATTCTGAGAGCCCGGACAGAACTGGAGTTTAAAGTCGAACCTGGAAAAGAAAAGTGCCCATCTGGCCTGACGAGGGTTGAGACATTGTGCGCCCTTCAGGTATAAAAGGTTCTTGTGGTCTGTAAGTATGGTGATTGAATGAGAAGCTCCCTCCAACAGATACCTCCACTCTTCTAGAGCGAGCTTGATGGCTAGCAACTCCTGGTCGCCAATGGCATAGTTGCGCTCAGCTGGGGAGAACTTCCGGGAGAAGAAACTGCAAGGGTGTAAATGGCCATCTTTAGCCCTCTGAGATAACACCGCTCCTACTCCAACGGAGGAGGCATCCACCTCTAAGATGAAAGGAGAGTCGATGTCAGGCTGTTTCAGAACAGGCGCAGAGATGAACCTTTGTTTTAAAAGATGAAATGCTTGCATGGCTTCTTCAGACCACTTGGACGGGTTAGCACCCTTCTTAGTGAAAGCAGTAATAGGCGCCACAATGGTGGAAAAGTCTCGTATAAACTTTCGGTAATAGTTGGCGAACCCTAAGAACCTTTGGACCCCTTTGAGGGTTAAGGGTACCGGCCAATTTTGGATTGCTTGTAGTTTCTCAGGATCCATCTCTAGTCCGGAACCGGACACAATGTACCCTAGAAACGGAATGGACTTGACTTCAAAGACGCATTTTTCTAATTTGCAATAGAGATGATTGACACGGAGACGGGACAGAACCTCTTTAACCCAAAAACGATGTTCCTCTAAATCGTTGGCAAAAATGAGGATATCGTCTAGATAGACCACGACATGACGGTATAGAATGTCTCTGAAGATCTCATTGACAAAATGCTGGAAGACAGCTGGAGCATTGCTCAATCCGAAGGGCATGACGAGGTACTCATAATGTCCGTCACGGGTGTTAAAGGCGGTCTTCCACTCGTCACCCTCATGGATCCGGATGAGATTGTATGCACCTCGCAAGTCCAGCTTTGTAAAGATGGTAGCTCCGCTAACTCTGTCAAAGAGCTCAGTAATCAGGGGTAAAGGATAACGGTTCTTGATGGTAATGTCGTTCAAACCTCTGTAGTCGATGCACGGCCGCAGACCACCATCTTTCTTTTTTACAAAAAAGAAGCCTGCGCCGGCTGGAGAAGAAGAAGGTCGAATGAACCCCTTTGCTAGGTTCTCTTTAATATATTCCTCCATAGAATGCGTCTCAGGCAGAGACAACGGATAAGTTCGGCCTCGAGGTGGAACCTTCCCTGGAACGAGATCAATCGGACAGTCCCATTCTCTATGAGGAGGAAGGATATCAGCAGAAGCTTTACTGAACACATCCGTGAAATCTTGATATGGAGGAGGTGGAACATCAGACGACCTGGGGGAGGAAGAACAGACAGGCAATACTTTAAACAAACATGTCTCAGCACAGGAGGAACCCCATGCCAGGATTTGCGTAGTCGTCCAATCAATTGTAGGATTGTGAAGACGGAGCCATGGAAGGCCCAGGACCACAGGATGTGTGGCTCTTGGAATCACTAAAAAAGAAATAAGTTCGGAATGAAGAACTCCCACTCTCAGACGAACTGGGAGAGTCCTTAAAGAAATAACTGCATCAAAAATTTTGCTGCCATCCACGGCAGTTAAAGAAATGGACGAAGGAAGTCTCTCGGTGGGTAGGGACCACCGTTTAACATAGGCTTCGGTAATAAAGTTCCCAGCTGCTCCGGAATCAAGGAGGGCAATGACGTTCCGATAACGTTGAGCAACTTGAAGCGAGACTGGGAGATTACAATCTTGAGGAGATGGAGAGGAGATCATTACTCCTAGCCGGCCCTCTCCTTGGCGAGCTAGGATTTGGAGTTTCCCGGACGTTTGGGACAGGCATTAATGGTGTGAGACGGAGCTGCACAATAGAGACAGAGAAACTCGGAGAGACGTCTTCGGCGCTCAGCAGGAGTTAAACGGGAACGGCCAAGTTGCATGGGCTCATCTTTAGATGGTGACAGTTGACGAGGAGGAGGAGCAGAAGATTTTGGAGCAGATGATCTTCCACGCTCAGTTGCTCTCTCTCTGAAACGTAAATCAACTTTCGTGCAGAGTGAGATTAGCTCATCTAACTTAGAAGGTAAGTCTCTGGTAGCTAACTCATCTTTAATACGCTCAGATAAGCCATGCCAGAATGCAGCATACAGGGCCTCGTCGTTCCATGCCAGTTCGGATGCCAGGATCTGGAACTGTATCAGATATTGTCCTACAGTACGTGACCCCTGGCGTAAACGGAGAATCTCGGATGAAGCTGAGGTTACCCGGCCTGGCTCGTCGAAGATGCGCCTGAATGTTGACACGAAGGCAGTGTAGGAAGATAGCAGGGTGTCGGACCTCTCCCATAACGGTGATGCCCAATCAAGGGCTGAGCCACTGAGAAGAGAAATAATGTAGGCAATTTTTGTACGGTCACTGGGAAAATTGCCAGGTTGTAGCTCAAACTGAATCTCACACTGGTTGAGAAATCCCCTGCAGAATCTTGGAGATCCGTCAAATTTTGCTGGCGTTGGAAGATGAAGACGTGGAGCAGAAATGGGTAAGGTGGGTGGGGTTATAGCTGGAGTCACTGTGGTTGACGCACCAGACGCGCCTGATCCACGGAGAGTTGTCTGAATCCCATCCAGCCGAGTAGAGAGATCCTGGAGACAGCGGATGATGTGGCCCTGTGCAGCCTCCTGATGTTCTAGTCGGGCTGCCAGTTCTTGCATCGGCCTGGCCGCTTGATCCTGGTCTCCGGCTGGATTCATTAGGTCAGTGCTTACTGTCACAACTGAGGGCCTGAGCTGACGGGAGGCAGCCTCAGTTGTAGGGGCTGAGATGTACCGGAACCTGGGAGGTTGTATCAGACCCCTGGACATGTAAGTAACATGAATAATAACTGCCCGAAGGCGTGACCACGACAACTTGGATAAAAGTCAATGATGTTTATTATGACAACTCCGCAACACAGCAGCAGTAAAAGAAAACGTAAAAGTCAGCAAAGAATAAATACAGTTCCTGGGTACTACAGGATGGCAGGAGCCACAGGGCACTGGTAGTGTGAGATAGTTCTTATGATCTTCTAGATGGAAAGTCCTTACCAGGCCCGACTGTAGCAATGGAGATAACCCAGGATTGTGCCAGCTGGTGTTCCAGGAAAAGCTGGGTTGCTGAAGATAAAACAGCTGCTGTGGATACTGGCTGGAACCAGACTGTTGTTAGCACGGAGTGGATACTGGCTGGAACCAGTTAAATAATAAATGAACTTGGGAGCGATGAAATATGAACTGAAATGTAGAACTTGAGAGCGGAGAAATAATAATACCGGTGGAGAGTGGTAAAGTGTAGAAAGGACACCGGCCCTTTAAGGGAAGCTGTACTCTGCTGGAAGCTGAGCTGGAAGCAGGTAATGTTGTAGCTGGAAACAGATGAATCCACAATGGATTGGAGAGTCAGGCTACACCGCAGGTGGAATGCTGGTGCGGGTCTCTATGGTGGAAGTCTTGAGACAGGAGCTGGAACCTGGAAGACAATCACAGGAGAGAGACAAACAGGAACTAGGTTTGACAACCAAAGCACTGACGCCTTCCTTGCTCAGGCACAGTGTATTTATACCTGTAGCAAGGAAGGGATTGGCTAGGCAATTATGCAGATTATCAATACTGAGAACAGATTGGTGGAAATGATCAGCTGACAGAATCCAAGATGGCTGCGCCCATGCAGACACTTGGAGGGAAGTTTGGTTTGTAATCCATGTGGTAATGAAAACAGTAATGGCGGCGCCGGCCACCGGAGACAGGAGGCGCCAGGCTGACAGATGCACATCCAACCACGCGGACACAGCGGAGGCCGCGGCTGACGTAATCGCCACTCAGACACTCTGCATGCAGAAGTTCAGGGACGGCGGCGGAGGCCGCGGGAGACGCCATGCCAGGTGTAATATGGCGTTTACTGTGACAGCGTCCCAGAGTGACAGGAGAGGATACAGGAATGTACACATCAGGATAACAGATGGGATCCGGTCCTGGAGCGCTGAGCCAGCCTTAGGAGGCATCTGATGGGTAAGAAATGGCGTCCAGATACCCGGATCGTGACACACCGTTCTCAAGTTCTACGAATCACCAGCGTCTTAAACCACTGCACTTACGTTCTTCACATCATCAGCGTCTCAGTCACCGTTCTCAAGTTCTACAAACCAACAGCGTCCTAAACCACTGCACTTACGTTCTTCACATCATCAGCGTCTCAGTCACCGTTCTCAAGTTCTACAAACCAACAGCGTCTTAAATCACTGCACTTAAGTTCTTCACATCATCAGCGTCTCAGTCACCGTTCTCAAGTTCTACAAACCAACAGCGTCTTAAACCACTGCACTTAAGTTCTTCACATCATCAGCGTCTCAGTCACCGTTCTCAAGTTCTACAAATCAACAGCGTCCTAAACCACTGAACTTAAGTTCTACAAATTATCAGCGTCCTAGCCCACCGCACTAAGTTCTTCTAATCACCAGTGTCTTAATCTCCGCTCACAAGTTCCTTTAACCAGTTGTGTCTTTAACCACCATTTTCAAGTTCTTCAAGTAACAGTGACTTTTAAACATCACCCACAGTTCCCACGGTCACCTGTATCTCTGATATTGCTCACTAAACCCTTCAATGGGTCTGGACATTCCCTCATAAGCTCCTTTATGATTATGACTTTAAGTTGTTCTTCTTCTGCAATAAAGCTTTTCAATATTTCACTAAACCTTACTGTCAGCGTCCTGTATGAGGAGGTCCTATATTAGGCCACCCCTGTTCCGGCTCAGTTGTGGTTCCTCTTCCCAACCATCGGAAGAATCCCCGAGTTCATAACACCCTCAGTCTAGGCCAGTGACAGTATACTCAGGCCCCATGGACCCGGGGAATCGGAACCCAGAGGCAAGCACCATGCAGGACCTGGTTTCCCGAGTACAGAGTCAGGAAGCAGCACAAAATCAGGTGATGCATTATCTCCAGGAATTATCTGGCCGGCTGGATCAAATCCAGACTTCTCTGGTTTCAGTGGTTCCAGCTCCAGTTCCAGTATCCGCTCCAGTGGTTGTCTCTAGCAATGTTCCGTCCTTATCTGGAACCAGGTCACGCCTTCAGCTTCCCACTCCTCCTCGTTATAACGGGAATCCAAAGAATTGCCGTGGTTTCCTCAATCAGTGTGAAGTACATTTCGAACTCCTCTCACATAACTTCCCTACTGATCGGTCTAAAGTGGCATACATTATCTCTTTGCTTGAGGGTTCAGCGTTGGAGTGGGTGTCACCGTTGTGGGAGCGATCAGATCTGTTAGTTTCCAGTTATACCAACTTCATCACGTCATTCCGAAGGATCTTTGATGAGCCGGCAGGACGACCGCTGCTTCTGCTGACTTGCTCCGAGTTCGACAAGGCTCTCGTACAGTGGGACAGTATGTGATTCACTTTCAAACCATAGCTTCAGAACTGTGCTGGAATAATGATGCCCTTCGGGCTGCTTTTTGGAACGGGCTCTCGGATCGTTTAAAGGACGAAGTGATCACTAGAGATCTGCCAGATTCCTTGGAACAGTTGATCTCACTCTGTGTAAAGGTGGATCTTCGTATGCAGGAATGAGGTGGTGAACGTAGTCGGTCAGACCGGCCGAGATTCTGATCTCTTCCGTCTAAGCAAACAGTTATTTCAAGTCCAGACGAACCTATGCAGATTAATCGGTCTCGGCTGTCCCCAGAAGAACGCCAGCGTCATCGTGAGGGTAGACTCTGCCTCTACTGTGGAGCGGCGGATCATTTTCTCAAGTTTCTCTAGCTTGTTCTGGAGAAGTCGAGCTAGGGGTTTTTTCTCAATCTTCTCCGGCAGTGGACTGTTTACTCACCGTGTCTCTGTTTTCTGAGTCTGAAGTCAAAACCGTTAAGGCACTGTTGGGCTCAGGGGCTGCAGGGAATTTTATTTCCCTTTCCTGTGCCCAGAATCTGGGTTTGAAGTTACGGTCGGTCGAACGACCTATTACGATAACTGCTATTAATGGTACCCAAATTCCTAATGGTCTGATTTCAAGTCGTACAATGCCAACTGCAAGTGGGAGCTTTGCATCAAGAACATCTGGAGTTCCTTGTGATTCGGGAGATGCCTCACGATCTCGTTCTTGGTCTTCCCTGGCTCAAGCTTCACAACCCTCACGTCGACTGGAGGTCGACACAGATAATCTCTTGGAGTCCATTTTGTCATTCGAATTGTCTCACTCCTGTCTACCCGCTTCGTGTATCTTCCAAGTCGGACGAAGGGCTTATTCCCGAGGCTTATCGAGAGTTTACAGATGTGTTCTCGGAACAGGCGGCCGATCAGTTACCACCGCATAGACCCTGGGACTGTCCTATTGAGCTCATTCCAGGGAAAATGCCACCTCGGGGTCGCACTTACCCATTATCTGTACCCGAGACTCAAGCTATGTCAGAATATATCAAGTCTAATCTGCAGAAGGGATTCATCCGCCCTTCTACCTCCCCGGCGGGAGCAGGCTTCTTTTTTGTGAAGAAAAAGGACAGAGGCCTGAGGCCATGTATCGACTATCGTGGTCTAAATGAAGTCACCATTAAGAATAAGTATCCTTTGCCGCTCATCACAGAGCTTTTTGATAGAGTTCGCGGAGCTCGAGTCTTCACCAAGCTCTATTTAAGGGGAGCTTATAACTTGATACGTATCTGACAAGGGGACGAATGGAAGACGGCCTTCAATAATAGGGACGGGCATTATGAGTACTTGGTAATGCCGTTCGGCCTCAGCAACGCCCCCGCCGTCTTCCAAGGATTCATTAATGAAATCTTTCGGGATATGTTTTACCTGAATCTAGTGGTATATTTGGATGACATCCTGATATTTTCGAAGAATCTCACTGAGCACAGAGTACAAGTTAAAGAGGTACTTCTACGGTTGCGAGAGAACCATCTATACGGCAAGATTTCCAAGTGCACCTTTGAGGTCCCCTCTATTCCATTTCTGGGTTACATTATTTCAGGCACGGAGCTGCGTATGGATCCGGAGAAACTGCCATTCGGGACTGGACTCAGCCTCTTTCCTTGAAAGCAGTGCAACGATTTCTGGGGTTTGCAAATTACTACCGGAAAATAAGAATTTACTTACCGATAATTCTATTTCTCGTAGTCCGTAGTGGATGCTGGGGACTCCGTCAGGACCATGGGGATTAGCGGCTCCGCAGGAGACAGGGCACAAAAATAAAGCTTTAGGATCAGGTGGTGTGCACTGGCTCCTCCCCCTATGACCCTCCTCCAAGCCTCAGTTAGGATACTGTGCCCGGACGAGCGTACACAATAAGGAAGGATCTTGAATCCCGGGTAAGACTCATACCAGCCACACCAATCACACCGTACAACTTGTGATCTGAACCCAGTTAACAGTATGACAAAACGTAGGAGCCTCTGAACAGACGGCTCACAACAATAACAACCCGATTTTTTTGTAACAATAACTATGTACAAGTATTGCAGACAATCCGCACTTGGGATGGGCGCCCAGCATCCACTACGGACTACGAGAAATAGAATTATCGGTAAGTAAATTCTTATTTTCTCTAACGTCCGAAGTGGATGCTGGGGACTCCGTCAGGACCATGGGGATTATACCAAAGCTCCCAAACCTGCGGGAGAGTGCGGATGACCCTGCAGCACCGAATGAGAGACTCCATGTCCTCCTCAGCCAGGGTATCAAATTTGTAGAATTTAGCAAACGTGTTTGCCCCTGACCAAGTAAATGCTCAGCAAAGTTGTAAAGCCGAGACCCCTCAGGCAGTCGCCCAAGATGAGCCCACTTCCTTGTGGAATGGGCTTTTTCTGATTTTGTCTGTGGCAAGCCTGCCACAGAATGAGCAAGCTGAATTGTACTACAAATCCAGCGAGCAATTGTCTGTTTAGAAGCAGGAGCACCCATCTTGTTGGGTGCATACAGGCTAAACAGCGAGTCAGATTTTCTGACTCCAGTCGTCCTGGAAACATATATTTTCAGGGCCCTGACAACGTCAAGTAACTTGGAGTCCTCCAAGTCCCTAGTAGCCGCAGGTACCACAATAGGTTGGTTCATGTGAAAAACAGAAAACACCTTAAGGAGAAATTGAGGACGAGTCCTCAATTCTGCCCTGTCAGAATGAAAAATTAAGTAAAGGCTTTTATATGATAAAGCCGCCCATTCTGACACACGCCTGGCTGAAGCCAGGGCTAATAGAATCTTCACCTTCCATGTGAAATATTTTAAGTCCACAGTGGTGAGTGGATCAAACCAATGTGACTTTAGGAAACTCAAAACAACATTGAGATCCCAAGGTGCCACTGGGGCACAAAAGGAGGCTGTATATGCAGTACCCCTTTTACAAACGTCTGAACTTCAGGCACTGAAGCCAGTTCTTTCTGGAATAAATTTGACAGGGTCGAAATTTGAACCTTAATGGACCCTAATTTTAGGCCCATAGACAGTCCTGTTTTCAGGAAATGTAGGAAACGACCCAGTTGGAATTCCTCTGTAGGGACCTTCTTGGCCTCACACCACGCAACATATTTTCGCCAATTGCGGTGAAAATGTTTTGCGGTTACATCCTTCCTGGCTTCGACCAGGGTAGGGATGACTTCATCTGGAATGCCCTTTCAGGATCCGGCGTTCAACTGCCATGCCGTCAAACGCAGCCGCGGTAAGTCTTGGAACAGACAAGGCCCCTGCTGGAGCAGGTCCTTTCTTAAAGGTAGAGGCCACGGTTCTTCCGTGAGAATCTCTTGGAATTCCGGGTACCAAGTCCTTCTTGACCCATCCGGAACCACGAGTATCGTTCTTACTCATCTCCTTGATTCTCAGTACTTTTGGTATGAGATGCATAGGAGGGAACACATACCATGACTGGTACACCCACAGTGTTACCAGAGTGTCCACCGCTATTGCCTGAGGGTCCCTTGACCTGGCGCAATATCTGTCTAGTTTTTTGTTCAGGCGGGACGCCATCATGTCCACCTTTGGTTTTTCCCAACGGTTTACAATCATGTGGAAGACTTCCCGCTGAAGTCCCCACTCTCCCGGGTGGAGGTTATGCTGAGGAAGTCTGCTTCCCAGTTTTCCACTCCCGGAATTAACACTGCTGAGAGTGTTATCACATGATTTTTCTCCCAGCGAAGAATCCTTGCAGTTTCTGCCATTTCCCTCCTGCTTCTTGTGCCGCCCTGTTTTCGTGGGCGACTGCCGTGATGTTGTCCCACTGGATCAATACCGGCTGACCTTGAAGCAGAGGTCTTGCTAAGCTTAGAGCCTTGTAAATTGGCCTTAGCTCCAGTATATTTATGTGGAGAGAAGTCTCCAGACTTGATCACACTCCCTGGAAATTTTTTCCTTGTGTGACTGCTCCCCAGCCACTCAGGCTGGCATCCGTGGTCACCAGGACCCAGTCCTGAATGCCGAATCTGCGGCCCTTTCATAGATGAGCACTCTGCAGCCACCGCAGAAGAAACACCCTTGTCCTTGGAGACAGGGTTATCCGCTGATGCATCTGAAGATGCGATCCGGACCATTTTCCCAGCAGATCCCACTGAAAGGTTCTTGCGTGAAATCTACCGAATGGGATCGCTTTGTAAGAAACCACCATTTTTCACAGGACCCTTTGTGCAATGATGCACTGATACTTTTCCTGGTTTTAGGAGGTTCCTGACTAGCTCGGATAACTCCCTGGCTTTCTTCTCCGGGAGAAAACATCCTTTTCTGGACTGTGTCCAGAATCATCCCTAGGAACATTAGACGTGTTGTCGGAAAAAGCTGCGATTTTGGAATATTTAGAATCCACTCGTGCTGTCGTAGAACTACTTGAGATAGTGCTACTCCGACCGCCAACTGTTCTCTGGACCTTGCCCTTATCAGGAAAGCGTCCATATTTCTTTTAGGAAGAATCATCATTTCGGCCATTACCTTGGTAAAGACCCGGGGTGCCGTGGACAATCCAAACGGCAGCGTCTGAACTGATAGTGACAGTTCTGTACCACGAACCTGAGATACCCTTGGTGAGAAAGGCAAAATTTGGACTTGTAGGTAAGCGTCCCTGATATCCAGTGACACCATATCGTCCTGGTTCGCTATCACTGCTCTGAGTGACTCCATCTTGATTTGAACCCTTGTATGTAATTGTTCAAATCTTTTAGATCTCACCGAGCCGTTTGGCTTCAGTACCACAATATAGTGTGGAATAATACCCCTTCCCTTGTTGTAGGAGGGGTACTTTGATTATCACGTGCTGGGAATACAGCCTGTGAATTTTTTTCCAATACTGCCTCCCTGTCGGAGGGAGACGTTGGTAAAGCAGACTTCAGGAACTTGTGAGGGGAAGACGTCTCGAATTTCCAATGTACACCTGGGATACTACGTGTAGGATCCAGGAGTCCACTTGCGAGTGAGTCCACTGCGTGCTGAAACTCTTGAGATGACCCCCCACCGCACCTGAGTCCGCTTGTATGGCCCCAGCGTCATGCTGCGGACTTGGCAGAAGCTGTGGAGGACTTCTGTTCCTGGGAATGAGCTGCCTGCTGCAGTCTTCTTCCCTTTCCTCTAACCCTGGGCAGATATGACTGGCCTTTTGCCCGCCTGCCTTTATGGGTACGAAAGGACTGAGACTGAAAAGACTGTGTCCTTTTCTGCTGAGATGTGACTTGGGGTAACAAAAGTGGATTTTCCAGCTGTTGCCATGGCCACCAGGTCCGATGGACCGCCCCTTTATACGGCAATACTTCCATGTGCCGTCTGGAATCTGCATCACCTGACCACTGTCGTGTCTATAAACATCGTCTGGCAGATATGGACATCACATCTACTCTTGATGCCAGAATGCAAATATCCCTCTGCGCATCTCGCATATATAGAAATGCATCCTTAAAATGCTCTATAGTCAATAAAATATTGTTCCTGTCAAGGGTATCAATATTTTCAGTCAGGAAATCCGACCAAGCCCCCCCAGCGCTGCACATCCAGGCTGAGGCGATTGCTGGTCGTAGTATAACACCAGTATGTGTGTATATACTTCTTAGGATATTTTTCAGCTTCCTATCAGCTGGCTCCTTGAGGGCGGCCGTATCTGGAGACGGTAACGCCACTTGTTTTTATAAGCGTGTGAGCGCCTTATCCACCCTAAGGTGTGTTTCCCAACTCGCCCTCACTTCTGGCGGGAAAAGGTATACCTCCAATAATTTTCCATCGGAGGAAACCCACGTATCATCACACACTTTAATTTATCTGATTCAGGAAAAACTACAAGTAGATTATTCCCACCCTACATAATACCCTTATTTGTGGTACTTGTAGTATCAGAAATATGTAACACCTCCTTCATTGCCCTTAACATGTAACATGTGGCCCTAAAGGAAAATACGTTTGTTTCTTCACCGTCGACACTGAAGTCAGTGTCCGTGTCTGTGTCTGTGTCGACCAACTGAGGTAAATGGGCGTTTTTACAAGCCCCTGACGGTGTCTGAGACGCCTGGACAGGTACTAATTTGTTTGCCGGCCGTCTCATGTCGTCAACCGACCTTGCATCGTGTTGACATTATCACGTAATTCCTAAATAAGCCATCCATTCCGGTGTCGACTCCCTAGAGAGTGACATCACCCATACAGGCAATTTGCTCCGCCTCCTCACCAACATCGTCCTCCTACATGTCGACACACACGTACCGACACACAGCACACACACAGGGAATGCTCTGATAGAGGACAGGACCCCACTAGCCCTTTGGGGAGACAGAGGGAGAGTTTGCCAGCACACACCAAAAACGCTATAATTATACAGGGACAACCCCTTATACAAGTGTTTTCCCTTATAGCATTTTCACATATGTAATCGTATCGCCAAATAAGTGCCCCCCCTCTCTGTTTTAACCCTGTTTCTGTAGTGCAGTGCAGGGGAGAGCCTGGGAGCCTTCCTCTCAGCAGAGCTGAGCAGGAAAATGGCGCCGTGTGCTGAGGAGAATAGGCCCCGCCCCCTAAAACGGCGGGCTCTTCTCCCGGAGTTTGTGAGATCTGGCAGGGGTTAAATACATCCATATAGCCTCAAGGGCTATATGTGATGTATTTTAGCCATAAAAAAGGTATAATACATTGCTGCCCAGAGCGCCCCCCCCAGCGCCCTGCACCCTCAGTGACCGCTGGTATGAAGTGTGCTGACAACAATGGCGCACAGCTGCAGTGCTGTGCGCTACCTTATGAAGACTGAAAGTCTTCTGCCGCCTGTTTCTGGACCTCTGGACCTCTTCAACTTCGGCATCTGCAAGGGGGGTCGGCGGCGCGGCTCCGGGACGAACCCCAGGGTGAGACCTGTGTTCCGACTCCCTCTGGAGCTAATGGTGTCCAGTAGCCTAAGAATCCAATCCATCCTGCACGCAGGTGAGTTGAAATTCTCTCCCCTAAGTCCCTCGATGCAGTGAGCCTGTTGCCAGCAGGACTCACTGAAAATAAAAAACCTAAAAAACTTTTTCTAAGCAGCTCTTTAGGAGAGCCACCTAGATTGCACCCTGCTCGGACGGGCACAAAAACCTAACTGAGGCTTGGAGGAGGGTCATAGGGGGAGGAGCCAGTGCACACCACCTGATCCTAAAGCTTTATTTTTGTGCCCTGTCTCCTGCGGAGCCGCTAATCCCCATGGTCCTGACGGAGTCCCCAGCATCCACTTAGGACGTTAGAGAAATTCATAAGGGGTTTCTCTACTATTGTGGCGCCTATTACTGCCCTAACCAAGAAGGGGGCTGACCCAAGCCATTGGTCCTCTGAAGCTGTAGCAGCGTTCGCTCAGTTGAAGGCAGCCTTTATGACCGCTCCGGTACTTCAGCAACCAGACTTTTTCAAACCATTCTTTCTGGAGGTTGATGCTTCTACGGTAGGCATTGGTGCCGTACTTTCGCAGTACGCTCCAGATGGGAAGTTACATCCATGTGGTTTCCATTCTCGCAAGTTCTTTCCTGCTGAACTAAATTACACCATTGGAGACAAAGAGCTTTTGGCAATAAAATCTGCTTTGGAAGAATGGAGATAACTTTTGGAAGGTGCTAAACACCTAATTACGATTTTCACTGATCACAAGAATTTGCTGTATCTCAAGACGGCCCAGTGCTTGAATCCCTGTCAAGCAAGATGGGCGCTCTTCTTTGCCCGATTTTCGTTTGTCATTAAGTACCGGGCTGGAACTCTTAACACCAAGGCGGATGCCCTATCCCGTTCCTTAATGGCTTTGGATGAAGAGAATTCCGTTGAAAAGGCTTTGATTCTCAGTCCAGTTTCTATTTCAGCGGCTCCCACCGCGTTGGGTCCTCCTCCTGGAAGAATGTCTGTGCCAGCTAAATTTCGACCGAGATTGTTGCAGTGGGCTCACATTTCCAAGTTTTCCGGCCATCCTGGAGTTCAAAAGATGTGGGAATTTCTACGAAGATCTTACTGGTGGGACACTATGAAGAAGGACGTTCAAGAGTATGTCAACTCGTGTCCTCAATGTGCTCAGCACAAAATTCTTCGTCTGCCTCCTGCGGGGTTGTTGCACCCATTGTCCATTCCTAAGAGGCCTTGGACTCATATCTCTATGGACTTTGTTACTGAACTGCCTCTCTCTAAGGGTCATAACACCGTCTGGGTGAATATTGACCGTTTCTCTAAGATGGCACATTTTGTTCCGTTGACCGGATTACCATCAGCTTCCAAGTTGGCTTTGTTATTTATTCGGGAACACTTCCGCCTGCACAGGTTACCTCTGGAAATAGTTTCTGACCGAGGGGTACAGTTTACGGCAAGATTCTGGAGAGCCCTCTGTACGGCCTTATAAATAAAACTCAAGTTTTCATCCGCTTACTATCCACAGACCAATGGGCAAACTGAACGCGTCAATCAAGATTTAGAGACTTTGCTCCGTGTTTATCTCTCCCCCTCACAAGATAATTGGGTGGAGTTGCTGCCCTGGGCCGAGTTCGCCCATAATCATCTATACCACTCTTCGACTGGTGAGTCTCCATTTTTCATTAATTATGGATTTCATCCCCAAGTTCTAGAATTACCCATTTGTCCTGCGGAAGAAGTTCCTGCTGCAGCCTCTACTCTCCGGCACTTCAGTCAAATCTGGAGTCGAGTTCATGCCAACCTCAAGAGAGTTTCTGGACGCTATAAGTTCTTTGCGGATAGGAAGCGACAGGCAGCTCCTCAATACAAGGTTGGTGACAGGGTATGGCTCTCTACCCGCAATCTCCGTTTGAAGGTGCCCACTATGAAGTTTGCTCCGAGGTTCATTGGTCCTTATCCCGTGTTACAAGTCCTGAATCCGGTTGTTTGCAAATTGGGATTGCCTTCCCATCTCCGGATACCAAATTCCTTTCATGTCTCTCTTCTTCGCCCTCTTGTTTTGAACTGGTTTCATTCCAAATCCCCAAGACCAACCTCTGCAGAGGCTGAAGAGGGTACGGACTTTGAAATCAAAGCTATTCTTGATTCTCGCTATCTTCACAAGAATCTACAGTATTTGGTGGAATGAAAAGGTTTTGGTCCCGAGGAAAGGAGCTGGGTCAAGGCTACTGAAGTTAAAGCTCCCCGACTGGTGCAGATCTTCCATTCCAGACATCCAACAAAACCTGGGAAGTGTCCAGGGGCCACTCCTGGAAGAGGGGGTACTGTCAGACGCCAGAGGCGGCATTCGCCGCGCTTACCCCTGCGTGTTTGCTGGTCTGTGTTGCGGCCTCCGCCTTTGGTGGGCCACGGGCTCCGGCGTCTGGCTGGCGCGGCTCCCGGCGGTCCTCCTGGGTATGGGCGCCGCCATGACACCCGGCATCACGTGGACGGGGGGCAGGTGACGTCATCAGACTGTTCCGCCAATCCAGCGGTGGCGGGAGATTCAAAGTCAGACGCCGGACAGAGCCTCAGTGCCTGAGTATCGTCTTCTCTCTGACGTGGATGCCAGCGCTCTTGTTCCCAGCGAGGATCTCTGAAGTTGTACTCCAGTGTCTCCGGCATTTCCAGGTGCCAGTTCGCTGCACCGGTTCCAGTGTACCCAGCGGCTGGTGTGCCTCTCTGCGGACCAGTCTTCAGTGCTCCTAGGAATCAGCGTGGGCTGCGGGCCCTAATCACCGTTCTCAAGTTCTACGAATCACCAGCGTCTTAAACCACTGCACTTACGTTCTTCATATGATCAGCGTCTCAGTCACCGTTCTCAAGTTCTACAAACCAACAGCGTCCTAAACCACTGCACTTACGTTCTTCACATCATCAGCGTCTCAGTCACCGTTCTCAAGTTCTACAAACCAACAGCGTCTTAAATCACTGCACTTACGTTCTTCACATCATCAGCGTCTCAGTCACCGTTCTCAAGTTCTACAAACCAACAGCGTCTTAAACCACTGCACTTAAGTTCTTCACATCATCAGCGTCTCAGTCACCGTTCTCAAGTTCTACAAACCAACAGCGTCTTAAATCACTGCACTTAAGTTCTTCACATCATCAGCGTCTCAGTCACCGTTCTCAAGTTCTACAAATCAACAGCGTCCTAAACCACTGCACTTAAGTTCTACAAATTATCAGCGTCCTAACCCACCGCACTAAGTTCTTCTAATCACCAGTGTCTTAATCTCCGCTCACAAGTTCCTTTAACCAGTTGTGTCTTTAACCACCATTTTTCAAGTTCTTCAAGTAACAGTGACTTTTAAACATCACCCACAGTTCCCACGGTCACCTGTATCTCTGATATTGCTCACTAAACCCTTCAATGGGTCTGGACATTCCCTCATAAGCTCCTTTATGATTATGACTTTAAGTTGTTCTTCTTCTGCAATAAAGCTCTTCAATATTTCACTAAACCTTACTGTCAGCGTCCTGTATGAGGAGGTCCTATATTAGGCCACCCCTGTTCCGGCTCAGTTGTGGTTCCTCTTCCCAACCATCGGAAGAATCCCCGAGTTCACAACAACCTCAGTCTAGGCCAGTGACAGCCTAGCCCTGCAGGTCACAAGATGAAGCGGTCGTCTTGAGGCAGAAGATCTTTATTTACCCAAATAGTTCTGAAAAGAACTTCAGCAATACAGCAGATGTTTACAACAGAAGAAAATGGTATAATACACTCTGGATGCTCGCAGGCCTCTTTTTTTAATGTCCATTTTCCACACTGTACCACAGGGGGTAAGCCCGCCCTGTGGTTTACAACCAATCAATGTTTACCCATGGGCTGTGCATGCCTTGGTCACATGCACAGCTACCATTGTCCTCTATGGACAGTGGGGAGTGGTCACTGTCCTTTGACCGTCCCATCCTGGAGGTTCGGGATACGCCTTGGTGCCGTTCAGTCTAGGCTGGGGAAGTTTTCCCGCCTAAACATACTTCCAGAAACCTGCCCGGGACCTAGCTCACCATCTGCAGCCTGAATTCGGGCTCCAGAGCTGGGCAGCCTAGATTTCCTGGTCAGGGTTTCCTGGTCATTACGGGTGATCTCTATGGAGCTCCAGAAAACCACTCAGCTTGTTTCAAAGCTGAGCTTCTCCTCTCTCTTCCCATGCTACTTTTAAGTCTGAGGCTGGAGGAGAAAGCATTCCATTTTTGAGGAAAAAGTCTGGGGGAATCCATCAGCCTGCACTGCCATGGATTCCCTCCTCCTGGGACACACAACCAAGTAAGTGCATTTTACCTTAAAATACATTACATTTAAACACATTGTACATGTTTCCCTTTAAATATACACTGAGCCTGTGCCCTGCTTCCCCCATCCTGCAGCCTACCTGGCCACTGCCTGCCACTGGGGTCCAGGGAGCTGGCTCTCCCTGTCCCCCCAGTGCGGCACTTCATCTGGAGAGGTCCGAGACCGCAGTGAAGATATTAAAAATACAATCTTAAACACGTCTAGATACACAGTGCCTAGCGCCCACACATCTTTTTGAAATTCTTTATTTGTATGTGGTTAAGCACAGAAAGAAAACATTACATGAATACAAGGGACAAGTGGCCGTCCGAGCCAGCGTCCAGTAAAAACCACAAGTTTTCAATTAAACAACAAGGTTAGTCAGTGTAGAAAGAACAGTAACCTTCAAACATAGAATTAGGGGAGGGGGAGGGGAGATGGGAGAGAGGAACAGGGGGGGGGGGGGGGAAACCACGGTATAATCTGTGCATGGCATATATCCTAGTAGTAGTAGGATCAGAAGAAAGGGGAAGAGGGGGGTCAAGAAGGAGACGGGAACAGGCAAGAGAAGGGGAAGAAAGAGGATAGGGAGAGAAGGAAGAAAAGAGAAGGAGATAGGTCGGAAGGAGAGATATTAGGTAGCGCCCATGGGTCTACGGAGGAAGCTAGGAGCGTAAAGAGGGGGACGGCATTCTGCGTTCAGCAGCGAGCCAAGGGGCCCAGATCTGCTCAAAAATGTGGCCCCGGTCGTGGAGATAGTATGTAATCTTTTCCATTGAGGCAATGTGCCAAATTTTAGTTTTAAGGGATGGGAGGGAGGGTGGGGAGGGGCTCTTCCAATTAAGAGCTATCAGCGACTTTGCCGCCGTTAGGATATGTGTGGCCAGCTTTCGAGAGAGTTTATTGAGCAGCGGGGGAGGATAACATAGTAAGAAGATCCAAGGATCTTTCAGCACAGGAGATTCCAAGAGCGAGTTGAGGAGGGAGTGGACTAGGTCCCAGAAGGACTCGATGGCCGGGCAGGTCCTCCATATGTGGAGCATAGTGCCTCTAGCCCCGCAGTTCCTCCAGCAAGCAGGGGAGGAAGACGGAAAGAATTTGTTAAGTCGGTCGGGGGTGTAGTACCAACGGTAGTAAACTTTGTAGGCCGTTTCCTTAAAAGCAGTGGCAATGGAGCATTTAGCAATCCCCAGTCTCATGTCCTCCCAATCTTTGCTTTCTAGTGGGGGCCCGAGATCCCGTTCCCATGCGATCTCATGGGGCCGGGAGGGGGGAAGGGAGGAGTCTAGTAAAAGAGAGTAAAGTTGGGAGATTACGCCTTTGGAGAGGTGGGAGTTGATGCATAAGCTTTCAAAGGGGGTGAGGGGACGAAGTAAGGCGGCGGAGGGGAGAGAGCCTAGAAAGTGGCGTATTTGTAGGAATTGGAAGGGGTTAAGTGGTTGTGAAGGGGTCTTTTGTTGGAGGTCGGGCAGGGACAACCATTGGCCCCCGATCAGCAAAGTTGATCGGGAATTTGAGGCCCAGCGTTACCCATGGACGGGACCTCGTAGTTGAGAGTCCAGGAGGAAACATAGGGTTCTGCCAGATGGGGGTCAAGGGTGAGGGGGTAGTGGTGAGGCCCTTCTTCAGGGAGAGGGAGTCCCAAGTTTTAAGGTTGAATTTAATAGTGGGGAGAAGTTTAGAGGTTGGGGGTCGGGAGGTGGAGGGGAGACCCCATAAGGGGGTCAGGTCCGGGAGACCAATGAAGGCTGCCTCAATGTCCAACCAGGATACCGATCCCGGAGGAGCATAAGAGGTAACAATATGGGATAGATGAGAGGCTAGGTAGTAAAGTTTGACATCAGGAAGGCCTCTACCTCCCGCGGAGGTTGGCCTTTTCAGGGTGTTGGCAGCAATGGGGGGGGGTCTGTGATTCCAAATGAAACGCACAAGGGCTCGTTGGATAGTACGAAGAAAGGGGGCCGGGACTGCCACTGGGAGGGTCTGGAAAAGATAGAGCCATTTGGGAATTATGGTCATTTTAACCGCTATGATCCTGCCCAGCCACAAAATTAAATGACTGTTCCAAGAGGTCAGGTCGGCAAGTATGTTGGTGAGGAGGGGTGGGAAATTTTCCCGAAAGAGGGAATCATAACGGGAATTTAGATATATTCCCAGATATTTAATCTTTGTGGGCTGCCATTTAAAATTAAAGTTAGCGCGAAGGGACTCAGCCTCTCGATGAGGGATATGAAGCAGCATGGCCTCGGATTTGGAGTAGTTGATCTTATACCCTGATATAAAGCTATAAGAATGTAGGACTGAGAATAGATTTGGGAGTGAGATAAGGGGCTGGGTCAGAGAAAGGAGGATGTCGTCTGCGAAAAGGGAAATTTTAGGATCTATGGGGCCTACTTGTATTCCATGTATATCTGGATGTGCTCTAAGTTGGGAGGCAAGGGGCTCTATAATGAGAGCAAATATTAGGGGTGAGAGGGGGCAACCCTGACGTGTGCCATTTGAGATGCTAAGTGGGGCGGATGGGACACCATTGATTAAAACTGTGGCAGAGGGGGCGGAGTATAGTGCTAGGACGCTGGTGAGAAAGCCCCCAGACAGGCCATAGGCCTCCAGGGCGGCTCTCAGAAAACTCCAGGAGATCCGGTCAAATGCTTTTTCAGCATCCAAGGAGAGCATGATAGTGGGGGACCTCCTGGAGTTCGAGATATGTATAAGATCAATAGCACGCCTGGTGTTATCTCTCGCCTGACGGCCTGGGATAAACCCCACTTGGTCGTAATTAACAAGGGAAGGGAGGTATGGGTTAAGACGGTTGGCCAGAATCTTAGCAAAGATTTTCAAGTCCAAGTTCAGGAGAGATATAGGGCGGTAGCTAGCGCAGTTAAGGGTGTCCTTGCCTTCCTTGGGGATCACCACAATTCTAGCCTCCAGCATCTCAGGGGGAAAAGGGTCGCCATGGACAATCCTATTGAACAGGGACTGAAGGTGGGGGGAGAGAAGAGCAGAGAATTTTTTGTAGTAAAGAGCCGTAAACCCATCCGGGCCCGGGGATTTGCCAACTTTTTGCATGAGTATAGTCTGAGTAATTTCTTCCACCGAGATCTCACTGTTAAGATGGTCCATGGCGTCCTGGGGTAATCTAGGCAAGTTAGAAGCTGAGAGAAAGTGGGAGACGAGATCGGGGTGGGGTAGAGGGGAGGAACCAGGTGAGGGGGGTGGGAGGTTGTACAGGTCAGCGTAGTAGGATTGGAAGGCCGCTCTAACGGCAGCGGGGTCTTGGACAAGTTGATTAAGAGAGTTTCTGATAGATACAATATTGGTTTTGGCTCTTGTGGAGCGGAGTCGTGCCGCTAGGATCTTGTCCGCCTTGTCTCCCTTCTCATAAAAGGACTGGCGAAGCCACTTAAGACGCTTGGCCACCCGTGCAGTGAGAAGGAGATCAAGTTCCGCCTTAACAGTGCGAAGTTCGGACAAGACAGCCTGGTCGGGGGACGCCTTATGCTGGGTCTCAAGTGAGTGGAGTTTAATAGAGAGCTTGTTGAATTGAGAGAGGGATTGTTTTTTAGCTTTTGAGGCTAGGCTGATAACGTGTCCACGAAGAACTGCCTTGTATGCCAACCAGAGGGTGGATCTGGATATATCAGGGGTATCATTCAGGGTAAAATAGTCTGAGATTGTGTCCTGAAGTTGGGAACGTATCTCAGGGTTGTGGAGGAGGGAGTCGTTAAGGCGCCATGTCATGGGGCGAGGGCGTGAAACCAAACCTGCGAGATCGCAGGTGATAGGGGCGTGGTCGGACCAGATTAGCGGATGAATATGGACATTGCAGAGATTCAAGGCAAGATTGTGGCTGAGCAGGATCATATCAATGCGGGAGTAGGAATTATGAGGGGCAGAGTAGAAGGTATAGTCGCGGGCAGAGGAGTATTTTATCCTCCAGGAGTCGTAGAGAAGTTGGGATCGCATGAGACGGACGAGAGATCTGGAGCGAAGGGAGTCCGACGAGGAGGGGAGAGGGAGAGCGGTCTATCTGTGGGTTCAAGACGGAATTAAAGTCCCCAGCTAGTATGAGGTCGCCCTGCCGGACTCGAGTAAGGAGGTTATCTAGTCTTGTGAAGAACCATTCCTGTCGTTGGTTAGGGGCATATACGTTAGCTAGGGTACAGAGGTTGTTATTAAGTTTCCCCACTAGGACAAGAAACCGGCCATCCTTGTCGGGATATGAGTCTAGGAGTTCAAAGGTGAGGTGGCGGGCAAATAGGATCGCAACTCCCCGTTTCTTGGCCGAGTGGTCGCAGGCATGGAAGGAGTCAGGGTATGGTTTACATTGCAGGGTAGGGTGGGAGTTATGTAGGAAGTGAGTCTCCTGTAGGAAGATCAAATCGCCTTTATGGTGTTTAAGAGAAGCAAAGAGCTTGCCTCTCTTTTGGGGGCTATTCAAGCCCTTCACATTAAAAGATAGTACCCGGAGACCCATGGGCAAGCAACGGTGAGGTAGGTAGATTAGAAAGAGCAGAAAGAGCTGAAAGTAGAGGGAGGAGAGAGAAAGACAGAAGAGAAGGATACAGGGCAGGAGAGAGTGTGGTCAGAAGGAGGGGGGGGGGGGAAAGGAAACCGGGAGGGGAGGGAGGGTGATTGGTCATCCGGCAGTAGAGGCCAGGACCGGTAGTGCTGACAAGGGGAGGGGATACTAGGTGTCGGAAGGGCACCTAGGTCAGCGAGAGGGCTCAAAGCCCTGACGGGGCGCGGCATGGGGTTTGGATCACGGATCGCGAGGGGCAGGAGGCACCTGAGGGAGAAAGCTGGATAGAAGACAGGGAGTGAAGACAGATGGAGCGCCAGCTCCAGAAGGTGAGGGAGGGGGTGAGGGGGGGGGGGGGGGTAGATGGAAGACAATGAGTCAAGTGTCAGCATGTTAACATATCAGCAGCATAACATTTTAACAGGGGGTAACAACAGAACAGTTGTGAGGTAACTAAGGGGCCGGGAGCTCAGGATACGGGAAACCTAAAGTGAAACAACTCCCCGGGTAGGGGAGTGCGACCAGGAAGGGTCGACCCAATTAAGTAGAGGAAATATTAAATTAAAGAGCTGAAAGTCCATCAGGGAACCGGAGGTGGAGCCTGGGAGGCCGCAGAGGCCGGTACCGTAAACCACTCAGAATGATGGGGCTGGGGCGAATCCCGCTGTGACTGTAGCGGCTGGCGGTGGATGTGGATATCCTGTTCGGCGGCGGGGATGCCCAGCTTGGAGAGCAGCGTTTGAGCCTCGGATTGGTCTCTGGCCGTGAGGAGCTTCCCTTGGTGCCAAACCAGGATACGAAAAGGGAAACCCCAGCGGTATTTTACATTATGACGGGAGAGTAGGGAAGTAATGGGTTTGAAGTCCCTGCGTTTAGCCAGAGTGAGCGGAGATAAGTCCTGGAAAATCTGAAGAGGGGTATTCTGGAAAGTCACAGACCCCAGCCGTCGGGCCTCCCTCGTGACCGCCTCCTTCGCAGTGAAATAATGCAGTCGGAGAATGACATCCCTGGGCTGGGAGGAGTCATGAGAGCGGGGCCGCAGGGCTCGATGCGCTCGATCTAGGAGGAGATGTTCCTCAGGGGTGTCAGGTGATAGGTATGCAAAGAGGCGCTTGAGGTAGAGGTCAAGATGAACCGCCTCGACCTCCTCGGGGACACCCCGAATCCTCAGGTTGTTTCGCCTCGCCCTATTGTCTTGGTCCTCATGCTCCTCCCGCAAGTGGGCAACATCTTGGCGGAGTTGATGGAAGTCGGTCTCGACCGTTTGTTGGAACGACACCACCTCCTCCACTCGTCGTTCAAGATGATCGGTTCTGGAGCCGATGTCGGCAATATCGGATTTCAGGGAGTGAAGAGCCTGGACTGAGGTCTTGATGTCCCGCATCTCCTTAAGGAGGGAGAGAAAGTCCTTGCGGGTAAGGGGCGTGAGGTCGTCATCTTCGGTCTCCGAGTTGGAGGGAGCCCGGGGGGGTCCGGGAGTATCAGGTTTGTTCTTGGCCGGGGTGTTTTTTTTGGTAAGGAATGGTGTGAGGTCGGACCCCTGTGACTTCTTGCTCCCCCTGGTCATCGTGAGCATATGGAGGAGGGGATGGGTAACAGGGTGGGGGATAGAGGTGGCGCTCCAGTGGTGAGGCTCAGGACCAGGGAAGGTATGGCGAGGGCCTTAAGGAGGCATCATGGTGTGGTCAGCCGAGCCCGGCAGATGAGGTAGGTCCAGGGAGCCCCAGGAGAGCAGGGGGCCCACGTGGCCCCGGAGTGGAGGCAGGCAGACAGAGATCGTGGGAGGCGGGGCTCTGTGTAGGATCTACCCCGTTCAAGAACCGCGGATATGAGCCCCGGGCACGGACCAGCCAGTGACCGGGGCAGTACCGTGGCCGGATAGCAGTGGGGAAAGAGGTTTGCAGTCAGCAATGGGAACGGCCTACAGGCGGGATACAGTGCGTGCCCCAGTGAGCTGCTTGCAGATAGTGAAAGAGATGAGTCTGGGGGCTTGCAGAATGGCTGCCTCTGGTGTAGCAGACAGGGAGCTGGAAGGTGGAGCAGGGCTAATCCAGAGCTCCTCAGGAGGGTGTCTGGGGGCCCCAGGGGGCACGGGACAGCCAGCAGGTATGTGCAGAGGAGGGAGGGATCCACCAGGCGCCCGCGGGAGCTCCCCGTGAGTGTGAGTCGGGTCCTGATGTCCCGGGCGGGCCGCCGCCAAAATCGAGGCCCCGGCTTAGGATCGGGATGTAGGCCTCAACCCCCGGGAAGCGCCGGGAGCCCGCGCAGCGTTCAGGAGGTCGGAAGGCAGGGGCCGCAGAGAGCGGTACATACCCCAGGGGATCCCGTCGTCCGCCTTCAGTCCTGGGTCCCTCCGGTTGTAGGACCAGCCGCCCGGCCCCCGGCGACCCCCGGTGAGACAGCCGCCGCTCGTGATGCGGCCTCCAAGGAACGTCCTCCGGCCGGGCAGCTCCCCGCCCCCAGGTGCGGGTAAGGGGGGGGCACAGGCAGGACGGGAGGGAAGCAGCGGCGCCCGATAATGTCTCGGCTCCGGCTCACCACTTCGGCCCGGCTCCGAACTCGAGCCCCAGGCTTCAGGCCGGGGGAAGGCCGCAATCCGCAGGAGTGCTAAAAAGCACTCCCCGACTCCGCGGGTCCCCCACAGCCGCTGCAGACACGTACAGGGGGTTATAGTAGAGGGTCTTGGGAGGCCTGGTGCAGGTCGGGGAAGGAGAGGGATACTAGGGGGATTGAGTGTGCAGGAGCGCCCACACATCTTAAAGATGGCGCCTAGCGCCAGCATACATTTAAAAGTGGCGCCAAGCGCCCATTGTCCTCCTAATGGCACCCGCCATTGTCCATGTGGCCACCAGGGGCTGTCCGGCCACACTCCCCCCCCCCACCCCATGCCCAATTCAAGCGGGAAAACCAGGGAGCCATGTCCCAACGATTTGGCTCCTGGTCCTGCAGTCTCTGGGGTTGAAGTGGACGCTACCTGGTGGGGTTAGGCTCTAGCCTAGACAGTTCATCCATATTATGGTGGGCCGATCTTCGTGGGGACAATGTCGAAATAGTCCACATCAAGTCCAAGTCTCCACAACAGTCTGTCAATTTTCCCCAATGAAGGTTGCAGCCACCTAACAGGTTGGTTTTAAGACACCACTGTGGGGGGCCAGTTACACAAGCAGAGTAAAAACTGGTCCAATGTACACACAAGTGCCCCCCAAGGTGTACCAATTGTGGCATACCCACCTCCCACAATAGCAGTATTCTGCTCAAACAGGCCACAGCGTGCTCCTGCCCATATGGCTCCTCCTGGCTCAGTACTGCTCCCAGTCTGTGCCGTGGTGCAGTAGTTTGTACCACAATGTCCTCATCAAGAATGTGCGCCATCAGCACTTGAGCGGGTACCAGAGCCTCCTCCAATGACAGGAATGCCAACTCACAAGCGGGTGCAAAGTCCACTGACTTGGGAATGCCCTTCCTAGCCATCTCTGTAAAGGGGTTCACTACAGGACTAAAGTCGGTGACAACGGGTACGTAGGGCCTTACAGGTTCTAAGGTCAATACCGGTCTGGGTGATGTGGGTCAGGGACAGACTCTGGTCGCTTCCAGTCCCTCTGGTTTGGACCTACCCCTGTCTCCTCCCACACGGTGCCCCAGGCACTGCACCTCTGTCATTTCTATATGGCATTTGTCTGTACTGTCAGACCTGCCCTCCAATCCTCCTCTGTCGACCTAGGACTCGGGAAACCTACCCTGTCACCTAAGCCTACTCTTTCCTCCTTGTCCGCTACCTGTGCCACAGTGATGGTGGCCAGACCACCAGCCTCTGGATCCTGTGTGGCATCCACTACAGGTAGGCTGCGTGTCTTCCCTGATCTACTGCGCCCAGACAGAGGACCTGCTATGTCCACAGCAACTTGCTGTAAGGGTTGTCCTATGGGCAGAGGCCCGGAGACAACACGAACGCTGGCATGCCCCAGCTGCCAATGCATGGCACCAGCCTTACAGTTGGTCTGGGCGTCATCCGAAATTCCAGACCAGGGTAAGCTCTGTGACAGGCACTTCAGGGTATGGTCTATCTCAGAGTTGCTGTCCAAAGGGGTTTCGCTGGCAACCGACACCGGTTGCGCAGGAAAGTTCCTTGAGGGAACCAGTCGGACACGTTTCCTATCTGGTCTATCCCCTCCCACTTTCCTGGCTACCCTGTACCTTAACCCTTCCCTCCAGATTACACTTCCTGCCCCAACCCTGTCAAGCCCGCTGCCAGAGTGGCGCCTCATGCCTTTCAGGGATGGGTCAGAGAGTTGAGCCTCCCTAAACCAGCCTTATATTAGTATTGATATTATACAGAGCACGTGAATTATAGTATACAGAATCACTATTCCCCAATTGGGCAGGGAGCAATACATTTGTGGAAGCCATTGGAGCTAAGATCGGCTTGGACAGTTGGAACGCAAGAAATCCGGAAGCTTTTAACAGATGGAACGCAGGAAGACCTTATAACGGAGAGAGGAGAGGAGACCAGGACATCGGTCATCCTGACGAAGCCTTTCAGGCGAAACGCGTCGACCACCGATTGACTGGATTCCCTGACAGCAACGCTAGACGTCTGCAGCGTGCTGTGAGGAAGTCTGCCGGCAGACATCTCCACCTCAGCCCCAAAAAGATTTGCACCATCGGAGGTTTCTGGGACTCTTGGGACCTGCATCGGAGGAGGTAAGAATCTGACCCCTGCCTCACTCCACACGGAACGGTTAAGACTCCCGACGCACGGGGAGAACCCGTGGGTTTTCTTTAACTCTGCTACTGAGGATTTTCCTTGAGGTACACAGTATGCATTAACAGACGATTTTTAAACCCGTGGACCACAGCACAGAGTGCTCATACAGACTTAACCCTTCCCATTGGGACACATAAAGACTGCCTGTTATTTAACCCCTGCCATTGGGATAAAGACTGCTCATTTCTATACTGCAGACAGAGTAAGACGCATCCAGCGCTTCTTTCTGCATAGTATATGTTACATGTTGTGTAAATCTTTGTTTTGTCTATTAGTGTACCGGTACTAGGCGACCCCCTTATTATTTAACATACCAAAGTAAATCTTTTTAGAACAACTCTTTCCTTGTATATACACAGAAGCCACAGATATCTGGCACAACTTTCTCTATTTAGGCACAATGCCAGTAATGTTTTTTTAATTTATTACAAAATAAATCCTTTCTTTTGCACTATTAAGTCTCTTGATTACTTTCCTATTTCAGGTTAAGCGCAGGGAGCAACTTTTTGTCTTGTTCCCTAAACTCCTGCCTGCGGCCCTCAATTTCTCCTAAATTGGGAC
Organism: Pseudophryne corroboree; assembly: GCF_028390025.1. Taxonomy (NCBI): domain Eukaryota; kingdom Metazoa; phylum Chordata; class Amphibia; order Anura; family Myobatrachidae; genus Pseudophryne; species Pseudophryne corroboree. The sequence goes on from NC_086448.1 coordinate 848,354,004, forward strand.
ACTCTACAGGGGGTTCTAGGGGGGGGGACTACTAGGGTCAGTCTGGTAGGGGTCAGTCACGGAAAAGTCAGTGTAGTTTCTCATACTCACCGCCGGAGTTGGCAAACCACTTGGGTCAGGAGCATCATTGGGCACCCCCACAGGATCTAACGAGCTGGAACCAACATCCTCTGCATTGCTAGGGGATGTAGGCATATCAGAGGCAAAAGGCATGCGAGGTCGATGTACTGTTCTAGCCGCTGTAATTTTTTCCTCTGGGCTGGTTGATGCTGTGGTTGGCTGTGCTGGCAGTTGTCTAGCAGCTGTAGTCTTTTCCCCTGGGCTGGGCTTTGCTGGAGTAGCTGATGTCAATGATGGTTGTGGAACTTGACTCCGGGAAATGGCGCCAGCAAAACTGGTGACGATCCCACCACCCAGATCATTTCCTAGGACCACATCAGTTAGGAGACCATCCATGACGGCAACTTCTCGCAACTCTGGTCCAGCTCCCCAGTCCAGGTAGACTCTTGCCATGGGAACCGCTTTTTCCATTCCATCTGCCATGGTGATCTTGGCAGTACGACCCTGCAATACTGCAGCAGGATCTATAAGGTGGGGGCTCACCACAGTGATTGAGGCCCCAGACTCTCTTAGGCCTTCCCCCTGCAGGGGTCCCACATGGACCGGCTGCAGGTGCCTCCACATATTGTGTAGGGGCTGGTTGGCCATGCAGGTGACTCTCTCCGCAGAGTGTACCTGTCTCTCGCCACACTCCATCGGACTGACTGGAGGGGGAACAGTCTCTGTAGGCTCATCTCCACTCGTCAAACAAGCAAGCCGGGCTGCAGCACTCGGATTTGGGGCACGAGTCTGCGGTGCTTGTGATGCACGACAGTTCATCCTCAGATGTCCGATTTTCCCACAGCCGTAGCACTTCTTCTCCAGTCGTGGCACCAATAATCTCTGATCACTTGCAGGGACAATGCGATGCTGTTGCTGGCCAAGAGCACCCGGGTTGGAAGATGCTTGCTTTGGGGGGGATGAGCTGAAGAGGGGTGTCCCCCTGATGGTACAGTCTTTTGGGGTTGGCTGCTAGTTGGGCGCTTCTGCCCCTGTGGCCGAATTGCCACATACTTGTCGGCTAACTGGGCAGCCATCTTTAAGCTGGGTGGCTCCTGGTCTAGCACCCACTCCTTCACTTCTGGGGCGCACCTGTGATAGAACTGCTACCTGCAGATCCGGTCGATCAGTGCGTCCCATGTAGTGGCTTCAGAATCTTTCACCCACTTCACCACGTAATGCCGCAGCTGGGTGGCGAACTGCTCATGGGTGCTGCTAGGATTCTTCGGCAAGTCCCGGAATTTCTTCCTGTATGACTCTGGAGTGATGAAGAATCGCTGGAGGAGGGCCTTCGCGACTTCGTCGTAATCCCCACAGTCCTCCGTGGCCACTCCTCGATAGGCCTCCAAGGCCTCTCCATGCAGAGTGGGCACAAGGTGTCTCACCCACTCCGACTTGGATAAATCATGTAGTTTACAAGTCCTTTCAAAAACTTATAAATGTCCATCAATGTCCCCATCACTGTCTGCAAACTTGGCAAACTGAATGCGTCCCAATCTGTATGCAGCAGCGGACAACGGCTCCCGAGGTACCATGGCCTGTGGTGCCCGCTCCGCATACCACATCTGAATGACAAGCATGCGTTCTTCCTCTGTTGCCCTTTCCCCCAATTTCGCTAGCCGATCTGCTAGGCTATCTGTGCCCCCCCTGGGACGTTGGGATCCTGGCCCTGCTAGGGATTGCTGAGAAACATGGCTGTTGCTAGAGAGGGCAGTGCTTGTGGGTCTCACCGGTTCCTTACGAAGGTCCACTGGTGGGCTGTCCTCGCTGATGCCCTCAGCGCTCTCTACCTCCGCCCGGCGGGACTCCTTAAAGCTCACAAGTGCCGCCCTCATGACGCTCTTGGACGCGTTGTAAAGGATCTCCACACCCTTCTGCTGACACACGATCTCCAAATCATCCTTGGACATTCTGCCGAAATCCGCCATCTTGTGCGTTCTCCTGCGCTTCAGTTACTCCTCTCCTGAGTAACTCGGCTTCTCCAATCGGGTGACCCAAAAGCTGCCTGGGACTATCTCACCGCTATGCCACCAATTTCTGTGACCGGACGGTCCTGTACGAAAGCCCTCGCCACTTTCGCGTCCCGTCCCCAGTACACAGAATGGATGTTTAGGTCACACTGGACCTGGTCACATAGGGGATTCCCGCTTCCCATCAGTAACCGCCTGTTACCGACTCCACCCACTGCGCAGTGGGCGGGTTTACACTGCCGCCACCAAACTCCTAACCTGCCATGGCATTTGAAACTACAGTTCTGCTCTGTATGCGTCGACATGTCGCCTTACCACACCTGTGTGGTGTTGACGAATCCCCACTAGTCGCTTGACTAGGCCTCTACCGGTAGCTGGCTGAAGGCGGAGCTTGGAGACATTGGTTACACCCTGGACAGCTGGAAAATGGAGCTAGGTTTCGCCCTGCAGGTCACAAGATGAAACGGTCGTCTTGAGGCAGAAGATCTTTATTTGCCCAAATAGTTCTGAAAAGAACTTCAGCAATACATCAGATATTTACAGCAGAAGAAAATGGTATAATACACTCTGGATGCTCGCAGGCCTCCTTTTTATGTCCATTTTCCAAACCATACCACAGGGGGTAAGCCCGCACTGTGGTTTACAACCAATCAATGTTTACCCATGAGCTGTGCATGCCTTGGTCACATGCACAGCTAACATTGTCCTCTATGGACAGTGGGGAGTGGTCACTCTCCTTTGACCGTCCCATCCTGGAGGTTCGGGATACGCCTTGGTGCCGTTCAGTCTAGGTTGGGGGAAGTTTTCCCGCCTAATCTTACTTCCAGAAACTTGCCCGGGACCTAGCTCACCATCTGCAGCCTGGATTCGGGCTCCAGAGCTGGGCAGCCTAGATCCCCTGGTCAGGGTTTCCTGGCCATTACGGGTGATCTCCATGGAGCTCCAGAAAACCACTCAGCTTGTTTCAAAGCTGAGCTTCTTCTCTCTCTCCCAATGCCCCTTTCAAGTGTGAGGCTGGAAGGGAAAGTATTCCGTTTTTGGGGAAAAGGTCTGGGAGAATCCATCAGCCTGCACAGCCATGGATTCCCCCCTCCTGGGACACACAACCAAGTAAGTGCATTTTACCTTAGAATACATTACATTTAAACACATTGTATGTGTTTCCCTTTAAATATACACTGAGCCTGTGTCCTGCACAGGCTCCACATTCCCAGGCACTGCAGCTGGGGGATCTGCTATCCCCAGCTCAGTGCTTAACATCACAATAGACATATATTTCATTTTAAAACATGGTTTTGGTTTTTATTCTGACCAGTGCTCAGCACTGGGCTCCCTTAGCCCTGCAGCCTGGCTGCTAGGGTTCTCTCAGTGCTGGAGGTATGGGGTATAGATGGGTCCACCAGGAGCCATTGGCACTTTAAGAGTTTAATAGTGTGGGCTGGCTCCTCCCTCTATGCCCCTCCTACCAGACTCAGTTTAGAAAATGTGCCCGGAGGAGCCGGTCACAGCTAGGGGAGCTCTACAGAGTTCTCTTAGAAAAAATTTTTTTCTTTCTTTTCAGAGTTTGTTATTTTACAGGGAGGCTGCTGGCGACAGCCTCCCTGCAGCAAAGGGACTGAGGGGGGGGGAGCAGTGTCCGCCCTGCGGGGTCTTGAGCCACTACTCCCACTGACTGGACACTGAGCTCCAGAGGGGTCCGATCGCGCCCCGCCGCAGGGGAACGCTCACCCCCGGCAGCCAGCCGCCACCCCCTCAGGGAGCTGAATTGTGGCGAGTGAGTCACTGTCCCCCCTTGCAAGCGGGGGGACACTGTGAAGAGGTTGGCTAGAGGGTAGGAGCGTGTTCTTAACCGCACTCCTGGAAGGCTCAGCGGTACTGCGGTACGGCGCTGGGAGGGGCGCCCTGGTCCAGCTCCAGACCCTAAACTGTCCACTACAAGCCTGTCGGGGTCTGCGGATCCAGGCGCTGGATGCGTGGATTTCCACGGCTACCACGGGTAAGTCTCCTTGTTCCCCTCAGCTGCACCGGCTACGAAGAAGCCTTTTTCATCTACCACGTCACAGTCCTTTCGGCCCGCGAGGCCTAGAAAGAATAAGCCTTTGAACAACTTCTTCAGAGGTGGTCGTGCCAAAGGAAAGAAGCCTGCTCCCGCAGGTTCCCAGACCCAGAAGCCCGCTTCTGATACCACTAAGTCCTCCGCATGACGGTGGACAGCTAGGCCTGGAGGAGGGTCAGGTGGGGGCACGACTCCGGCAGTTCAGCCACGTCTGGGTGTCGTCGGGTCTAGACCCCTGGGTCCTGGATATAGTGTCCAGAGGGTACAGACTGGAGTTTCAAGATCCCCGCCTCACCGTTTCTTCAAGTCAGGCTTGCCAGCCCTGCTGGCAGACAGGACAATTCTTCTGGAGGCCATCAGAAAATTGGTGGTGTCAGAGGTCATTGTTCCGGTCCCACTTCAGCAGTGGAACAAGGGTTATTTTTCGAACCTTTTTGTGGTACCAAAACCGGATGGTTCGGTACAGCCTATTCTAAACTTAAAGTCTTTGAACCCTTATCTCAGGGAGTTCAAATTCAAGATGGAATCTCTGAGAGCTGTCATCTCAGGACTGATGGAGGGGGAGTTCCTGGTGTCTCTGGACATCAAGGATGCTTACCTCCACATTCCCATTTGGGCGCCGCATCAAGCATATCTCAGGTTTGCACTTATGGACGATCACTATCAGTTCCAGGCGCTGTCGTTTGGCCTCTCCACAGCATCGAGGATCACACCAAGGTGAAGGCGGAGATGATGGTTCTTCTCCGCAAACAAGGGGTGAACATAATCCCATATCTGGATGATCTCCTGATCAAGGCGTCGTCCAGGGAGAGGTTGTTGCGGTCCATCGCGCTCATGACACAGCTGCTCAGGAAGCACGGTTGGATCCTGAACCTTCCAAAGTCTCATCTGGAGCCGACAAGGCGGCTGTCTTTCCTGGGAATGATCCTCGACACGGAAGTGCAGAGGGTATTTCTTCCGGTGGAGAAAGCGTTGGTGATTCAAACAATTGTCCGGGCTGTCCTAAAGCCTACCCGGGTATTGGTTCATCAATGCATATGCCTTCTGAGGAAGATGGTTGCCGCCTACGAGGCTCTGCAGTACGGCACGTTTCATGCTCGACCTTTTCAGCTGGACCTCTTGGACCATTGTTCGGGCTCTCACCTACACATGCACAAGAGGATACACCTGTCTCCGAAAGCCAGGATTTCACTCCTCTGGTGGCTGCAACTTCCGCACCTTTTGGAAGGGTGAAGGTTCGGAATTCAAGACTGGATCCTTTTAACCACAGTTGCAAGTCTAAGAGGTTGGGGAGCAGTCGCTCTGGGGGAAACTTTTCAGGGACGATGGTCAGATCAAGAATCACTCCTCCCAATAAACATCCTGGAACTCAGGGCCGTGTACAACGCCCTTCTGCAAGCAGCACACCTTCTACAGGATCGGGCTGTTCAGGTGCAGTTGGACAATGTGACCACAGTGGCCTACATAAACCGACAAGGCGGAACGAAGAGCAGGGCTGCCATGTCAGAGGTGTAAAAAATCCTCCTCTGGGCAGAAAGGCACGCGGTGGCGATGTCGGCAATCTTCATTCCGGGCGTAGACAACTGGGAAGCAGACTTCCTCAGCAGACACGATCTCCATCCAGGGAAGTTGGGCCTCCATCCGGAGGTGTTCGAGGAGGTAACCGGTTGGTGGGGGGGTTCCTCACATAGACATGATGGCCTCCCGCCTCAACAAGAAGCTACAGAGGTACTGTTCCAGGTCAAAAGACCCACAGGCAGTGGCGGTGGACGCACTGGTAACACCGTGGGTGTTCAAGTCAGTGTATGTGTTCCTTCCACTTCCTCTGGTACCAAAGGTTCTTCAGCTCGTGAGAAGAACAAAGGTTCTGGCAATCCTCATTACTCCGGACTGGCCAAGGAGGGCTTGGTATGCGGATCTGCTGGATCTTCTGCTGGAAGATCCACGGCCTTTACCTCTTCGGGAGGATCTGCTCCTGCAGGGGCTGTTCGCTTATCAAGATTTACCGCGGCTACGTTTGATGGCATGGCGGTTGAACGCCAGATCTTAGCTCGGAAAGGTATCCCGGGTGAGGTCATTCCTACCCTGATACAGGCCAGGAAGGGGGTAACGTCTAAACATTACCATCGCATTTGGAAGAAATATGTTTCTTGGTATGAGGCCAAGAAGTTTCCGGCGGTGGAGTTTCAACTTGGACGTTTTCTCCTTTTCCTGCAAGCAGGGGTGGATATGGGACTGAGATTGGGCTCTATCAAGGTCCAGATCTCTGCTTTGTCCATCTTCTTCCAAAAACAATTGCTGTTCTTCCTGAGGTTCAGACCTTTCTGAAAGGGGTTCTGCACATCCAGCCTCCCTTTGTGGCGCCTACGGCACCACGGGATCTTGATGTGGTGTTGCAGTTCCTGCAATCTGCTTGGTTGAGCCTCTACAGGAGGCCGATCTCAAGTTTCTCATGTGGAAGGCAGTCGCCTTGTTGGCCTTGGCTTCTGCACAACGCATGTCGGAATTGGGGGCTTTATCTTGTCAAAACCCCTATCTGATCTTCCATGAGGACCGGGCGGAACTTAGGACTCCTCCACAGTTCCTACCTAAGGTTGTGTCGGCTTTCCATATCAACCAACCTATTGTGCCAGTGGCAACTGATTCCTCAATTAATTCAAAGGCCTTGGATGTGGTGAGGACTTTGAAGATTTACGTGAAGAGGACGGCTCGTCATAGGAAAAGTGATTCTCTGTTTGTCCTCTATGATTCCAAGAAAATTGGATGTCCTGCTTATAAGTAGTCGATTTTGCACTGGATCAGGTTCACTATCCAGCATGCCTATTCCACGGTAGGATTGCCGTGTCCGAAATCTGTAAACTCGTAAAGTGGGCTCTTCCTGGGCGGCTTCCCGGGGTGTCTCGGCGGTACAACTCTGCCGAGCAGCTACTTGGTCTGGGTCGAACACGTTTGCCAAGTTTTACAGGTTCGATACTTTGGCCTCTGATGACCTCAAGTTTGGTCAAGCAGTGTTGCAGGAGTCTTCGCGCTCTCCCTCCCGTCCTGGGAGCTTTGGTACATCCCCATGGTACTAATATGGACCCCAGCATCCTCTAGGACGTAAGAGAAAATAGGATTTTGGTTACCTACCGGTAAATCCTGTTCTCGTAGTCCGTAGAGGATGCTGGGCGCCCGCCCAGCACTTCGTTTTCCTGCAGTGGTTATTTAGTTCAGTACTGCCTGGTTCCTAGGTAAGTTCTGCGTTCTTTACTGTTTCAGCTGTTGCTGAGTTGTTCCGGCATGTTAGCCGGATTTGCCTGTTGTGTGAGCTGGTGTGAATCTCGCCACTATCTGTGTAATTCCTTCTCTCGAAGTATGTCGTCTCCTTGGGCACAGTTTCTACACTAAGTCTGGTAGGAGGAGCATAGAGGGAGGAGCCAGCCCACACTATTAAACTCTTAAAGTGTCAATGGCTCCTGGTGGACCCGTCTATACCCCATGGTACTAATATGGACCCCAGCATCCTCTACGGAATACGAGAAAAGGATTTACCGGTAGGTAACCAAAATCCTATTTTTAAACACGTTTAAATACACGCCGCCTAGCGCCCACACATCTTAGAGATGTCGCCTAGCAACAGCATACATTTAAAAGTGGAGCCAAGTGCCAATTGTCCTCCTAATGGTGCCGGGCACTAGGGGTTAACCCCTTCAGTGCCACGGCCGCCATTGTCCATGTGGCCACCAGGGGCTGTCCGGCCCCAGTGGGTTATGTTTCTGTACAGGGTAAATACTGGCTGCTCTATTTTTACACTGCAATTTAGATTTCAGTTTGATCACACCCCACCCAAATCTAACTCCCTCTGCACATGTTATCACACCTCCCAACATGACCCTTTCCAGGAGGGACAACATGCTCTGCTTCTGGACTTTTCTCTTAATGTATGATTGCTGGCACCTGTATTGAACAGGTTTATGGATAAGAGAGGTGTTTCAGCACAGGTGATGGCAATCATACATTAAGAGGTAAATCCAGGAGCAGAGCATTGTATCCTCCTGGAGAGTTCATGTGGCGAGGTATGACATAGGTATGAGCACTGGGTCAGTATTGGGATACAGCACAGCTGATGGTAATCATACAGTAAGAGGGAAGTGCAGGAGCAGAGCATTGTGTCCTCCTGGAGAGGGTCATGTTTGGAGGTAAGACATAGGTATGAGCACTGGCTTAGTATTGGGGTACAGCACAGGTGATGGTAATCATACAGTAAGAGGGAAGAGCAGGAGCAGAGCATTGCATCCTCCTGGAGTGGTCATGTTGGGAGGTATGACATTGGCATGAGCACTGGGTCAGTATTAGGGTACAGCACAGGTTATGGTAATCATACAGTAAGAGGGAAGAGCAGGAGCAGAGCATTGCATCCTCCTGGAGTGGTCATGTTGGGAGGTATGACATTGGCATGAGCACTGGGTCAGTATTAGGGTACAGCACAGGTTATGGTAATCATACAGTAAGAGGGTAGTGCAGGAGCAGAGCATTGTGTCCCCCTGGAGAGGTCATGTTGGGAGGTATGACCTAGGTATGAGCACTGGGTCAGTATTAGGGTACAGCACAGGTGATGATAATCATACAGTAAGAGGGAAGTGCAGGAGCAGAGCATTGTGTCCTCCTGGAGAGGGTCATGTTGGGAGGTATGACATAGGTATAAGCACTGGGTCAGTATTAGGGTACAGCACAGGTGATGGTAATCATACAGTAAAAGGGAAGAGCAGGAGCAGAGCATTCTGTCCCTCCTGGAGAGGTCATGTTGGGAGGTATGACATAGTTATGAGCACTGTGTCAGTATTAGGTACAGCAGAGGTGATGGTAACCATACAGTAAGAGGGAAGAGCAGGAGCAGAGCATTGTGGCCTCCTGAAGAGGGTCAAATTGGGAGGTATGACATAGGTATGAGCACTGGGTCAGTATTAGGGTACAGCACATGTGATGGTAATCATACAGTAAGAGGAAAGTGCAGGAGCAGAGCATTGTGTCCTCCTGGAGAGGTCATGTTGGGAGGTATGACATAGGTATGAGCACTAGGTCAGTATTAGGGTACATCACAGGTGATGGTAATCATACAGTAAGAGGGAAGTGCAGGAGCAGAGCATTGTGTCCTCCTGGAGAGGGTCATGTCGGGAGGTATGACATAGGTATGAGCACTAGGTCAGTATTAGGGTACATCACAGGTGATGGTAATCATACAGTAAGAGGGAAGAGCAGGAGCAGAGCATTGTGTCCTCCTGAAGAGGGTCATGTTGGGAGGTATGACATAAATATGAGCACTGGGTCAGTATTAGGGTACAGCACAGGTGATGGTAATCATACAGTAAGAGGGAAGAGCAGGAACAGAGCATTGTGTCCTCCTGGAGAGGGTCATGTTGGGAGGTATGACATGGGTATGAGCACTGGGTCAGTATTGGGGTACAGCACAGGTGATGGTAATCATACAGTAAGAGGGAAGTGCAGGAGCAGAGCATTGTGTCCTCCTGGAGAGGTCATGTTGGGAATTATGACATAGGTATGAGCACTGGGTCAGTATTAGGGTACAGCACAGGTGATGGTAATCATACAGTAAGAGGGAAGTACAGGAGCAGAGCATTGTGTCCTCCTGGAGAGGTCATGTTGGGAGGTATGACATAGGTATGAGCACTGGGTCAGTATTAGAGTACAGCACAGATGATGGTAATCATACAGTAAGAGGGAAGTGCAGGAGCAGAGAATTGTGTCTTCCTGGAGAGGGTCATGTTGGGAGGTATGACATAGGTATGAGCACTGGATCAGTATTAGGGCACAGCACAGGTGATGGTAATCATACAGTAAGAGGGAAGTGCAGGACCAGAGCATTGTGTCCTCCTGGAGAAGTCATGTTGGGAGGGGTGTGTATGGGAGCCGATTTTCACAGGACAGTCCCGTTATTTGGGCACTGTTCCACTGTCCTACCCGTGGGCCACAATGTCCCGCAGTGGGCAGTTGGGAGGCTCCTGTAACTCCGCTCTGCATATGCTGCAGCATCTATTCACCAGAGACATGGGGGACTGGGAGCATGCCAGTAGCTCGCCGAGCGCTGAGCATGCCCCTACAGTAACGAAAACAGGGGCGTGGCTTGTGATTGCGGCCATTCCCGCAAAGCCACACTCACTTTACATTGGCCACACCCCTTTTTGGGAGGGAGTCCCTACTTCAGAGGCTACAATGTTGGGAGGTATGAGTAAAGTCATAAAAGAAGTGCAGGGTGGAGGATGAACGACTATTGTCCATTATCTGCCATGTAGGTATAGAATAATGGATGAGTGCTCCCAACCCCCAGCTGCAGTTATAATAGTGGGCAGAATATAGTAAAAGGGTCCGGCATCTACTTTCCTTCTGGCTTCCATTGATTATGCAGAGGAGGAAGAATGAGAGGGCCGGAGAGACCCTTTATCTAAGTGTATACAGCTGCATCTGCTGTCAGCATAAAAGTGCAGTGACTGGCTGGTGAGTGCAGGAGAAAGTGATATTGTTTCGCCCTCAGGCTAACAAGCCCTACACACTGAAAGATATAAACTATCTCAGTCATTAATGAATGAGAACTCGTTCATATCTTTCAGTGTGTAGGTACTAATGATGAACGGTGCACGGCCCTGCGCTCACTCATCATTTCTGTGACTGGACGGTCCCGTACGACAGCCCTCATCGCTTTTGTGTCCTGTCCCGAGTACACAGAATGGATGTTTAGGTCACACGGGACCTGGCCTCATAGGGGATTCCCGCTTACCGCCAGTAACCACCTGTTACTGAATCCACCCACTGCGAAGTGGACGGGTTCTACGCTGCCACCACCAAACTCCTAACCTGCCGTGGCATTTGCAACCACGGTTCTGCTCTGTATGCGTCGACAAGCTGCCTTACCACACCTGTGTGGCGCTGACGAATCCCCACTAGGTCTATGGCGGAACTTGGATACACTGGTTACACCCTGGACAGCCGGAAAACGGAGCTAGGTTTCGCCTAGCCCTGCAGGTCACAAGATGAAGCGGCCTTGAGGCACATGATGTTTATTTGCCAAATACAGCATTCAAAAAGACTCAGCAATACAACAAGATGTTACAGCAGAATGAAAATGGTATAATACACCTCTGGAGCTCACAGGCCTCCTCTTTTTATACAAGTATATCACAATGCATCTCAGTGGGTAGTTTCCCCCTGAGTCCTTTCCATCCAATCAGGATGACGTACAAAATATAAATAAATTACATTTTAAAAGGTTATAAGTGCATGAAGCAATTTCCTCCTTCCTGTCACACACAACGTTTGGTGTCATTTAAATTCCTTACCACTTGGGAGTTTACACTTCCACTTTGAGACATTTAACATATAGCTTCAAAATACAAATGTTTCTCATCCTTCCTGCATATACCATTCAGGATTCATATATCAATTAAATCAGCTACATAGATAAATACAGGTTTCCAAACCCATACCAATCCCCATACCACTTTACATATGGGATAAGGAAATTCCCCGTGATTAACATCTTTCTCTAAGGAACTCACACCCAGCCTTTACCTGCAGTGCACTGTCCAACATCAAAAGGTTTTGTCATTTCCCCCCATCTGCTAGCAGAGGGCAATTAGCATGCCACTTCCTATTCCCAGAAGACAGGGGAAAATGCATTTTATCCCTTTAAAATACAGGTGAGCACATCTTAAATATAAATACATTTAAACATTGTGGCCGGACCGCACTAGTGGCCACACGTGTAATGGCGGCCGTGGCACTGAAGGGGTTAACCCCTAGTGCCCGGCGCCATTATGGGGACAATGGGCGCTTGGCGCCAATTTTAAATGTATAGGGCGCTAGGTGCCAGGTGTTTAAAATGTTTACAAATGTAATATATATATTGTGCTATGAGGCACTACAGTGCCTGGGTATGTGGAGCCTGTGCAGGGCATCGGCTCAGTGTATATTTAAAGGGAAACACGTGTTTAAATTAAATGTATTTAAAGGAAAAATTCAGTTACTATAGCTGTCTGAATAATCATCTCCTGTCAGTAGGAAGTGGCATGCTAATGGCCCTGTCCTAGCAGAGAGGTGTGAATGACAATACCTTTTGATGTGCAAGTTCCTTAGAGAAAGATGCTAATCACGGGGGATCTCCTTATCCCATATGTAAAGTAGTTCTGGGCTTGGAACCTGTTTCATGTAAGTGATTTAATTGATATATGGATGGCAGATGCAGGAAGGAAGACTGATTGTTGTGTTGCAGCCTTTCCTGTTGTAACCCCAAACACTGGGTTTGCCTGGAGATGTGACTGAGACAGAAACATTTGTATTTTGAAGCTATGTGATAAATTTATCAATAGTGAATGTTAATCTGATACCAAACGTTGTCTGTGTCACAGGAAGGAGGATATTGTTTTATTGCACTTATCTCCTTTTGAAATGTAATTTATTTATTTGTATTTTCTAAGATATCTTGATTGGATAGAAAGGGCTCAGGGAGGACATGACCCCCTGTTGTACTGTGTGGAAAATTGACATAAAAAGGAGGCCTGCGTGCCTCCAGAGTGTATTGTACCATCTTCATTCTGCTGGAACATCTTGCTGTATGCTGTTGCCCCTAGCAATAGGGAAGAGTCTTTTTTAAGACTATTATTGAGCAAATAAACATCATCTGCCTCAAGGAGATTGCTTCATCTTGTGACCTACAGGGTTATGCCAAACATAGCCCCGTCCTCCGGCTGTCCAGGGAAGCACCTAATGTCTCCAAGTTCCGCCCTCCGCCAACTACCGGTAGAGGCCTAGCAAGTGGCTAGTGGGGATTCGTCAATACCACACAGGTGTGGTAACGCAGTGCGTCGGCACATACAGAGAAGAACCGTGGTTCCAAATGCCACAGCAGGTTAGGAGTTTGGTGGTGGCAGCATAAACCCGCCCACAGCGCAGTGGGTGGAGTCAGTAACAGGCGGTTACTGACGGTAAGCTGGAATCCCCTATGTGGTCAGGCCTCGTGTGACCTAACCTTCCATTCTGTGCACTGGGAACGCGAACGAAAGGCGTCCGGTCACAAACATGCAGTCCTACAACTGTGCACAGAGCACTACATATGACATGTCAAAACACATTATTAAACATATTTTTAAAAAGTCCGCGTCCAGCGCCGTAAGTACATTTAGCAGTGGCGCCCAGCGCCTATTGTCCTTAAAATGGCGCCGGGAACTTTAAGGGTTAACCCCTTGCGTGCCGTGGCCGCCATCAATCATGTGGCTGCCAGGGTCTCCGGCCACAGTTGGTGCCGCCTCCTTTATGCCTGCAAGCCAATATGGACAATCTCGTCCATATTAGCATGCAGGGCTATGGGGTCGGGTGACACGGGGGTGAAGAAAGTATAGTCGTCCCCCCCCCCCCCCCCCCCGGTATCGGCCGCCGGGCACCTCAGCCGGCAATCGGCCAGTGTGTAGAGGAACCACATCACTGTGAACCATTATCTCCTGCTGTGTCCCAATCACATCCCTCCCAACATTTATGAATCAGTGCGCGGGACAACTGCGCGGCTAAGACGCACCCACGTCCAAAAGGGGGCATGACCTATGTGAAGGGGTGATGTGGAGACTGTAAACGATGTGACACTGGGTGAAGTGGGGACAGTGATCTGTGTGACACCGGGTGAGGGGGACTGTAATCATTGTGACACCGGGTGAGGGTGGTGGTGGATGTGAACGGTGTGACAACGGGTGAGTGGGGGACTGTGATTGGTGTGACACTGGGTGAGGTGGGGACTGTGATCGGTATGACAATGGGTGAGGGGGGACTGTGAACGGTGTGACACCTGGTGAGGGGGGGCTGTGATCGTTGTGACACCAGGTGATGTGGGGACAGTGATGGGTTTGACAGCGGGGGAGGGGGATTGTGATTGGTGTGACACTGGGTGAGGTGGGGACTGTGATCGGTATGACAATGGGTGAGGGGGGACTGTGAACGGTGTGACACCTGGTGAGGGGGGGCTGTGATCGTTGTGACACCAGGTGATGTGGGACACTGATCGGTGTGACACCAAGTGAGGTGGGTTGTGATCGGTGTGACACCGGGTGAGGGGGGACAGTGATCGGTGTGACACAGGGTGAGGGGGACAGTGATCGGTGTGACACAGGGTGAGGGGGGACTGTGACCGGTGTGACACCGGGTGAGGTGGGGACTGTGACCGGTGTGACACCGGGTGAGTGGGGACAGTGATTGGTGTGACACTGGACCAGGTGAGGTAGGGCTGTGTTCGGTGTGACACCAGGTGAGGGGGGACAGTGATCGGTGTGACACCGGTTGAGGGGGGACTGTGATCGGTGTGACAACGGGTGAGGGGGGCTGTGATCGGTGTGACACCGGGTGAGGTGGGGGCAGTGATCGGTGAGACACCGGGTGAGGGGGGGGGGGCGGACAGTGATCAGTGTGACAATGGGGGAGGGGGGACTGTGGTCGGTCTGACACTGGGTGAGGGGGGGCAGTGATCGGTGTGACACCGGGTGAGGGGATAGTGATCGGTGCGACACCGGGCGAGGGGGGACTGTGATCGGTGTGACACCGGGTGAGGGGGGACAGTGATCGGTGTGACACCGGGCGAGGGGGGACTGTGATCGGTGTGACAACGGGTGAGGGGGGCTGTGATCTGTGTGACACAGGGTGAGTGAGGACTGTGATCGATGTGAAACCGGGTGAGGGGGGACTGTGATCGGTGGGACACTGGGTGAGGGGGGCAGTGATCGGTGTGACACCGGGTGGGGGGGGGCAGTGATCGGTGTGACACCGGGTGAGGGGCAGTGATTGGTGTGACACCGGGTGAGGGGGGACTGTGATCGGTGTGACACCGGGTGAGTGTGTGTGTGTGTGTGGGGGGGGGGGGGGCAGTGATCGGCGGGACACCGGGTGAGGTGGGGGCAATGATCGGTGTGACACCGGGTGAGGGGGGGGGACTGTGATCGGTGTGACACCGGGTGAGGGGGGGCAGTGATTGGTGTGATACCGGGTGAGGGGGGACTGTGATCGGTGTGACACCGGGTGAGGGGGGACTGTGATCGGTGTGATATTGGGTGAGGGGGACTGTAATCGGTGTGACACCGGGTGTGGGGGGGACTGTGATCGGTGGGACAACGGGCGAGGAGGGACTGTGATCGGTGTGACACCGGGTGAGGGGTGGACAGTGATCGGTGTGACAACGGGGGAGGGGGGACTGTGGTCGGTGTGACACTGGGTGAGGGGGGACAGTGATCGGTGTGACACCGGGTGAGGGGATAGTGATCGGTGTGACACCGGGCGAGGGGGAACTATGATCGGTGTGACACCGGGTGATGGGCCCGGTGAGGGGGCCAGTGAACGGTGTGACACCGGGTGAGGTGGGGGCGGTGATCGGTGTGACACCGGGCGAGGGGGGACAGTGATCGGTGTGATATTGGGTGAGGGGGACTGTAATCGGTGTGACACCGGGTGTGGGGGGGACTGTGATCGGTGTGACAACGGGCGAGGAGGGACTGTGATCGGTGTGACACCGGGTGAGGGGTGGACAGTGATCGGTGTGACAACGGGGGAGGGGGGACTGTGGTCGGTGTGACACTGGGTGAGGGGGGACAGTGATCGGTGTGACACCGGGTGAGGGGATAGTGATCGGTGTGACACCGGGCGAGGGGGAACTATAATCGGTGTGACACTGGGTAATGGGCCCGGTGAGGGGGCCAGTGAACGGTGTGACACCGGGTGAGGTGGGGGGCGGTGATCGGTGTGACACCGGGCGAGGGGGTACAGTGATCGGTGTTACACCGGGCGAGGGGGGACTGTGATCGGTGTTACACCGGGTGAGGGGGGACACAGTGATTGGTGTGACACCAGGCGAGGGGGGACTGTGGACGGTGTGACACCGGGTGAGTGGGGGGGCAGTGATCGGTGGGACACCGGGTGAGGTGGGGGCAATGATCGGTGGGACATCGGGTGAGTGGGGGGGACTGTGATCGGTGGGACACCGGGTGAGGGGGGCAGTGATCGGTGTGACACCGGGTGAGGGGGGCAGTGATCGGTGTGACACCGGGTGAGGGGGGGGGCAGTGATTGGTGTGACACCGGGTGATTGGGGGGGGGGGGACAGTGATCGGTGTGACACCGGGAAGGTTGGGACTCTGATTGGTGTGACACCGGGTGAGGTGGGGGCGGTGATCGGTGTGACACCGGGTGAGGTGGTGGCGGTGATCGGTGTGACACCGGGTACGGGGGGACTGTGAATGACGTGGCACTTGTTGAGAGGGGGAAGATATTCCCGGTGCACACTCTCCCGCCGCAGCATTACCACACTGTGACGTCAGGCCTGGCGTACCTGGACTCAGGGCCGCGGGGCATGCTGGTAGTTGTAGTGATGTCTCAGTCATCTTGTTTAGCGAGATGGAAAATAAAACTACTACTCCCAGAATGCAGAGCGGTATTAGCGCCAGCTTCGCAGTAAGGAGGGCGCTGATTGGTCGGGGAGCCGGCGGCACGTGGGGGAGAGAGTGAGGCAGACGCCGGGCGAGAGGTGAGAGCCGGGACCGAGGCCGGTGAGCCGGGAGGATCCTGTCATGTATGGGGGGGAGACACAGTGGGTGACATGTGAGGGGGGAACCGTGTGTGTAATTGAGGGGGGCTGTTAGTGCGTCACCTCTATGGGGGGGGTGGTACATTGTGACAGTATGTGATGTAACAGTAGGGGGGACGGTGTGTGAGGAATAAGAGGTGGGGGGGGGGTACGGTGTGTGAGGGGTAAGAAGGGGGGGGTGGTACGGTGTGGGAGGAGTAAGAGGTGGGGGGTACGGTGTGTGAGTGGTAAGGAGGGGGGTTACGGTGTGGGGTAAGAGACTGTGGGGGTACAGTGTTTGAAGGGAGGTGTAAGAAGGAGGGGCAGTAAGGTGTGTGTGAGGGGTTAGGGCGGTTGTACGGTATGTGAGGGGTAGGAGAGGGGTACCGTGTGTTGTATGTGAGGGGGGGGGGGGGGCTACTGGGAATGATGTGTGGGAAGGTAGCACGCATAGTGGGGGGGAGGAGAGGAAGTGTACTGTGTGTTAGGGGGGAGAGTGGTGTGTGTGTGTGTTCAGGGGGGAGGAGGGTAACTGGGCATGATGTGTTTGGGGGGCGGTATAACGTATGGCGGGGGGAGAGGAGGGCTACTTGGCATGATGTGTGGGAGGAGGTGTACTGTGTGTGTTGGGGGGGAGAGTGAAGAGTGCTGTGTGTGGGGGGAGAGGGTGTAGGAGGGAGGAGAGGAGATGTACCGTGTGTGATGTGTGGGGATAGGTACCACGTATGGTGGGTGGGGAGGTGGTGTACCGTGTGTGTGGGGGGAGAGGGTGTAGGAGGGAGGAGAGGAGGGCTACTGGGCATGATGTGTGTGGGGGGGGGAGGGCTACTGGGGAGGAGGTGTACCGTGTGTGATGTGTAGGGGTAGGTACCGCGTATGGTGGGTGGGGAGGTGGTGTGCCCTGTGTGTTGGGGGGAGAGTGAAGAGTGGTGTGTGGGGGGAGAGGGTGTAGGAGGGAGGAGAGGAGGGCTACTGGGCATGATGTGTGTGTGTGGGGGGGGGAGTGAAGAGTGGTGTGTAGGAGTGAGGAGGGCTACTGGGGAGAAGGTGTACTATGTGTGGTGGGAAGGGTAGCGTGCGTGACGTGGGAGGTTTGGGTAAGTTGTTAGTACATCACTGACCTCTGCTCCCTGTCTGAGTCGCTTTCTCTGTATCCCACCGTTAGGTTATCCCATCATCTGACCCTACACTGCAGACATGCCCTCTGACTTGGCTAAGAAGAAAGCTGCCAAGAAGAAGGAGGCCGCCAAGGCACGGCAGAGGCCCAAGAAGGAGAATGGAGAGTGTGGCTCGGAGGAGGCCGATGTGGAGCCGTCTAATGGAAGCCTGGTTGCCGGTGAGTCAGTGTCTGATTGTTCTAGGCAGTGGCGGCACCAGAGTCCTGGGAGGTGGGGAACACTGGTGCCTCGCCTTTTCTTCAGAGTGGAAAGTCATTAAGTTGCTCACTGCTTGCTGCCATATTTGTGAGTCGCTGTTGGTAAAATAACTTGTTGCGGTAGCAGCATCTGGCTGAGTTCTGAGCATCGTTACGTTGTGGCACTGAGCCCTGATCACTAGAACGTTCTCCATATAGAAGGATCATCCTGTTTACACCTCTTATGTTGATGCACCCAGATGCTTCCATGTAGGTCCTGTGATCCACACGGTGGTATTGTTTTCCTCTGCCATCTCCGCCCACATGGAAACCGCTTCTAAAATCAGCTTTCTCTTCCCAGATGGCATTGATGAGGTGCCTCAGGTGGAGGAGTTTGAGCTTCGGAAAGCCGCTGCCCGGGCAGTTACTGGTGTTCTGGCCTCACACCCCAACAGCACCGATGTCCACATCATCAATATGTCCCTGACATTCCACGGACAGGAGCTGCTGAGCGACACCACGCTAGAGCTCAATTCCGGCAGAAGATACGGACTGATCGGGCTCAATGGCACTGGTAGGAACCTGGCAGCAGATCAATGTAGAAGGGGGTGAAGGTACAGATAGCGCTCCTGGTGCACACTGCCATATTTGTGTGTGTGTCTGTACCACAATCACTGATTAATGTACGATACGGCACTCTACCACCTCAGCTGTCTCTGCTTCGCGTAATGAGGGATATCACTTTATAGAGTGATCATACACAACATTGCCTCTTTAGTATTGATTGAGATTCAGCCCCGGCTTATCACCATTTCAGCCTTTACAACTAAACCACATCTTTATTGGAGTGTGCAAGAGGATCAGCGTGGACTGGTATAAAAGGAGCGGTTTACCCTCACCAGGCCCGCTGTACAGCGCATGTAATATATTAGTGGTCCAGGTAAAAGTGGATACGGCTTATCGGTGATAACGGAGCAATGACATCCCGTTCCGAGCTGTGTTCCTGTGTCAGTGAATGTGCCCACCCCGTCATTCTCTCTCTCTTCCTCCCCAGGGAAGTCCATGCTGCTGTCGGCGGTGGGCGCCCGCGAGGTGCCTATACCAGAACACATTGATATTTATCACTTGACGCGGGAGATGCCCCCCAGCGACAAGACTGCTCTGCATTGTGTGATGGAGGTGGACACGGAGCGGACCATGCTGGAGAAGGAGGCGGAGCGGCTGGCGCATGTAGACGGTAGGAGGTTACTCTCGGGTGTGTTTCCGCTCACTTACCTTCCCGTACTGACCTTGTCCTTCTCTCCCAGCTGAGTGTGAGAAGCTGCTGGAGCTCTATGAGCGGCTGGAGGAACTGGACGCTGCCAAGGCTGAGGTGCGGGCATCTCGGATCCTGCATGGGCTGGGCTTTACCCCGGCCATGCAGCGGAAGAAGATGAAGGATTTTAGTGGAGGCTGGAGAATGCGGGTGGCCCTAGCCAGGTACGGCTCAGTCCTGTTATCTCTGTCCATACACCTCAGCATGGCCTCACTGGTCTCGTGTTCCCCTTCTGCAGAGCTCTCTTCATCCGCCCGTTCATGTTACTTCTCGATGAGCCCACCAATCACCTGGATCTGGAGGCGTGTGTGTGGCTGGAGGAAGAACTCAAATCGTTAGTATCCGTTCATGTGCCCTGTGCAGTGTCCCATGTATTACCTACATACTGTTTCCAGGCGTCTGCTGAGCCGAATGGCGACTTAACGGCACAAATACCATTTATCCCTGTAGTGGGATTCACAATACTCCCCAAATATCCCGTTTGTGTTATAAAATGCATCAGTGGCGATGTCGTCCATGAGCAGACTTCCAGCTTTAGTTCAAGGGGGTAAAATAAAGTAACGTAGGGAGTTGTTAGGAGCAGTCCCCTGTTATCAGGGGCTCAAATGTAATTGGACAAATGAGCATTTTGTTGAGAATCCTTTGCAGGCAATGACCACCTAAAGTCTGGAACCCACGGACATCACCAAGGGCGGAATGTAATGGTTCCGTGATCGCCGGAGGTGCAGGATGAAGGGCAGTCTATCTTTTTTTAAAGGGGCATTCATTTACAAGGCATGCTTTTGTCTTGTAAATGATTGCCCCTTTAAAAAAAACGACCACGATCGGCCTTCATCCTGCACTTCCGGCGATCTCGGACGCCATTACATCTCGCCCCAAATGCAGGGTTTCCTCCTCTGTTAGGCTTTGCCAGGCGTTTACTGCAGTTGTGTGTTCCTGGGTCTTTCAGTATCGTCCTCAGCCGGTGACATGCTTGCGCAGTACGTGTCGGGTCATTGTCCAATCACCTCTGCAGAACTCTACTGAATGTGAGCAGATAGTATATCCCTGTACACTTCAGGGTTCATCCGGCTGCTTCAGTCTCATCAGGGAACACTAGTGACCCCCTGCCATTGGAAGCTTTGCAGGAACACGCCATCACACCGTCTCCTCCGTGTGTTACAGATAATGCGGCATGCCCGTTCCTAGCCGCCTATAGACTTTATTTCTTCCCATCATTTGGGTGCATGTTGTTCTTTGTTTCCTCTGTCCATAGAACGCTGCTCCAGGGCTGGGTTTTCTAGATGTTATTTGGTACAGTCTAATCTGGCCTTTCTATTATTGGGGCTTATGTATGGTTTGCTCCTTGTGGTGAAGGACTTGTATAATGATATGCCTACCTCCTTTAGTGTTCACTCTAGGATTTTTTTAGGGCAGGGTGCTGATCACGGGGAGGGCACATTTTTCATTCGTGAGGGCACATTTTTCATTCGTGAGGGCACATTTTTAAGTTAGAAGGGCCAAATCAGGTACATACTATAATGCTTGGTGCTCCCATTCCTATAGGTGAAAGCATGGACAGTGCGCGCCGGAGGCGTGCAGCAAAAATTTAGGGGAGTTGTTTCGTGGGGAAGGGGCGTGACCACATAATAGTACCAAATCACATTATACCACACAATAGTGCTGCTTATACACATTGCACCAGGTAGAACCTCCTATACACACTGCGCCAGGTAGAGCACGTTATACATATTGCGCCAGATAGAGCACGTTATACACATTGCACCAGGTAGAACCTCCTATACACACTGCGGCAGGTAGAGCACGTTATACATATTGCGCCAGGTAGAGCACGTTATACACATTGCACCAGGTAGAACCTCCTATACACACTGCGCCAGGTAGAGCACGTTATACATATTGCGCCAGGTAGAGCACGTTATACACATTGCGCCAGGTAGAGCACGTTATACACATTGCACCAGGTAGAACCTCCTATACACACTGCGCCAGGTAGAGCACGTTATACATATTGCGCCAGATAGAGCACGTTATACACATTGCACCAGGTAGAACCTCCTATACACACTGCGGCAGGTAGAGCACTGAGGCACACTGCACCAGGGAGAGAACACTGAGGCACACTGCACTAGGGAGAGAACACTGAGGCACACTGCACTAGGGAGAGAACGCTGAGGCACACTGCACTAGGGAGAGAACACTGAGGCACACTGCACTAGGGAGAGAACACTGAGGCACACTGCACCAGGGAGAGAACACTGAGGCACATTGCACCAGGGAGAGAACACTGAGGCACACTGTAACAGGGAGAGAACACTAGGAGGAAGGGGAGGACGGGCACAGGGCAGATGCAGAGCGGCACTCACAGTTGCGGAGGAAAGCGCTGTGCCGGGTCAGCGGGGTCGGTCTCTTGATGCTGACGGCGGAGCCCAGGTCAGCGCGCAGCGCCATGGTGAGGGGGAATCAAACCATGCCGGAGGACTGGCGGGAGACACCGCAGGCTCTGATTGGCTGCTCCTCCCCACTGCACGCTGGCCCTGTCTCCGCCTTCAGCTGAGAGCTATCAGCGCGGCGGGGGGGAGAAGTGCCAGCGCGGCGGGGGGGAGAAGTGCCAGCGCGGCGGGGGGGAGAAGTGACAGCGCGGCAGGGGAAAGAAGTGACAGCGCGGCGGGGGAAAGAAGTGACAGCGCGGCGGGGGGAGAAGAGCAGTCCTTAGCAGGGCGGCAGGGCGGGCACAAACGGGCAGGGCGGCATTCTGTCACTCAAAAAAGGGGCAGGGCGCAGCGCCCTGCAAAAGAAGCTTAGAGTGAACACTACTCCTTGTGACGGGATTTTTCTCTACCATAGACAGGATCCTGCGTTCTTCCACCACTGTTGTCCATGGATATCCAGGCCTCTTTGTGTTGCAGAGCTCATTCTTATTCTCTCACAATGGGGGTCATTCCGACCCGCTCGCTGCAGTTTGACGCAACGATCAGGTTGGAACTGCGCCGCAGTGCGCCGGCGCATGGCAGCCTTCGTTGCCTAGCGATCGCCTCTGAGACAGAGGCGGTTGCTGTGCGTGGCCGGACCGTTGGGGCGGGCCACGGTGGCTGCGTGACGTCTCGCGCAGTCACTGCAGCCAGCGGCAGCGACAATTCACTCCCGGCCAGCCGCAGAAGCTGCGCTGGCCGGGAGTTACTCCTCAAATACAAAGGCATCGCCTCTGTGCGATGCTTTTGTATTTGTGCGGGAAGGGGGGCCGGCACTGACATGTGGGGCGGACTAGCCCTGTGCTGGGCGTCCCCCCGCATGTCAGGGAAGATGATCGTAGCTGTGCTAAATATAGCACATCTACGATCAACTCGGAATGACCCCCAATGTACTAAGCTGTGGATTTGGCCGCTCCTAATGTTCCTGCTATCTCCCTTATGGATAGTATGTGTCTGCAGCCTAAGGGCGGCCTGTGTCCCTTGTGAGAGTTGAGCGCCTGTGACCGCAGGTTGTGGGCTCACAGCAACAGCATCCAGATACAAATGCCACACTTGGTATCGGCCCCAGACCTCTTGCCGCTTAACTGATAAAGGAATAGCTCAGACCTGTCCATGACACAGCTTCAAATTGAGTCACGTGTCCAGTTACATTTGGTCCATTGAGACAGAGGGGGCTGCATATTACACGGCTGTAATTCCTAATCTCTACCTCCAATGTGGATGTGACTACTATCCACATATATCCTTATTACCTAAACATGTCTGATTCCATGTGTAACAAAGCTACAGGAGGAGAATATCAGACGCTAATTTATCAGTTGCCGCCCCCCCCTCATAGAGTGCAGTGTACGCTGTGAATTTGACATTAGCAGTTCCCTCACCAGAGATATCAGACGTCGGTTAATGTGAAAAATGTAAAAGTGCCGTAATAATAAAAGTAGATTAGATGGGTAACTCAGAATGTGTTTGTCGAATCTGGGTATATAGCTATTCCCAAACTAAATGACAGCTCTGACATTTTATTCCTTCCCACTGAAATACAATCCAAAAAATAGACTTTTTTTTCAAACCTGACAATTAACTTTGGCCTTAAATTTCAATCATAAGGAAGTGACATAAGGAAATAGTTTAATTACAAGAAATGTAGATTGAAATGTGCTGAAAATAATGGTTTTGATCCCAGCTGTCTATGGGGTCGATTCTATTCGGCAACTTAAGAATAGCGCCGGGAATTAGCTCCCGACGCTATTCAATTCAGCTGCTAGTGACCCGCAATTGTCGGGAATTCTTCTCTCATCCCCGGGGGATGAGAGAAGAAACCCGACAAAAGTGCTGCCTCGCGGCCGGCGCGAGGCTGATTCTGTCGGGAATCAGCATCGCCGCGGGTAGTTAAGTCGGAGAATGCCCGTTCTCCCGACAAAACTACCTGTTAAGTCGGCGAGAACGGGACATCGCCGACTTAACTGGAGCTGAATTGAATAGCGTCGGGAGCTAATTCCCGGCGCTATTCTTAAGTTGCCGAATAGAATCGACCCCTATGACTTTTCTGAGCTGAGATATTGCATTTACCCCAAATATCCGTGGAACAGTGAAAAATGGCATACGCCATGATACAAATATGGCCGCCATCTTCATAGGAAGGTAAATAAAATAAGGGGTGGTTTCTGACTACTAACTTACAGGGGTCATCACACACAACAAATACAAAAAATGGCTAGTAACCAATTCATATCATATGGTCCAGAATTAAATGGATTGGCCCATATGGGATGTACATGGTGCGGGAGGGGTAGCGGGGTGCGGGAGGCATAGCGGTGTACGGGGTGCGGGAGGTGTATGGGGTGCGGGAGGTGTAGCGGTGTATGGGGTGCAGGAGGCGTAGCGGCATACAGACCAGTTCTCTTCATGTCTCCTCCTCTTCTCAGCTTCCGCAGAATCCTGGTCCTTGTGTCTCACTCTCAGGATTTCCTCAATGGCGTCTGTACGAACATTATGCACTTGCACAACCGGAAACTGAAATACTACACGGTGAGTGTGTCACGTATACAGCCTGCAGGTGGCGATTACACGCCGTGTCGTGTTGTATGTTTATAGTACACTTTCTATCTATAATCCGCACAGGGCAATTATGACCAATATGTGAAAACCCGTCTGGAACTGGAAGAGAATCAGATGAAGAGATTTAATTGGGAGCAGGATCAGATTTCACATATGAAGGTGAATCTTCATGTACACTGTGTGGGGAGGGGGATCTTCATATACACTGCGTGGGGATCTTCATATACACTGCATGGGACTCTTCATATACACTGCGTGGGGAGGGGAATCTTCATATACACTGCGTGGGGAGGGGAATCTTCATATACACTGCGTGGGGAGGGGAATCTTCATATACACTGCGTGGGGAGGGGAATCTTCATATACACTGTGTGGGGAGGGGGATCTTCATATACACTGCGTGGGACTCTTCATATACACTGCGTGGGACTCTTCATATACACTGCGTGGGACTCTTCATATACACTGCGTGGGGAGGGGAATCTTCATATACACTGCGTGGGGAGGGGAATCTTCATATACACTGCGTGGGGAGAGGAATCTTCATATACACTGCGTGGGGAGGGGAATCTTCATATACACTGCGTGGGGAGGGGAATCTTCATATACACTGCGTGGGGAGGGGAATCTTCATATACACTGCGTGGGGAGAGGAATCTTCATATACACTGCGTGGGGAGGGGAATCTTCATATACACTGCGTGGGGAGGGGAATCTTCATATACACTGCGTGGGGAGGGGAATCTTCATATACACTGCGTGGGGAGGGGAATCTTCATATACACTGCGTGGGACTCTTCATATACGCTGCGTGGGACTCTTCATATACGCTGCGTGGGACTCTTCATATACGCTGCGTGGGACTCTTCATATACGCTGCGTGGGACTCTTCATATACGCTGCGTGGGGATCTTCATATACGCTGCGTGGGGATCTTCATATACGCTGCGTGGGACTCTTCATATACGCTGCGTGGGACTCTTCATATACGCTGCGTGGGACTCTTCATATACGCTGCGTGGGACTCTTCATATACGCTGCGTGGGGATCTTCATATACGCTGCGTGGGACTCTTCATATACGCTGCGTGGGACTCTTCATATACGCTGCGTGGGACTCTTCATATACGCTGCGTGGGACTCTTCATATACGCTGCGTGGGACTCTTCATATACGCTGCGTGGGGATCTTCATATACACTGCGTGGGAAGGGGAATCTTCATATACACTGCGTGGGGATCTTCATACACACTGCGTGGGGAGGGGAATCTTCATACACACTGCGTGGGGAGGGGAATCTTCATACACACTGCGTGGGGAGGGGAATCTTCATACACACTGCGTGGGGAGGGGAATCTTCATACACACTGCGTGGGGAGGGGAATCTTCATTTCTCTTACGTTCTAGAGGATGCTGGGGTCCATTTTAGTACCATGGGGTATAGACTGTTCCGCAGGAGCCTTCGGCACTATAAGACTTTTTAACAGTGAACTGGCTCCTCCCTCTATGCCCCTCCTCCAGACCTCAGTATAGAAAATGTGCCCGGGAGACTGGATACACACCAGTGGAGCTCTACAGAGCTTTGCTGGAAAAAGACTTTCTTTTCTCTAACGTCCTAGTGGATGCTGGGGACTCCGTCAGGACCATGGGGGAATAGCGGGCTCCGCAGGAGACAGGGCACATCTAAAAAGCTTTTTAGGTCACATGGTGTGTACTGGCTCCTCCCCCCATGACCCTCCTCCAAGCCTCAGTTAGGTTTTTGTGCCCGTCCGAGAAGGGTGCAAACTGGATGGCTCTCTTAAGGAGCTGTTTAGTAAAGTTTTTTTTTAGGTTTCTAATCAGTGATTCCTGCTGGCGACAGGATCACTGCAACGAGGGACTTAGGGGAGAGACTTGCAACTCACCTGCGTGCAGGAGGATTGAAGTTTTAGGCTACTGGACACTGAGCTCCAGAGGGAGTCGGAACACAGGTCAGCCTGGGGTTCGTCCCGGAGCCGCGCCGCCGATCCCCCTTACAGACGCTGAAGAAAGACGGCGGAACGGAGGTCCGGAAACAGGCGGCAGAAGACTTCACAGTCTTCAGAGAGGTAGCGCACAGCACTGCAGCTGTGCGCCATTGTTGCTACACGGTCACGGAGGGTGCAGGGCGCTGCTGGGGGCGCCCTGGGCAGCAATATAAATACCTATTTGGCAAATAAATACATCACATATAGCCATTAAGGCTATATGTATGTATTTAACCCAGGCCAGTTTTCCTAATAACCGGGAGAAAAGCCCGCCGTGAAAGGGGCGGAGCTTATTCTCCTCAGCACTCAGCGCCATTTTCCTGACCAGCTCCGCTGGTGAGGAAGGCTCCCACTCTCCCCTGCACTACAGAAACAGGGTTAAAGAGAAGGGGGGCATAAATTGGCGATATAATTATATATTAAGAGCCCATATATAGAAACAACACCTTCTAGGGTTGTTATATACATTATGGCGCTTTTGGTGTGTGCTGGCAAACTCTCCCTCTGTCTCCCCAAAGGGCTAGTGGGTCCTGTCCTCTATCAGAGCATTCCCTGTACGTGTGTGCTGTAGGTCGGTACGTGTGTGTCGACATGTATGAGGAAAATGTTGGTGAGGAGACGGAGAAAATTGCCTGTAATGGTGATGTCACTCTCTAGGGAGTCGACACCAGAATGGATGGCTTACTTATGGAATTACGTGATAATGTCAACACGCTGCAAGCCGGTTGACGACATGAGACAGCCGGCGGACAAATTAGTATCGGTCCAGGCGTCTCAGACACCGTCAGGGGCTTGTAAAAACGCCCATTTACCTCAGTCGGTCGACAGACACTGACACGGACACTGACCCCAGTGTCGACGGTGAAGAAACAAACGTATTTTTCCTTTAGGGCCACAAGTTACATGTTAAGGGCAATGAAGGAGGTGTTACGTATTTCTGATACCACAAGTACCACAAATAAGGGTATTTTGTAGGGTGGGAAAAAACTACTTGTAGTTTTGCCTAAATCAGATAAATTAAATGAAGTGTGTGATGATACGTGGGGTTCCTCCGACAGAAAGTTATGGGCGGTATACCCTTTTTCCCGCCAGTATTAAGGGCGAGTTGGAAAACACACCTTAGGGTGGACAAGGCGCTCACACGCTTATAAAAAACATGGCGTTACCGTTTCCAGATACGGCCGCCCTCAAGGAGCCAGCTGATAGGAAGCTGGAAAATATCATAACAGTATATACACACAGACTGGTGTTATACTACGACCAGCAATCGCCTCAGCCTGGATGTGCAGCGCTGAGGGGGCTTGGTCGGATTTCCTGACTGAAAATTTTGATACCCTTGACAGGGACAGGATTTTATTGTCTATAGAGCATTTTAAGGATGCATTTCTATATATGTGTGATGCGCAGAGGCATATTTGCATTCTGGCATCAAGAGTAAATGTGATGTACATATCTGCCAGACGAAGACACGACAGTGGTCAGGTGAGGCAGATTCCAGACGGCATATGGAAGTATTGCCGTATAAAGGGGCGGTCCATTGGACCTGGTGGCCATGGCAACAGCTGAAAAATCCACCTTTTGTTACCCCGAGTCACATATTGGCAGAAAAGGACACAGTCTTTTCAGTCTCAGTCCTTTCGTCCCCATACGGGCAGGCGGGCGAAGGCCAGTCATATCTGCCCAGGGGGAGAGGAAAGGGAAGAAGACTGCAGCAAGCAGCTCATTCCCAGGAACAGAAGCTCCTCACGGCTTCTGCCAAGTCCGCAGCATAACGCTGGGGCCGTACAAGCGGACTCAGGTGCGGTAGGGGGTCATCTCAAGAGTTTCAGCAACACTCGCAAGGGAACTCCGGGATCCTACATGTAATATCCCAGGTGTACATTGGAAATTCGAGACGTCTCCCCCTCACACAATTCACAGGCTGTATTCCCAGCAGGTGATAATCAAAGTACCCTTCTTACAACAAGGAAGGGGGTAGTATTCCACACTATATTGTGGTACTGAAGCCAACCGGCTCGGTGAGATCTGAAATATTTGAACACTTACATACAAGCGTTCAAATCAAGATGGAGTCACTCGGAGCAGTGATAGCGAACCAGCAAGAAGGGGACGATATGATGTCACTGGATATCAGGGACGTTTACCTACAGGTCCAAATTTGCCCTTCTCACCAAGGGTACTTCAGGTTCCTGGTACAGAACTGTCACTATCAGTTCAGACGCTGCCGTTTGGATTGTCCACGGCGCCCCGGGTCTTTACCAAGGTAATGGCCGGAATGAGGATTTTTCTTAAAAGAAACATGGACGCTTTCCTGATAAGGGCAAGGTCCAGAGAACAGTTGGAGGTCGGAGTAGCACTATCTTAAGTAGTTCTACGACAGCACGAGTGGATTCTAAATATTCCAAAATCGCAGTTTTTTCCGACGACACGTCTAATGTTCCTAGGGAAGATTCTGGACACAGTCCAGAAAAACGTGTTTCTCCCAGTGGAGAAAACCAGGGAGTTATCCGAGCTAATCGGGATCCTCCTAAAACCAGGAAAAGTGTCAGTGCATCATTGCACAAGAGTCCTGGTAAAAATGGTGGCTTATTACGAAGCAATTCCATTCGGCAGATTTCCCGCAAGAACTCTTCAGTGGGATCTGCTGGACAAATGGTCCGGATCGCATCCTCAGATGCATCAGCGGATAACCCTATATCCAAGGAAAAGGGTGTCTCTCCTGTGGTGATTACAGAGTGCTCATCTTCTAGAGGGCCGCAGATTCGGCATTCAGGATTGGATGCCGGTGACCACGGAGGCCAGCCTGAGAGGCTGGGGAACAGTCACACAAGGAAAAAAAAAAAAAAAAAAATTTCCAGGGAAGTGTGATTAAGTCTGGAGAATTCTCTCCGCATAAATAAGCTTAGAGCAAATTTATAATGCTCTAAACTTAGCTAGACCTCTGCTTCAAGGTCAGCCGGTATTGATCCAGTGGGATAACATCACGGCAGTCGCCCACGTAAACAGAAGGGCGGCACAAGAAGCAGGAGGGCAGTGAAAACTGCAAGGATTTTTCGCTAGGCGGAAAATCATGTGATAGCACTGTCAGCAGTGTTCTTTCCGGGAGTGGACGACTGGGAAGCAGACTTCCTCAGCAGGCATGACCTCCACCCGGGAGAGTGGAAACTTCATAGGGAAGTTTTTCAACATGATTGTGGACCGTTGGCAAAGACCAAAGGTGGACATGATGGCGTCCCGCCCGAACAAAAAACGGGACAGGTATTCCGCCAGGTCATGAGACCTTCAGGCGATAGCTGTGGATGTTCTGGTAACACCGTGGGTGTACCAGTCTGTGTATGTGTTCCCTCCTCTGTTTCTCATAACCAGGGTATTGAGAATTATAAGACATAGAGGAGTATGAACTATACTAGTGGCTCCGGATTGGCCAAGAGGGACTTGGTACCCGGAACTTCAAGAAATGCTCACAGAGGACTAAGGGCCTGGGGAGCTAAGAAGGGACTTGATTCAGCAAGTACCATGTCTATTCCAAGACTTACCGCGGCTGCGTTTGACGGCATGGCGGTTGAATGCCGGATCCTGAGGGGAAAAGGCATTCCATAAGAGGTCATACCTACCTTGGTCACAGCCAGGAAGGAGGTGACCGCACAACGTCATCACCACATGTGGTGAAAATATGTTGCGTGGGTGAGGCCAGGAAGGCTCCACGACGGAAATTCAACTAGGTCGATTTCTACACTTCCTGAAAACAGGAGTGTTTTGGACCTCAAATTGGGGTTCATTAACATTTAAATTTCGGCCCTGTAGATTTTCTTACAGAAAGAATTGACTTCAGTTCCTGAAGTCCAGATTGTAAAGGATGTATTACATATACAGTTTTTTTGTGCCCCTAGGGGCACCGTGAGATCTCAACATAGTGTTGGGATTTCTTAAAAATCATATTGGTTTGAACCGCTCAAATCTGTGGATTTGAAATATCTCACATGGAAAGTGACCATGCTGTTGACAAATATCTCACATGGGAAGTGACCATGTTGTTAGCCCTGGCCTCGGCCAGGCGATTGTCAGAATGGGCGGCTTTGTTTTACAAAAGCCCATATTAAAATTTTCCATTTGAACAGGACCGAACTGGGACTCGTCTCCAGTTTCTTCATAAAGGGGTGTCAGCGTTTTCACCTGAAACAACCTCTTGTGGTGCCTGCGGCTACTAGGGACTAGGAGGACTCCAAGTTACTAGACGTGGTCAGGGCCCTAAAAATATATATATATATATATATATATATATATATATATATATAGTTAGGACGGCTGGAGTCAGAAAGTCTGACTTGCTGTTTATACTGTATACACCCAACAAGCTGGGTGCTCATGCTTCTAAGCAGTCTATTGCACGCTGGATTTGTAGTACAATTCAGCTTGCACATTCTGTGGCAGGCCTGCCACAGACGAAATATGTAGATGCCCATTCCACAAGGAAGGTGGGCTCATCCTGGGCGGCTGCCCGAGGAGTCTCGGCATTACAACTTTGCCGAGCAGCTACGTGGTCAGGGGAGAACACGTTTGTAAAATTTTACAAATTTTGATACTCTGGCTAAGGAGGACCTGGAGTTCTCTCATTCGGTGCTGCAGAGTCATCCGCACTCTCCCGCCCGTTTGGGAGCTTTGGTATAATCCCCATGGTCCTGACGGAGTCCCCAGCATCCACTAGGACGTTAGAGAAAATAAGAATTTACTTACCGATAATTCTATTTCTCGTAGTCCGTAGTGGATGCTGGGCGCCCATCCCAAGTGCGGATTGTCTGCAATGCTTGTACATAGTTATTGTTACAAAAATCGGGTTATTACTATTGTTGTGAGCCATCTTTTCGGAGGCTACTTCGTTTTGTTATCATACTGTTAACTGGGTTCAGATCACAAGTTGTACGGTGTGATTGGTGTGGCTGGTATGAGTCTTACCCGGGATTCAAGATCCTTCCTTATTGTGTACGCTCGTCCGGGCACAGTACCTAACTGAGGCTTGGAGGAGGGTCATGGGGGGAGGAGCCAGTACACACCATGTGACCTAAAAAGCTTTTTAGATGTGCCCTGTCTCCTGCGGAGCCCGCTATTCCCCCATGGTCCTGACGGAGTCCCCAGCATCCACTACGGACTACGAGAAATAGAATTATCGGTAAGTAAATTCTTATTATTTTTTCTTATTTTATAGGGAAGCTGGTGGCAATAGTCTCCCTGCTTCGTGGGACTAAGGGGGGGGGGGGGGGGGGGGGGGGGGGGAGTGAGTAGGAACCAACTTCTCAATTAGTTAATGGTTCTGCTTCCTCTGACAGGACACAATTAGCTCCTGAAGGGTACTGAACACAGCCCAAGCCTGGCCAGCGTTCACTCCCACAGCACTGCCGCCACCCCCTAACAGAGCCAGAAGTCAGAAGGCTGGTGAGTATATTACCGGAGTCCTGTAGAGAGGGGATCCTGAGGGCATGTTTTAAAACCTTACTCTCACTGGCAAAAAGGGTACATGCATGTACAGCCGCTGATGTGCCATCCCCAGCCAGTATAAATATTACATTGCTGAGGCTGAACGGCGGGGCTTCTCCTCAGACTTGCCAGAACACTCACTGGGCGCCATTTTCTCCTGCAGAAACTCCAGTGTGAAGCTCCTGAACGCGGTTTCTCCTCATGACAACGCTGATACAAGTACAGACTTTAATGTGGCTCTGTCCCAAATAGCTCCCCTGTGTGATAGGGGTGTGTGTGTACAAGTGTGTAACATGTCAGACATTGTGGAGGGTTCTTCCCAGGAAGAACCCATTTTAGATGCACAAGAGGGTAATGTGGTGGCCCTTCCCTCTCAGAAGGAGCCGAAGCGGGTGAGAATGTTGCAAAGGAATGTCAATGCTTGCAAAGAAATTCTGAACAACAGACTAAATATTGGAGGCAGTCTGTGGAGGATGCACTGCTTACTGACCCCTCCATGTCATCCACACGGGTCCCATCCAGTTCCCAGAAAAGGTCTCTGGCCCAGATAATGCAAGGGGACACAGACACAGATTCCGACTCTGACGCCGACACTGGGGATTTGAGAGGGGTAGTACTAGGGGGAATTTCCTGAAACACTGGTCCCAGAGGAAAAGGATTATTTGAAATTAAATAAAAAGCAGGTTGTGACTTTTCCTCCTTCAAAGGATTTGAATGCATTCTTTGAAGAATCCTGGGCTAACCCTGAGAAGAAATTTACCCTTCCCAGAAAGATACGTGTAGCGTACCCTTTCCCAGAGGAAGACTGGCACAGATGGGAGACTCCCCCAATGATAGACACCTCAGTTTCTCGGCTGTCTAAGAAAATAGTTTTGCCTGCCCCTGGTTCAGCCGCTTTAAAAGATCCAGCTGACCGTAAATTAGAAACAACCCTAAAATCCATATATACGGCTAACGGAACGGTGCTCAGGCCCACCATTGCTTGTGCATGAGTGGGTAACGCTGTGGAAAAATTGGTCTGACAACTTGCTTGTTAACATAGACACAGTTGACAGGGATGAAATAGTCCTAACTCTCGGCCATATCAAAGATGCTGCAGGTTACTTAGTTGAAGGATATTGGGTTGCTGAGTTCAAGATCCTCCGCTATGGCGTTTTCAGCCCGCAGGGCGTTGTGGATCCGCCAATGGAATGCTGATGCGGAATCAAAAAGAATATTGAGGCGCTTCCTTACAATGGAGAAGCCCTCTTTGGAGACAAGCTGGATGCCATGATTTCAACAACTACATCAGGCAAGTCAGCATTTTTGCCTTCCGCAGCTGCTCCACCTAGGAAAGGATTTCATTCTCATACGATGCAATCCTTTCGGCCCAACAAGTCCAAAAAGGCAAAGGGTTCCCCCTTCTTCGCAGGAAGAGGGCGAGGAAGAGGTAAAAAATCTACAACACCATCAGGCTCGCAGGAGCAGAAGTCAACAGCTACTTCTGCTGAAACCTCAGCGTGACGCTGGGGCTCCCCTGCGGGAGTACGATCGGGTGGGGGCACGTCTACTGTCTTTCAGCCAGGTCTGGGTTCACTCAGATCTGGATACTTGGGTATTTAAGGACCTTCCCCCATGCCGATTTTTCAAATCAGCCTTACCAGCTTCTGTTCAGGACAGAGCAAAAGTGCTGAACGCAATACAGAAATTATGTCAAGACAATGTAATTTCCTTAGTTCCTGTGTCACAACAGAAAAAAGGGTTTTATTCAAGTCTGTTTGTAGTGCCGAAACCAGATGGCTCGGTCAGACCGATTTTAAACCTAAAGACACTGAACCTTTAGTTGAAAAGGTTCAAATTCAAGATGGAATCCCTGAGAGCGGTGATCTCCAGCTTGGAGGAAAAGGAATTTCTGGTATCGATGGACATCAAAGATGCTTATTTACATGTTCCCATCTACCCGCCGCGTCAGACATACCTGAGGTTTGCGGTGCACGACTGCCACTACCAGTTCCAAACATTGTCTTTCGGGCTCTCCACGGCTCCCAGAATATTCACCAAGGTGATGGCGGAGATGATGGTTCTTCTTCACAAGAAAGGAGTCAGTCATCCCATACTAGGACGATCTCCTCATAAAAGCGAGATCTAGGGAGAAACTAGTGCAGAACATTGCACTTTCCCTGAAGGTGCTTCAACAGCACGGTTGGATCATAAACCTTCCAAAATCACAATTGAAACCCACAATGAGGTTATTTCTGGGAATGATATTGGACACGGAAGCACAGAAAGTATTCCTACCGGTGGAAAAGGCTCTGGAGATCCAGAGGCTGGTCAAACAAGTTTTAAAACCAGCACACGTATCGATTCATCAGTGCATCCTCCTGCTGGGGAAGATGGTAGCGGCCTACAAGGCTCTACAATTTGGCCGATTCCACGCCAGGGTGTTCCAATGGGACCTACTGGACAAGTGGTCCGGATCGCACCTACACATACACCGGAGGATAATCATGTCAACAAAAGCCAGTATTTCACTCTTGTGGTGGCTTCAAAGTTCTCACCTCCTGGAGGGACGCAGGTTCGGGATTCAGACTTGGATACTGGTGACCACAGATGCAAGCCTCTGAGGTTGGGGAGCAGTCACGCAAGGGGAAAGCTTCCAAAGACGATGGTCAAGTCAAGAAGTACTCCTTCACGTAAACATTCTGGAATTGAGAGCTGTGTACAACAGCCTTCATCAAGCGGCACACCTTCTTCAAGGTCGTCCCATAAAGATCCAGTCAGACAATGTAACGGTAGTAGCTTACATAAATCGCCAGGGCGGAACAAAAAGCAGAGCGGCAATGGGCAGAGGTTACAAAGATACTCCTCTGGGCAGAAAGACATGCAAAAGCTCTGTCGGCAATTTTCATTCCGGGAGTGGACAACTGGGAAGCAGACCAGGAGAATGGGGCCTCCACCCAGAAGTCTTTGCAGAGGTAGCAGATTGTTGGGGCGTTCCTCAAGTAGATACGATGGAATCACGTCTCAACAAGAAGCTTCAGAAATATTGTTCCAGGTCGAGAGACCCACAAGCAATAGCAGTGGATGCACTGGTGACCCGGTGGGTGTTTTCAGTCGGTGTATCTGTTCCCTCCATTTCCACTAATACCAAAAGTTCTCAAGATCATCAGAAGAACAAGGGTTCGAGCAATTCTCATTGCTCCAGACTGGCCAAGGAGGGCTTGGTATCCAGATCTTCAGGAGTTATTACTGGAAGATCCTCAGCCTCTTCCTCTTCGCGAGGACCTGCTTCAGCAGGGCCGTTTGTTTATCAAGACTTACCGCGGCTGCGTTTGACGGCATGGCTGTTGAGCGCCAGATCCTAGCCAGTAAGGGTATTCCCAATGAAGTCATTCCCACACTTATTCTGGCCAGGAAAGGGGTAACGTCCAAACATTACCATCGTATTTGGAGAAAATGTATCTTGGTGTGAATCCAAGAAGTCTCCTGCGCTGGAGTTTAAATTAGGACGTCTTCTCCTATTTCTACAGGTGGGTGTGGATGCTGGCTTGAGATTAGAGTCTATCAAGGTCCAAATTTCGTCCTTTTCCATTTTCTTTCAGAAACCGTTGGCTTCCCTTCCTGAGGTCCAGATGTTCGTGAAGATGGTTCTGCACATCCAGACTCCCTTTGTGCCTCCTGCGGCGCCATGGGATCTTAATGTAGTGTTGCAGTTCCTTAAATCGGACTGGTTTGAGCCTCTACAAGAGGAAAGTGGTCATGCTGTTGGCCTTGGCCTCAGGCAGACGATTGTCTGAATTAGGGGCTCTGTCACACACGAGTCCTTATTTGATTTTTCATGAAGATAGAGCTGAACTGCGGACGCGTCAGCATTTTATTCCAAAGGTTGTGTCTTCTTTCCATATCAACCAACCTGTGGTGGTGCCAGTGGCATCTGACACCTCAGCCGTTTCAAATGTCCTTGGATGTCGTCAGAGCGTTGAGGACTTATGTTGCAAGAACGGCTCAGATAAAGAAAACAGATTGGGAGTCCTGCTCCTAAGCAGACTATTGCGCGCTGGATCAGAGGTACCATTCAGCGCGCTTATTCCACGGCAGGATTGCCATTACTGAGTTCGGTAACGGCCCACTCTACAAGGAAAGTGTGTTCTTCCTGGGCGGCTGCCCGGGGTGTCTCTGCGTTGCAAATTTGCCGAGCAGCTTCTTGGTCAGGGGCAAACACGTTTGCTAAGTTTTACAGGTTTGACACCTTGGCTGCTGACGACCATTAATTTGGTCAGTCAGTTCTACAGGAACATTAGCACTTTCCCGCCTGTACTGGGAGCTTTGGTACATCCCCATGGCACTAATATGGACCCCAGCATCCTCTAGGACGTAAGAGAAAATAGGATTTTAATTACCTACCGGGAAATCCTTTTCTCGTAGTCCGTAGAGGATCCTGCAAATTACGTTTTATCTTTTTACACAGGTTCTGATGTGTTGAGATGTTTTTACAGCAGTTGCGGTTACGTTAGCATGGGTTATGTTAAAGGCCATGTTAGGTGACATGTTTTTGGTATGGTGTGGGCTGGTGTGAATCTCGCCACTAGTTTAATGTAAATTCTTCTCTCGAAGTTGTCCGTCTCCTCGGGCACAGTTCCTATACTGAGGTCTGGAGGAGGGGCAAAGTGGGAGGAGCCAGTTCACACTGTAAAAAAGTCTTAACATGCCAAAGGTTCCTGCAGAACAGTCTATACCCCATGGTACTAAAATGGACCCCAGCATCCTCTACGGACTACGAGAAAAGATTTTACCGGTAGGTAATTAAAATCCTATTATACACTGCATGGGAATCTTCATATACGCTGCGTGGGAATCTCCATAATACGCTGCGTGGGAATCTCCATAATACGCTGCGTGGGAATCTCCATAATACGCTGCGTGGGAATCTCCATAATACGCTGCGTGGGAATCTCCATAATACGCTGCGTGGGAATCTCCATAATACGCTGCGTGGGAATCTCCATTATACGCTGCGTGGGAAGGGGAATCTCCATATATCACAATACTCAGTGCAGTCTCCTGGTGCGTCCTAGTCACATTGTGGTCCGTATACAGCCTCAGTCACACACAGTATACAGGTGTCACATATCACATTACTCAGCGCAGTCTCCTGGTGCGTCCTAGTCACATTGTGCTCCGTATACAGCCTCAGTCACACACAGTATACAGGTGTCACATATCACATTACTCAGCGCAGTCTCCTGGTGCGTCCTAGTCACATTGTGCTCCGTATACAGCCTCAGTCACACACAGTATACAGGTGTCACATATCACATTACTCAGCGCAGTCTTCTGGTGCGTCCTAGTCACATTGTGCTCCGTATACAGCCTCAGTCACACACAGTATACAGGTGTCATATATCACATTACTCAGCGCAGTCTCCTGGTGCGTCCTAGTCACATTGTGCTCTGTATACAGCCTCAGTCATACACAGTATACAGGTGTCATATATCACATTACTCAGCGCAGTCTCCTGGTGCGTCCTAGTCACATTGTGCTCCATATACAGCCTCAGTCACGCACAGTATACAGGTGTCACATATCACATTACTCAGCGCAGCCTCCTGGTGCGTCCTAGTCACATTGTGCTCTGTATACAGCCTCAGTCACACACAGTATACAGGTGTAATATATCACATTACTCAGCGCAGTCTCCTGGTGCATCCTAGTCACATTGTGCTCCGTATACAGCCTCAGTCACACACAGTATACAGGTGTCACATATCACATTACTCAGCGCAGTCTCCTGGTGCGTCCTAGTCACATTGTGCTCCGTATACAGCCTCAGTCACACACAGTATACAGGTGTCACATATCGCATTACTCAGCGCAGTCTCCTGGTGCGTCCTAGTCACATTGTGCTCTGTATACAGCCTCAGTCACACACAGTATACAGGTGTCCTATATCACATTACTCAGCGCAGTCTCCTGGTGCGTCCTAGTCACATTGTGCTCCGTATACAGCATCAGTCACACACAGTATACAGGTGTCATATATCACATTACTCAGCGCAGTCTCCTGGTGCGTCCTAGTCACATTGTGCTCCGTATACAGCCTCAGTCACACAGTATACAGGTGTCATATATCACATTACTCAGCACAGTCTTCTTGTGCACCCAACACTAGTGGAGTTGCACAGGATCTTGCGGGTCACTCACGCTTCATGGCACATTGAGGATAGATGTATGAGGACGCATCTGTACATTGATTAACTTTTCTTTATCATCCACTAGGGGTCACTGGAGTACTCTTGGGATATGGACGGGCGTAGCCGATCAAAGGCACTGAATATTCAAATTTAGGACTCTCCCCCCCCTCCATATCCCCAAGTACCTCAGTGTACTTTGCCAGTGTTTTTTCGGTGCTCACAGCATGATCATCGGCTTGTGGCAATGGCCACTTTTCAGAAGATTTTTATTTTTTATTTTTATTTTTTAATTTTTACACTTCCCGTCCCAGTTTCTGAAAAACTTGGGTCCGGGATGGTGCCGCTGCAAGGCAGCGTATGGCGTGTCGGTCCTCACAAAGAGCACCCTCACAGCCACAGGCGCTATAAGCAAGCGCATGGCGTGTCGGTCCTCACAACGAGCACCCTCACAGCCACAGGCAGCCACTGTCTCCTGCAAGCTGAACGGACCTTACAGAAAGAAGATCCGTTACAGCCAGGATGAGACAAAGAGCTGGAAGAAAGAGCTTACAGCAGACACGAGGAGAGAAGCTGGAGGCTGAAACGTAGCTTACACAGAGAAGCTCGTCACAGCCAGGAAAGCAAGGTATGTGTGTCAGGGCGGTCAGCTCACGCTGCCGCCCTGCTGTGTGTGTTATACTGTACAGGCGCTGACGGGTCCCGCTGAAGTAGAGGAGCACTTCTTATATATGAAGTTCCACCTGATAGTTGGGGAGAATGAGAGAGTTCTCCTCACATTATACGCGCTGAGCGGCCAAACGTCACTCAGACGCCGGCCGCTCTCACTGCGCTAATGGCCCGGCACCGCTAATCACGCTGAGACCTAAAGCAGAGCGGCCGCACGTCACTCAGACGCCGGCCGCTCTCACTGCACTGATGGCCCGGCACCGCTGATCGCCGCCGAGACTCTCCGTGCGCTGGCCTAAAGCACAGCGGCCGCACGTCACTCAGACGCCGGCCGCTCTCACTGCTCTAACGACACGCACTGTGTGCTCAACTAAGAGAGCGGCCGCTCGGCACTCAGACGCCGGCCGCTCTCACTGATCTGATGGCCCGGCACCGCTACACGCCGCCGAGACTCCCCTGTACTAAACAGTGGCCGCACGTCATTAAAGGACGCCGGCCACTCTTCCACAGAGACACCGCAGACACAGGGAGACTGTGTACTGCTGTAGGAAGCAGCTTCCGGACGGCTCCCCGGCGCGGAATTCAGGCTCTCCCTGCACCCGATCCCTGTACGCTGCAGGTAACATGGGGATGCAGGGGGGAGGGGGAGGGGGAATAATACCTATAGCAGCAGCAAAGACAAGCTGTGTACGGGGTATTATATGTTTCTGCAGGTTTATATATATAATATATAATGAAACTTTGGCTGGCAGAACTGTCTATGATATCAGTATAAACTGTGATTATATGTGTAAACACTTGGTATATATATATATATATAATATATATATGAGGCTTTGGCTGGCAATAGGTTACCAGTGGATAACCTATTGCAAGTTTAACCATGTTTTCTGTTATTTTTGAGTGTTCATATTAATTGACTAATTGCATATATTTTACTGTATCCAACACCAGGGTTATCACTGTATAAAAGGCTATTAAGCATAGTAACTGTATAATAGGCTATTAAGCCTATATTACAACTGCAGCAGGTAACCTGTACTGTGATTGTCTGGGAAAGCATGGCATGACGGCCATTTTAATCATTGCTGGTTTTCCAGTTATAATTCCATAACACCGGTCATACACCTCTACTCCACAAGGAGGCGCAGGGGTGTTAGTGGGAAGTTGTAGTGCAGGATAATTCTAGAACATTCCTGCCCTACATCTTTAAGCCACCAGAAGGCGCAGGGGTGTTAGTAGGAATTTGGTTCGGGTTTCATGCCCATGTGAACTGCTTTTCACATAAAGAACACTTTAGTTTCCTAATAAATATGCTGTTCAGCAATAACATATATCTATAGATATATATGCCATATAATAACTTTATTAAGTCGTGCAAGTGTCTGTCTGTTGCCTATTATGATGTCTGTCGACATAGCAAATAAGGCTCTAGTGCAGACTAAAAATGTTAACATTGGCAATTCAAATTAAAACAGCGGTAATCGGAGTCTCAGAATAACTCCGCCAGCGCTAACAAAAGACAAGCTTTCCAAAGTGACAATTTTCCTTTGGGTACCAGAGTGTTTCTTTCACTGGTCTTATAATTTAATGCACGATTCTATGTCAAATCTCACACCGATAACTACAAGTGAGAAGGGTACATTAGTCCAGCACTCAGATAGTGCGGGGTTTTGGACAACCATACATAATCGTGTCCAAAAGGACGCGATCCGGCATTGGTAAATGCGTTTCTGTCAAACATTATAAAAACCCCAGATACATTTGGGTCACTAGATCTATGTATGAAACCATACCGATCACGGTTAAAAGAAGCTGCAGAGTATATCTGTAAAGCTTCTGCTAACGCCGGTTATTTTCATTGTCGCTAGTTAAGCGCGACGAGGCCAGAGCTTGTTTGCTCCTAAATTTGATATACTTGTAACGCCATTTTATCCCTTTAGGATATTCTGCCATTAGCGCATACGCATACAGTATACTTGTAACGGCGTTTTATTCCTTTATAAGAAATGTAACGACAGGACGTTACAGTCTGCAAGCCAGTGGTTTGATGACCGCCTTTACAATTGTGGAAGTGCGTCTTTTCATGTTACAGTTGCGAGGTTTCATGACTTCAACTCATATATGTCGCAGCTAGTTACAGCTTACAGTACAAAACTGCTTCTGTCGAACGGTTTGGCAGGTTGTCATTTAGTCGTTGCTGGTTTATAAACCAGGCAATAGTACGCTAACAGAGTCAAAGTTACTTATTCCCTTCTGTTTGAGCAAAATCAAACAGCTCCGTGGAATATCAATCAGCAAGTCATTTACTACAGTTAGAAAATGGTTTTTTCTGCGGTTAGTTTTTGCTTATTGGAGCCACACAATTGTATAATTGCATTGATTTTCACAATGCGTATTTACCCAGTCAGGTTTATTCATATCAGGTTCTAGCGTTTGCAAATCGCCACAACCATTAACCAGTTCATTTCTTCCGTTGCTTATCGCTTCCGGTATTTACCAAAGTGATGTTGAAATGATAGCTAATCTCACATAAGAACTATGTATCAACAAAGTTCCTCTATCTTGTGCTACTAAGGTATACTGCGGTAGCATATTAAGTTGCGGTAGCATATTAAGTTCGAAAACAATCACATCTAAGTCGGTCTAAACGATGTCAATTCCTAGGTAAGATTATAAATACGGTAAATCAAAGACTTTTACCTACTACACCAGCAAGAACAAAGGTACACGCACATTAGCGGTACATTGCTGTATTCACTTATTAAGAATAAAGATGTGTTTTCAATCGCGTTTCTCACAGAGGGACAAGGGTGCGTATACTCTGGACGACAGTCACAGAGAGTCAGGATTTGTAGTTAAAATCAACGCAAAGGTTCTAAAACACGACAGATTCCTGTCGATAAAGGTACTAGAACTCTGTGCATTTTACAATGCAATAGATAAATGTCCTAAAACTC
The DNA here is from genome assembly GCF_028390025.1 of Pseudophryne corroboree. Lineage (NCBI taxonomy): Eukaryota > Metazoa > Chordata > Amphibia > Anura > Myobatrachidae > Pseudophryne > Pseudophryne corroboree. Next base: position 848,395,684 of record NC_086448.1, read on the forward strand.
TGTGCATTTTACAATACATTAAATGATTCGCTTTCAGTCTGACCAGGGATAGAATCTGGTTTCTCTTCAGAACGAATAAATCTTTCGCTTTTTACTAAAGATTTCTGTGGAGAGAAACAACCGTGAGTTTCATGTAATTTTGTTTTTCAGCCCTGGCTCACGCTGCCTTTAAGCAGTCAAACAAAGCAACGGCAGTTGCATACTCAACAACAGTGAGAACCAAGAAGCCGCATGACTATGCGGCAGGTAACTCAAATCTTTAATGGCTCAGAACGCCATTATGTGAAAATGTCAAGAAACACGATCTCACCCGTCAGGGTTTGGATCTTGGAAACTGGACATTAAATCCAGAGGTGTTTCATAGGTGAGTCCACACAAGGGGGTTACCCTCAAGTATACATGATGGCATCTCGCCACAATGATGAAAGCTCAGTATGTGTACATCACATTCATGGGGTCATTCAGCATCGTGTATCTAGCTCCACCATTTTCTGCTTCTCTCTTCGTTGCCAAAACGGATCAGAAGACAGTTCGTCACAGTCATACTGGTGGTATCTCATGGGTTTCAGAGAAGTTTGCTTCTCGAATTGTCAAGGAATACTTGCACACGATCTGGCCCCGCTCATAATACGTCCAACCTGTTACATCAGGAAACGTTTCTTTTACCCATAGTTACCTATGTACCTATTATCTATGTACCGCAGCTGCGGTTGACAGGGTGAGGGTTCAGACCGCCCTCTTAAAAAATAGAGCGTTACAGTATCGGTTATACCAACCATGTTACGAAATAGTAAGCCGCTTAAGGCAGCTCATTATTAAGAAATTTCGTGTGCTTACATAGGTTGTAACTCTCGGAAGTTTCCAACATCATACTTCAAGTACCCGTATTCTGTTAAACGGAATGGGATGGAAAACTGCGGTCATCTGCACTAAGAGTGCAGGTATCTGTGTGGTAAACTTATTTTCAAAGCGTTTGCCTCTATTTACGTCTGTGAACATCTTTCTACAAGGTGTCACCAAAGTTCAGACTCTATTTATCCCACCTACAGCGCCAGGCGATTTGAGGTTGGGTTCAGATTTCTTACAGTTTTCATATTGTGGAACCTTTTTTTTTAACAAAAGGGAATTAAATTTTCATATTTTGGAACCCTTTTTAAAAAAATGGGGATTAAGTTTCTCACTTTGGAAAACATTTTTCTTCTAGCCTTGCCTACGGCAAGGGTGCTTCGGCAAGGGGTTTGTTTTCATATTTGGGTGCCTTGTATTCCAAGCCACCGTATTTGAGTTTCTCATGACAAATCAGATCTTCGGACGAAATCCGCTTTCGTATTCATCACATCAATATACCAATAGTGGTTACTGTGTGGACAGCACATTCTAAAATTCTGAATGTGGTACACGCGTTACGCGTTTATATATGTACCGAACGTCTACAGTACGTGATATGAATACGTTGTTGTTATATATGATACTGCAAACTGGTGTTAGCCAGTTTCTCAGCAGACATTATCCAGTTGGATAATAATGACTACAAGTCAGGTTTACTTTAAGGCTAAGTTACAATCGCCTACGTCAGTAATAGTTCATTCCACAGGTTCTGTGGGAATGTCGGACCCAGCGGGTCGTGGAGCGTCTACGACGCGGCTACATAGCCTTCAGTGCACCACGTTGGTGCACGTTTACACGTTATGAATGGTGGCGCCATCAGCATTTAGCTTTGGCTGCCTACTGTTACAAGTGTCAAACAGCTCTCCCGCCCACGAGGGAAGCTTTGGTACGTCCCAAGAGTACTCCAGTGACCCCTAGTGGATGATAAAGAAAATAGGATTTTGGTACTTACCAGGTAAATCCTTTTCTTTGAATCCATAGGGGGCACTGGACGCCCACCCAGAGCAGTTTTACCTGGGTTGTTTAAGCTCAAGGGAGCTTAGTGAACAAATTTTACTTGGGTGGTATTAAGCTCAAAGGAGCTTATGGTAACACATTTTCACCGATTGGATCAAATTATAAAGTTCTATCGGTTAAGGTGTCAACTGTTTAGTTGACAATAAGGTTACGGATCAACTTTGTGGTTGTCCGTTATGTTATAGGGATTCTCCATTGTCAACCTCTCTATATCCTGTTCGCTCAGTAAAAAACACTGGCAAAGTACACTGAGGTACTTGGGGATATGGAGGGGGGGGAGAGTCCTAAATTTGAATATTCAGTGCCTTTGATCGGCTACGCCCGTCCATATCCCAAGAGTACTCCAGTGCCCCCTATGGATTCAAAGAAAAGGATTTACCTGGTAAGTACCAAAATCCTATTTTTTTCTTCTCTCTTCCCTGGTGTATATAGAATTACATTGCTCGGTTTGGTCACGGTAGCGCTAAATTAGCGCGTCAGGCACAGAGCAAAGAGAAGACTCTGCAGAAGATGATGTCCTCTGGGCTGACAGAGAAAGTTGTGAATGACAAGGTAGACTTCCGTTCTATGCTCCATTAATGTGTATGGGTGGGATGGTCTGAAGGATGTGTAGGGATCACACTAGGACCTCAGTGGATGTGGATGGTCTGAGGGATGTGTAGGGATCACTAGGACCTCTGGATGGTCTGAGGGATGTGTAGGGATCACACTAGGACCTCAGTGTATGGATTGTCTGAGGGATGTGTAGGGATCACATTAGGACCTCAGTAAATGTGGATGGTCTGAGGCTTGTGTAGGGATCACACTAGGACCTCAGTGGAATGTGAATGGTCTGAGGGATGTGTAGGGATCACACTAGGACCTCAGTGCGTGGATGGTCTGAGGGATGTGTAGGGATCACACTAGGACCTCAGTGTGTGGATGGTCTGCGGGATGTGTAGGGATCACACTAGGACCTCAGTATGTGGATGGTCTGAGGGATGTGTAGGGATCACATTAGGACCTCAGTGGATGGTCTCAGGGATGTGTAGGGATCACACTAGGACCTCAGTGTATGGATGGTCTGAGGGATGTGTAGGGATCACACTAGCACCTCAGTGTATGGATTGTCTGAGGGATGTGTAGGGATCACATTAGGACCTCAGTAAATGTGGATGGTCTGAGGGTTGTGTAGGGATCACATTAGGACCTCAGTAAATGTGGATGGTCTGTGGGTTATGTAGGGATCACACTAGGACCTCTGGATGTGAATGGTCTGAGGGATGTGTAGGGATCACACTAGGACCTCAGTGGATGGTCTGAGGGATGTGTAGGGATCACACTAGGACCTCAGTGTATGGATGGTCTGAGGGATGTGTAGGGATCACACTAGGACCTCAGTTTATGGATGGTCTGAGGGATGTGTAGGGATCACACTAGGACCTCAGTGGATGGTCTGCGGGATGTGTAGGGATCACACTAGGACCTCAGTGTATGGATGGTCTGAGGGATGTGTAGGGATCACACTAGGACCTCAGTATATGGATGGTCAGAGGGATGTGTAGGGATCACACTAGGACCTCAGTGGATGGTCTGAGGGATGTGTAGGGATCACACTAGGACCTCAGTGTATGGATGGTCTGAGGGATGTGTAGGGATCACACTAGGACCTCAGTTTATGGATGGTCTGAGGGATGTGTAGGGATCACACTAGGACCTCAGTGGATGGTCTGCGGGATGTGTAGGGATCACACTAGGACCTCAGTGTATGGATGGTCTGAGGGATGTGTAGGGATCACACTAGGACCTCAGTATATGGATGGTCTGAGGGATGTGTAGGGATCACACTAGGACCTCAGTGGATGGTCTGAGGGATGTGTAGGGATCACACTAGGACCTCAGTGTATGGGATGGTCTGAGGGATGTGTAGGGATCACACTAGGACCTCAGCGTATGGGATGGTCTGAGGGATGTGTAGGGATCACACTAGGACCTCAGTGGATGGTCTGAGGGATGTGTAGGGATCACACTAGGACCTCAGTGGATGGTCTGAGAGATGTGTAGGGATCACACTAGGACCTCAGTGGATGGTCTGAGGGATGTGTAGGGATCACACTAGGACCTCAGTGAATGGTCTAAGGGATGTGTAGGGATCACACTAGGACCTCAGTGTATGGATGGTCTGAGGGATGTGTAGGGATCACACTAGGACCTCAGTGGATGGTCTGAGGGATGTGTAGGGATCACACTAGGACCTCAGTGTATGGATGGTCTGAGGGATGTGTAGGGATCACACTAGGACCTCAGTGGATGGATTGTCTGAGGGATGTGTAGGGATCACTTTAGGACCTCAGTAAATGTGGATGGTCTGAGGGTTGTGTAGGGATCACATTAGGACCTCTGGATGTGAATGGTCTGAGGGATGTGTAGGGATCACACTAGGACCTCAGTGTATGGATGGTCTGAGGGATGTGTAGGGATCACACTAGGACCTCAGTTTATGGATGGTCTGAGGGATGTGTAGGGATCACACTAGGACCTCAGTGGATGGTCTGCGGGATGTGTAGGGATCACACTAGGACCTCAGTGTATGGATGGTCTGAGGGATGTGTAGGGATCACACTAGGACCTCAGTGTATGGATTGTCTGAGGGATGTGTAGGGATCAGATTAGGACCTCAGTGAATGGTCTGTGGGATGTGTAGGGATCACATTAGACTAGGCTTCCCAACGTCTGTCATCAAGGCACACTAATAGTCCAGGTTTTAGTGATATCCAGGCTTGATCACAGGTGTCTTAATTAGTACCTCGGTTATTTGGATATAGTAATCTGTGCTAAACCTGAATATCACGTAAACCTGCACTGTTGGTGTGAGGGATTGCCTGGTCTAGAGATTACAGGAATCGTGTAAGGTGTCCTCTGGATCCGGCGGCCGTTTGAAGGGTTTCCTCTATATGATTATATAATTGCTGATGACGTGTGGGACTTTGGCCAATGTCACTTCTACTGTTAGTGGAACGTCTTCTACATATATCTCCAGCGACACAACATCTTGCTGTATGTTCAGCTGTAGACACAACGCTGATTGCTACTTATTGTAATGGTCAGAGGTCTGTCAGAGATGGGTTAGGTTGTGAATAGAGGTAAGTTATTCCTGACAGGACATGAGATCATTTCTCTAATGACTCGTGTGACCGATCCGGATTCCTCTTCTGTTTCAGACGCTCTCATTCTTCTTCCCGTCCTGTGGAAAGATTCCTCCTCCAGTCATCATGGTGCAGAACGTCAGCTTCCGCTACTCTGAGGATGGGGTAAGGCGCGGAGGATGGGACCTCTATCCCTGCTATATTATAGACCATGTATAATCACACTCTGTCTCTCTCTCAGCCTCTCATCTACAGGAACTTGGAGTTTGGAATAGACTTGGATACCCGTGTAGCCCTTGTGGGTCCCAACGGGGCAGGAAAATCCACCTTATTGAAACTACTGACGGGGGAGGTAAGGCTATTTATATCACAAGACTGCCCTCAACCCCTTCTCCATCGACGGGTAGCCTAAACCATTCCATGTGAAGTAACAGAGGAGATTGATATACACACATATCACGGCATGAGCTAGCCGTCTAATTCCCACCACGACCAGTCACTGTGATCCCACCACGTTACAGTCAGCGACCTGTCACTGTGATCCCACCACGTTAGTCAGCGACCGGTCACTGTGATCCCACCACGTTATAGTCAGGCAGCGACCGGTCACTGTGATCCCACCACGTTATAGTCAGGCAGCGACCGGTCACTGTGATCCCACCACGTTATAGTCAGGCAGCGACCGGCCACTGTGATCCCACCACGTTATAGTCAGGCAGCGACCGGTCACTGTGATCCCACCACGTTATAGTCAGGCAGCGAGCGGTCACTGTGATCCCACCACGTTATAGTCAGGCAGCGACCGGTCACTGTGATCCCACCACGTTATACTCAGGCAGCGACCGGTCACTGTGATCCCACCACGTTATAGTCAGCGACCGGTCACTGTGATCCCACCACGTTATAGTCAGGCAGCGACCGGCCACTGTGATCCCACCACGTTATAGTCAGGCAGCGACCGGTCACTGTGATCCCACCACGTTATAGTCAGGCAGCGACCGGTCACTGTGATCCCACCACGTTATAGTCAGGCAGCGACCGGTCACTGTGATCCCACCACGTTATAGTCAGGCAGCGACCGGTCACTGTGATTCCACCACGTTATAGTCAGTCAGCGACCTGTCACTGTGATCCCACCACGTTAGTCAGCGACCGGTCACTGTGATCCCACCACGTTAGTCAGCGACCGGTCACTGTGATCCCACCACGTTAGTCAGGCAGCGACCGGTCACTGTGATCCCACCACGTTATAGTCAGGCAGCGACCGGTCACTGTGATCCCACCACGTTATAGTCAGGCAGCGACCGGTCACTGTGATCCCACCACGTTATAGTCAGGCAGCGACCGGTCACTGTGATCCCACCACGTTATAGTCAGGCAGCGACCGGTCACTGTGATCCCACCACGTTATAGTCAGGCAGCGACCGGTCACTGTGATTCCACCACGTTATAGTCAGTCAGCGACCGGTCACTGTGATCCCACCACGTTAGTCAGCGACCGGTCACTGTGATCCCACCACGTTAGTCAGGCAGCGACCGTCACTGTGATCCCACCACGTTATAGTCAGGCAGCGACCGGTCACTGTGATCCCACCACGTTATAGTCAGGCAGCGACCGGTCACTGTGATCCCACCACGTTAGTCAGCGACCGGTCACTGTGATCCCACCACGTTAGTCAGGCAGCGACCGTCACTGTGATCCCACCACGTTATAGTCGGGCAGCGACCGGCCACTGTGATCCCACCACGTTATAGTCGGGCAGCGACCGGCCACTGTGATCCCACCACGTTATAGTCGGGCAGCGACCGGTCACTGTGATCCCACCACGTTATAGTCAGGCAGCGACCGGTCACTGTGATCCCACCACGTTATAGTCAGGCAGCGACCGGTCACTGTGATCCCACCACGTTATAGTCAGGCAGCGACCGGTCACTGTGATCCCACCACGTTATAGTCAGGCAGCGACCGGTCACTGTGATCCCACCACGTTATAGTCAGGCAGCGACCGGTCACTGTGATCCCACCACGTTATAGTCAGGCAGCGACCGGTCACTGTGATCCCACCACGTTATAGTCAGGCAGCGACCGGTCACTGTGATCCCACCACGTTATAGTCAGGCAGCGACCGGTCACTGTGATCCCACCACGTTATAGTCAGGCAGCGACCGGTCACTGTGATCCCACCACGTTATAGTCAGGCAGCGAGCGGTCATTCCTGATGTCCGTCCATTGTTTCCTGTACAGTTGCTGCCAACAGATGGAATGATCAGAAAACATTCTCACGTCAAGATCGGCAGATACCACCAGCACCTAACAGAACAGCTGGAGCTGGACCTATCGCCCCTGGAATACATGATGAAGTGTTACCCAGATATAAAGGAGAAGGAGGAGATGAGGAAGATCATTGGCCGATATGGACTGACGGGAAAACAGCAGGTAGTTACGTAGACCCACCGTGATAGCCATGAGCTCTGGTTACCTCCATGTGTAAGATACAGATGTGTCCTCTTATATACATCGTACTCACGCTATTCATTAGCTACAGTGGAGCCAGCAGCGGGTGTGAGGTGGAATTGATGAGGAAAGGTAGAGATGTGTCCTCTTATATACATCGTACTCACGCTATTCATTAGCTACAGTGGAGCCAGCAGCGGGTGTGTCCTCTTATATACATCGTACTCACGCTATTCATTAGCTACAGTGGAGCCAGCAGCGGGTGTGTGGTGGAATTGATAGGGAAAGGTACAGATGTGTCCTCTTATATACATCGTACTCACGCTATTCATTAGCTACAGTGGAGCCAGCAGCGGGTGTGAGGTGGAATTGATAGGGAAAGGTACAGATGTGTCTCTTATATACATCGTACTCACGCTATCCATTAGCTACAGTGGAGCCAGCAGCGGGTGTGAGGTGGAATTGATGAGGAAAGGTACAGATGTGTCCTCTTATATACATCGTACTCACGCTATTCATTAGCTACAGTGGAGCCAGCAGCGGGTGTGAGGTGGAATTGATAAGGAAAGGTACAGATGTGTCCTCTTATATACATCGTACTCACGCTATTCATTAGCTACAGTGGAGCCAGCAGCGGGTGTGAGGTGGAATTGATAGGGAAAGGTACAGATGTGTCCTCTTATATACATCGTACTCACGCTATTCATTAGCTACAGTGGAGCCAGCAGCGGGTGTGAGGTGGAATTGATAGGGAAAGGTACAGATGTGTCCTCTTATATACATCGTACTCACGCTATCCATTAGCTACAGTGGAGCCAGCAGAGGGTATGAGGTGGAATTGATAGGGAAAGGTACAGATGTGTCCTCTTATATACATCGTACTCACGCTATCCATTAGCTACAGTGGAGCCAGCAGCGGGTGTGAGGTGGAATTGATAAGGAAAGGTACAGATGTGTCCTCTTATATACATCGTACTCACGCTATTCATTAGCTACAGTGGAGCCAGCAGCGGGTGTGAGGTGGAATTGATAGGGAAAGGTACAGATGTGTCCTCTTATATACATCGTACTCACGCTATTCATTAGCTACAGTGGAGCCAGCAGCGGGTGTGAGGTGGAATTGATAAGGAAAGGTACAGATGTGTCCTCTTATATACATCGTACTCACGCTATCCATTAGCTACAGTGGAGCCAGCAGCGGGTGTGAGGTGGAATTGATAAGGAAAGGTACAGATGTGTCCTCTTATATACATCGTACTCACGCTATTCATTAGCTACAGTGGAGCCAGCAGCGGGTGTGAGGTGGAATTGATGAGGAAAGGTACAGATGTGTCCTCTTATATACATCGTACTCACGCTATTCATTAGCTACAGTGGAGCCAGCAGCGGGTGTGAGGTGGAATTGATAGGGAAAGGTACAGATGTGTCTCTTATATACATCGTACTCACGCTATTCATTAGCTACAGTGGAGCCAGCAGCGGGTGTGAGGTGGAATTGATAGGGAAAGGTACAGATGTGTCTCTTATATACATCGTACTCACGCTATTCATTAGCTACAGTGGAGCCAGCAGCGGGTGTGAGGTGTAATTGATAAGGAAAGGTACAGATGTGTCCTCTTATATACATCGTACTCACGCTATTCATTAGCTACAGTGGAGCCAGCAGCGGGTGTGAGGTGGAATTGATAAGGAAAGGTACAGATGTGTCCTCTTATATACATCGTACTCACGCTATTCATTAGCTACAGTGGAGCCAGCAGCGGGTGTGAGGTGGAATTGATAAGGAAAGGTACAGATGTGTCCTCTTATATACATCGTACTCACGCTATTCATTAGCTACAGTGGAGCCAGCAGCGGGTGTGAGGTGGAATTGATAGGGAAAGGTACAGATGTGTCCTCTTATATACATCGTACTCACGCTATTCATTAGCTACAGTGGAGCCAGCAGCGGGTGTGAGGTGGAATTGATGAGGAAAGGTACAGATGTGTCCTCTTATATACATCGTACTCACGCTATTCATTAGCTACAGTGGAGCCAGCAGCGGGTGTGAGGTGGAATTGATAAGGAAAGGTACAGATGTGTCCTCTTATATACATCGTACTCACGCTATTCATTAGCTACAGTGGAGCCAGCAGCGGGTGTGAGGTGGAATTGATAAGGAAAGGTACAGATGTGTCCTCTTATATACATCGTACTCACGCTATTCATTAGCTACAGTGGAGCCAGCAGCGGGTGTGAGGTGGAATTGATAAGGAAAGGTACAGATGTGTCCTCTTATATACATCGTACTCACGCTATTCATTAGCTACAGTGGAGCCAGCAGCGGGTGTGTCCTCTTATATACATCGTACTCACGCTATTCATTAGCTACAGTGGAGCCAGCAGCGGGTGTGAGGTGGAATTGATAGGGAAAGGTACAGATGTGTCTCTTATATACATCGTACTCACGCTATTCATTAGCTACAGTGGAGCCAGCAGCGGGTGTGAGGTGGAATTGATAGGGAAAGGTACAGATGTGTCTCTTATATACATCGTACTCACGCTATTCATTAGCTACAGTGGAGCCAGCAGCGGGTGTGAGGTGGAATTGATAAGGAAAGGTACAGATGTGTCCTCTTATATACATCGTACTCACGCTATTCATTAGCTACAGTGGAGCCAGCAGCGGGTGTGAGGTGGAATTGATAAGGAAAGGTACAGATGTGTCCTCTTATATACATCGTACTCACGCTATCCATTAGCTACAGTGGAGCCAGCAGCGGGTGTGAGGTGGAATTGATAAGGAAAGGTACAGATGTGTCCTCTTATATACATCGTACTCACGCTATTCATTAGCTACAGTGGAGCCAGCAGCGGGTGTGAGGTGGAATTGATGAGGAAAGGTACAGATGTGTCCTCTTGTATACATCGTACTCACGCTATTCATTAGCTACAGTAGAGCCAGCAGCGGGTGTGAGGTGGAATTGATAAGGAAAGGTACAGATGTGTCCTCTTATATACATCGTACTCACGCTATCCATTAGCTACAGTGGAGCCAGCAGCGGGTGTGAGGTGGAATTGATGAGGAAAGGTACAGATGTGTCCTCTTATATACATCGTACTCACGCTATTCATTAGCTACAGTGGAGCCAGCAGCGGGTGTGAGGTGGAATTGATAGGGAAAGGTACAGATGTGTCCTCTTATATACATCGTACTCACGCTATTCATTAGCTACAGTGGAGCCAGCAGCGGGTGTGAGGTGGAATTGATAAGGAAAGGTACAGATGTGTCCCCTTATATACATCGTACTCACGCTATTCATTAGCTACAGTGGAGCCAGCAGCGGGTGTGAGGTGGAATTGATGAGGAAAGGTACAGATGTGTCCTCTTATATACATCGTACTCACGCTATTCATTAGCTACAGTGGAGCCAGCAGCGGGTGTGAGGTGGAATTGATAGGGAAAGGTACAGATGTATCCTCTTATATACATCGTACTCACGCTATTCATTAGCTACAGTGGAGCCAGCAGTGGGTGTGAGGTGGAATTGATAAGGAAAGGTACAGATGTGTCCTCTTATATACATCATACTCACACTATTCATTAGCTACAGTGGAGCCAGCAGCGGGTGTGAAGTGGAATTGATGAGGAAAGGTACAGATGTGTCCTCTTATATACATCGTACTCACGCTATTCATTAGCTACAGTGGAGCCAGCAGCGGGTGTGAGGTGGAATTGATAGGGAAAGGTACAGATGTGTCCTCTTATATACATCGTACTCACGCTATCCATTAGCTACAGTGGAGCCAGCAGCGGGTGTGAGGTGGAATTGATGAGGAAAGGTACAGATGTGTCCTCTTATATACATCGTACTCACACTATTCATTAGCTACAGTGGAGCCAGCAGCGGGTGTGAGGTGGAATTGATAGGGAAAGGTACAGATGTGTCCTCTTATATACATCGTACTCGCGCTATTCATTAGCTACAGTGGAGCCAGCAGCGGGTGTGAGGTGGAATTGATAAGGAAAGGTACAGATGTGTCCTCTTATATACATCGTACTCACGCTATTCATTAGCTACAGTGGAGCCAGCAGCGGGTGTGAGGTGGAATTGATAAGGAAAGGTACAGATGTGTCCTCTTATATACATCGTACTCACGCTATCCATTAGCTACAGTGGAGCCAGCAGCGGGTGTGAGGTGGAATTGATAGGGAAAGGTACAGATGTGTCCTCTTATATACATCGTACTCACGCTATTCATTAGCTACAGTGGAGCCAGCAGCGGGTGTGAGGTGGAATTGATGAGGAAAGGTACAGATGTGTCCTCTTATATACATCGTACTCACGCTATTCATTAGCTACAGTGGAGCCAGCAGCGGGTGTGAGGTGGAATTGATAAGGAAAGGTACAGATGTGTCCTCTTATATACATCGTACTCACGCTATTCATTAGCTACAGTGGAGCCAGCAGCGGGTGTGAGGTGGAATTGATGAGGAAAGGTACAGATGTGTCCTCTTATATACATCGTACTCACGCTATTCATTAGCTACAGTGGAGCCAGCAGCGGGTGTGAGGTGGAATTGATGAGGAAAGGTACAGATGTGTCCTCTTATATACATCGTACTCACGCTATTCATTAGCTACAGTGGAGCCAGCAGCGGGTGTGAGGTGGAATTGATAGGGAAAGGTACAGATGTGTCCTCTTATATACATCGTACTCACACTATTCATTAGTTACAGTGGAGCCAGCAGTGGGTGTGAGGTGGAATTGATAGGGAAAGGTACAGATGTGTCCTCTTATATACATCGTACTCACGCTATTCATTAGCTACAGTGGAGCCAGCAGCGGGTGTGAGGTGGAATTGATAGGGAAAGGTACAGATGTCTCTTATATACATCGTACTCACGCTATTCATTAGCTACAGTGGAGCCAGCAGCGGGTGTGAGGTGTAATTGATAAGGAAAGGTACAGATGTGTCCTCTTATATACATCGTACTCACGCTATTCATTAGCTACAGTGGAGCCAGCAGCGGGTGTGAGGTGGAATTGATAAGGAAAGGTACAGATGTGTCCTCTTATATACATCGTACTCACGCTATTCATTAGCTACAGTGGAGCCAGCAGCGTGTGTGAGGTGGAATTGATAAGGAAAGGTACAGATGTGTCCTCTTATATACATCGTACTCACGCTATTCATTCGCTACAGTGGAGCCAGCAGCGGGTGTGAGGTGGAATTGATAAGGAAAGGTACAGATGTGTCCTCTTATATACATCGTACTCACGCTATTCATTAGCTACAGTGGAGCCAGCAGCGGGTGTGAGGTGGAATTGATAGGGAAAGGTACAGATGTGTCCTCTTATATACATCGTACTCACGCTATTCATTAGCTACAGTGGAGCCAGCAGCGGGTGTGAGGTGGAATTGATGAGGAAAGGTACAGATGTGTCCTCTTATATACATCATACTCACGCTATTCATTAGCTACAGTGGAGCCAGCAGCGGGTGTGAGGTGGAATTGATAGGGAAAGGTACAGATGTGTCCTCTTATATACATCGTACTCACGCTATTCATTAGCTACAGTGGAGCCAGCAGCGGGTGTGAGGTGGAATTGATGAGGAAAGGTACAGATGTGTCCTCTTATATACATCGTACTCACGCTATTCATTAGCTACAGTGGAGCCAGCAGCGGGTGTGAGGTGGAATTGATAGGGAAAGGTACAGATGTGTCCTCTTTTATATACATCGTACTCACGCTATTCATTAGCTACAGTGGAGCCAGCAGCGGGTGTGAGGTGGATTTGATAGGGAAAGGTACAGATGTGTCCTCTTTTATATACATCGTACTCACGCTATCCATTAGCTACAGTGGAGCCAGCAGCGGGTGTGAGGTGGAATTGATAGGGAAAGGTACAGATGTGTCCTCTTATATACATCGTACTCACGCTATCCATTAGCTACAGTGGAGCCAGCAGCGGGTGTGAGGTGGAATTGATAAGGAAAGGTACAGATGTGTCCTCTTATATACATCGTACTCACGCTATTCATTAGCTACAGTGGAGCCAGCAGCGGGTGTGAGGTGGAATTGATAGGGAAAGGTACAGATGTGTCCTCTTATATACATCGTACTCAGGCTATTCATTAGCTACAGTGGAGCCAGCAGCGGGTGTGAGGTGGAATTGATAGGGAAAGGTACAGATGTGTCCTCTTATATACATCGTACTCACGCTATTAATTAGCTACAGTGGAGCCAGCAGCGGGTTTGAGGTGGAATTGATAGGGAAAGGTACAGATGTGTTCTCTTATATACATCGTACTCACGCTATTCATTAGCTACAGTGGAGCCAGCAGCGGGTGTGAGGTGGAATTGATAAGGAAAGGTACAGATGTGTCCTCTTATATACATCGTACTCACGCTATTCATTAGCTACAGTGGAGCCAGCAGCGGGTGTGAGGTGGAATTGATAAGGAAAGGTACAGATGTGTCCTCTTATATACATCGTACTCACGCTATTCATTAGCTACAGTGGAGCCAGCAGCGGGTGTGAGGTGGAATTGATAGGGAAAGGTACAGATGTGTCCTCTTATATACATCGTACTCACGCTATCCATTAGCTACAGTGGAGCCAGCAGCGGGTGTGAGGTGGAATTGATAAGGAAAGGTACAGATGTGTCCTCTTATATACATCGTACTCACGCTATTCATTAGCTACAGTGGAGCCAGCAGCGGGTGTGAGGTGGAATTGATGAGGAAAGGTACAGATGTGTCCTCTTATATACATCGTACTCACGCTATTCATTAGCTACAGTGCAGCCAGCAGCTGGTGTGAGGTGGAATTGATAGGGAAAGGTACAGATGTGTCCTCTTATATACATCGTACTCACGCTATTCATTAGCTACAGTGGAGCCAGCAGCGGGTGTGTCCTCTTATATACATCGTACTCACGCTATTCATTAGCTACAGTGGAGCCAGCAGCGGGTGTGAGGTGGAATTGATAAGGAAAGGTACAGATGTGTCCTCTTATATACATCGTACTCACGCTATTCATTAGCTACAGTGGAGCCAGCAGCGGGTGTGAGGTGGAATTGATGAGGAAAGGTACAGATGTGTCCTCTTATATACATCGTACTCACACTATTCATTAGCTACAGTGGAGCCAGCAGCGGGTGTGAGGTGGAATTGATGAGGAAAGGTACAGATGTGTCCTCTTATATACATCGTACTCACACTATTCATTAGCTACAGTGGAGCCAGCAGCGGGTGTGAGGTGGAATTGATGAGGAAAGGTACAGATGTGTCCTCTTATATACATCGTACTCACGCTATTCATTAGCTACAGTGGAGCCAGCAGCGGGTGTGAGGTGGAATTGATAAGGAAAGGTACAGATGTGTCCTCTTATATACATCGTACTCACGCTATTCATTAGCTACAGTGGAGCCAGCAGCGGGTGTGAGGTGGAATTGATAGGGAAAGGTACAGATGTGTCCTCTTATATACATCGTACTCACACTATTCATTAGCTACAGTGGAGCCAGCAGCGGGTGTGAGGTGGAATTGATGAGGAAAGGTACAGATGTGTCCTCTTATATACATCGTACTCACGCTATTCATTAGCTACAGTGGAGCCAGCAGCGGGTGTGATGTGGAATTGATAAGGAAAGGTACAGATGTGTCCTCTTATATACATCGTACTCACGCTATTCATTAGCTACAGTGGAGCCAGCAGCGGGTGTGAGGTGGAATTGATAGGGAAAGGTAGAGATGTGTCCTCTTATATACATCGTACTCACGCTATTCATTAGCTACAGTGGAGCCAGCAGCGGGTGTGTCCTCTTATATACATCGTACTCACGCTATTCATTAGCTACAGTACAGCCAGCAGCGGGTGTGAGGTGGAATTGATAGGGAAAGGTACAGATGTGTCCTCTTATATACATCGTACTCACGCTATTAATTAGCTACAGTGGAGCCAGCAGCGGGTTTGAGGTGGAATTGATAGGGAAAGGTACAGATGTGTTCTCTTATATACATCGTACTCACGCTATTCATTAGCTACAGTGGAGCCAGCAGCGGGTGTGAGGTGGAATTGATAAGGAAAGGTACAGATGTGTCCTCTTATATACATCGTACTCACGCTATTCATTAGCTACAGTGGAGCCAGCAGCGGGTGTGAGGTGGAATTGATAAGGAAAGGTACAGATGTGTCCTCTTATATACATCGTACTCACGCTATTCATTAGCTACAGTGGAGCCAGCAGCGGGTGTGAGGTGGAATTGATAGGGAAAGGTACAGATGTGTCCTCTTATATACATCGTACTCACGCTATCCATTAGCTACAGTGGAGCCAGCAGCGGGTGTGAGGTGGAATTGATAAGGAAAGGTACAGATGTGTCCTCTTATATACATCGTACTCACGCTATTCATTAGCTACAGTGGAGCCAGCAGCGGGTGTGAGGTGGAATTGATGAGGAAAGGTACAGATGTGTCCTCTTATATACATCGTACTCACGCTATTCATTAGCTACAGTGCAGCCAGCAGCTGGTGTGAGGTGGAATTGATAGGGAAAGGTACAGATGTGTCCTCTTATATACATCGTACTCACGCTATTCATTAGCTACAGTGGAGCCAGCAGCGGGTGTGTCCTCTTATATACATCGTACTCACGCTATTCATTAGCTACAGTGGAGCCAGCAGCGGGTGTGAGGTGGAATTGATAAGGAAAGGTACAGATGTGTCCTCTTATATACATCGTACTCACGCTATTCATTAGCTACAGTGGAGCCAGCAGCGGGTGTGAGGTGGAATTGATGAGGAAAGGTACAGATGTGTCCTCTTATATACATCGTACTCACACTATTCATTAGCTACAGTGGAGCCAGCAGCGGGTGTGAGGTGGAATTGATGAGGAAAGGTACAGATGTGTCCTCTTATATACATCGTACTCACACTATTCATTAGCTACAGTGGAGCCAGCAGCGGGTGTGAGGTGGAATTGATGAGGAAAGGTACAGATGTGTCCTCTTATATACATCGTACTCACGCTATTCATTAGCTACAGTGGAGCCAGCAGCGGGTGTGAGGTGGAATTGATAAGGAAAGGTACAGATGTGTCCTCTTATATACATCGTACTCACGCTATTCATTAGCTACAGTGGAGCCAGCAGCGGGTGTGAGGTGGAATTGATAGGGAAAGGTACAGATGTGTCCTCTTATATACATCGTACTCACACTATTCATTAGCTACAGTGGAGCCAGCAGCGGGTGTGAGGTGGAATTGATGAGGAAAGGTACAGATGTGTCCTCTTATATACATCGTACTCACGCTATTCATTAGCTACAGTGGAGCCAGCAGCGGGTGTGATGTGGAATTGATAAGGAAAGGTACAGATGTGTCCTCTTATATACATCGTACTCACGCTATTCATTAGCTACAGTGGAGCCAGCAGCGGGTGTGAGGTGGAATTGATAGGGAAAGGTAGAGATGTGTCCTCTTATATACATCGTACTCACGCTATTCATTAGCTACAGTGGAGCCAGCAGCGGGTGTGTCCTCTTATATACATCGTACTCACGCTATTCATTAGCTACAGTACAGCCAGCAGCGGGTGTGAGGTGGAATTGATAAGGAAAGGTACAGATGTGTCCTCTTATATACATCGTACTCACGCTATTCATTAGCTACAGTGGAGCCAGCAGCGGGTGTGTCCTCTTATATACATCGTACTCACACTATTCATTAGCTACAGTGGAGCCAGCAGCGGGTGTGAGGTGGAATTGATAGGGAAAGGTACAGATGTGTCCTCTTATATACATCGTACTCACGCTATTCATTAGCTACAGTGGAGCCAGCAGTGGGTGTGAGGTGGAATTGATAAGGAAAGGTACAGATGTGTCCTCTTATATACATCGTACTCACGCTATTCATTAGCTACAGTGGAGCCAGCAGCGGGTGTGAGGTGGAATTGATAAGGAAAGGTACAGATGTGTCCTCTTATATACATCGTACTCACGCTATCCATTAGCTACAGTGGAGCCAGCAGCGGGTGTGAGGTGGAATTGATAGGGAAAGGTACAGATGTGTCCTCTTATATACATCGTACTCACGCTATTCATTAGCTACAGTGGAGCCAGCAGCGGGTGTGAGGTGGAATTGATGAGGAAAGGTACAGATGTGTCCTCTTATATACATCGTACTCACGCTATTCATTAGCTACAGTGGAGCCAGCAGCGGGTGTGAGGTGGAATTGATGAGGAAAGGTACAGATGTGTCCTCTTATATACATCGTACTCACGCTATTCATTAGCTACAGTGGAGCCAGCAGCGGGTGTGAGGTGGAATTGATAGGGAAAGGTACAGATGTGTCCTCTTATATACATCGTACTCACGCTATTCATTAGCTACAGTGGAGCCAGCAGCGGGTGTGAGGTGGAATTGATGAGGAAAGGTACAGATGTGTCCTCTTATATACATCGTACTCACGCTATTCATTAGCTACAGTGGAGCCAGCAGCGGGTGTGAGGTGGAATTGATGAGGAAAGGTACAGATGTGTCCTCTTATATACATCGTACTCACGCTATTCATTAGTTACAGTGGAGCCAGCAGTGGGTGTGAGGTGGAATTGATAGGGAAAGGTACAGATGTGTCCTCTTATATACATCGTACTCACGCTATTCATTAGCTACAGTGGAGCCAGCAGCGGGTGTGAGGTGGAATTGATAGGGAAAGGTACAGATGTCTCTTATATACATCGTACTCACGCTATTCATTAGCTACAGTGGAGCCAGCAGCGGGTGTGAGGTGTAATTGATAAGGAAAGGTACAGATGTGTCCTCTTATATACATCGTACTCACGCTATTCATTAGCTACAGTGGAGCCAGCAGCGGGTGTGAGGTGGAATTGATAGGGAAAGGTACAGATGTGTCCTCTTATATACATCGTACTCACGCTATCCATTAGCTACAGTGGAGCCAGCAGAGGGTATGAGGTGGAATTGATAGGGAAAGGTACAGATGTGTCCTCTTATATACATCGTACTCACGCTATCCATTAGCTACAGTGGAGCCAGCAGCGGGTGTGAGGTGGAATTGATAAGGAAAGGTACAGATGTGTCCTCTTATATACATCGTACTCACGCTATTCATTAGCTACAGTGGAGCCAGCAGCGGGTGTGAGGTGGAATTGATAGGGAAAGGTACAGATGTGTCCTCTTATATACATCGTACTCACGCTATTCATTAGCTACAGTGGAGCCAGCAGCGGGTGTGAGGTGGAATTGATAAGGAAAGGTACAGATGTGTCCTCTTATATACATCGTACTCACGCTATTCATTAGCTACAGTGGAGCCAGCAGCGGGTGTGAGGTGGAATTGATAAGGAAAGGTACAGATGTGTCCTCTTATACATCGTACTCACGCTATTCATTAGCTACAGTGGAGCCAGCAGCGGGTGTGAGGTGGAATTGATAAGGAAAGGTACAGATGTGTCCTCTTATATACATCGTACTCACGCTATTCATTAGCTACAGTGGAGCCAGCAGCGGGTGTGAGGTGGAATTGATAGGGAAAGGTACAGATGTGTCCTCCTTATATACATCGTACTCACGCTATTCATTAGCTACAGTGGAGCCAGCAGCGGGTGTGTCCTCTTATATACATCGTACTCACGCTATTCATTAGCTACAGTGGAGCCAGCAGCGGGAGTGAGGTGGAATTGATAAGGAAAGGTACAGATGTGTCCTCTTATATACATCGTACTCACGCTATTCATTAGCTACAGTGGAGCCAGCAGCGGGTGTGAGGTGGAATTGATGAGGAAAGGTACAGATGTGTCCTCTTATATACATCGTACTCACGCTATTCATTAGCTACAGTGGAGCCAGCAGCGGGTGTGAGGTGGAATTGATGAGGAAAGGTACAGATGTGTCCTCTTATATACATCGTACTCACGCTATTCATTAGCTACAGTGGAGCCAGCAGCGGGTGTGAGGTGGAATTGATAAGGAAAGGTACAGATGTGTCCTCTTATATACATCGTACTCACGCTATTCATTAGCTACAGTGGAGCCAGCAGCGGGTGTGAGGTGGAATTGATAAGGAAAGGTACAGATGTGTCCTCTTATATACATCGTACTCACACTATTCATTAGCTACAGTGGAGCCAGCAGCGGGTGTGAGGTGGAATTGATGAGGAAAGGTACAGATGTGTCCTCTTATATACATCGTACTCACGCTATTCATTAGCTACAGTGGAGCCAGCAGCGGGTGTGAGGTGGAATTGATAGGGAAAGGTACAGATGTGTCCTCTTATATACATTGTACTCACGCTATTCATTAACTACAGTGGAGCCAGCAGCTGGTGTGAGGTGGAATTGATAAGGAAAGGTACAGATGTGTCCTCTTATATACATCGTACTCACGCTATTCATTAGCTACAGTGGAGCCAGCAGCGGGTGTGAGGTGGAATTGATAAGGAAAGGTACAGATGTGTCCTCTTATATACATCGTACTCACGCTATTCATTAGCTACAGTGGAGCCAGCAGCGGGTGTGAGGTGGAATTGATGAGGAAAGGTACAGATGTGTCCTCTTATATACATCGTACTCACGCTATTCATTAGCTACAGTGGAGCCAGCAGCGGGTGTGAGGTGGAATTGATAAGGAAAGGTACAGATGTGTCCTCTTATATACATCGTACTCACGCTATCCATTAGCTACAGTGGAGCCAGCAGCGGGTGTGAGGTGGAATTGATGAGGAAAGGTACAGATGTGTCCTCTTATATACATCGTACTCACGCTATTCATTAGCTACAGTGGAGCCAGCAGCGGGTGTGAGGTGGAATTGATAGGGAAAGGTACAGATGTGTCCTCCTTATATACATCGTACTCACGCTATTCATTAGCTACAGTGGAGCCAGCAGCGGGTGTGAAAGTATCGCAGTACCGCTATAGAACACGCAGCAAGGGTATAACTGGACACCTCTGTACCATGTGATGGAGTAACCTGAAGTGTAATATTCTGATACATCGGGTATAAGACTTCTCTGGTCAGTCCAGTAGTGGGGTTGGATTTCGGTGTAGATGGCGGAGTGTTAGAAAACAAGTCTTCACCCACTGCTCTTGTGTCATGTCTGAGAAGAAGCCTTCTGTGTCCATGGCTGGGATGCGAACACCATTAAACATTTTTTTAGTTATGTATAGCGCATGATGCCTAGAGCCAAGTGTTCCTTTTTAAAATGGCACCTAGGGCCCATTGGCCAGAATTGACTCTTTCAGATCCTCGTTTATACGCTGAACGACACGCTACCCTCCCTGCAATCTGAGTTCATGGGCTGTTCCTCTGTTCCACCTTGGGAACCACAGCCGTGCCCTGCACTCTATGGGCCTGATGCGGAGATAGGCGCAGCTGCTGTGTGGAAATATGTAAAAGAGGTGCCAGGCGTCCTGCATGCCTGTGTGATCTGCTGCTGCGTCCTAAGGCATTGACCACCTGTGAATCGCGCCCAGTGCTCTCTTCTGTCCTCCTGTTCAGTCATGTGAGTACCCTGTACTCTCGCAGTATGATGACCGTAGATGTCCACATTCCCCCGTGAGGACACCAGAGCCTGTCATAGGTTCTTCTAGCAGAAACTATCTCCAGAGCCTGTCATAGTTTCTGCTAGAAGAACCTGTTTTCAGAGCCCAGGGGGTATTGCCATTCTCTAGCTGGATACGTTACCGTTCAGACACACTTTCACCAGCAGCGGGCACTACTGAGCGAGCGTCCATCCTAGAGCCATTGGTGCTCTTAGTTTCCCATAGCCATCATTTTCCTGAGGCCAAACCAGTTCCTTCTGGGGTCATGCTCTCATCTGAACCATGGGATCACTAGGCAGAAGCTATTTACCTACACTCTGTGGCTTAGACTATACCCATGGGTACACCAGTCCTTTCCAGCCTGTCATGTCCCTCTAGAGGTCATGGTAATGGCAAGAATGCCACCTTGTAGTCCATCTCGTGTGTACATGTACGTACTCCTACCAGAAGGTTATACCACACTGGCCAGGGATCCTTCATTGCCCAGGAGACATGAGGCTTGGGGGTCCTTCGTGCCCACCTGACACATGGAGCCCAGGGCCCTCCAATCCTCTGTCACCCTACCTGACATAAGCTGGTAAGTGCCCCTCTGAAGCATGACCTTTCTCCTGCAATGGTCTGTATTCTGTACATGTATGTACGGTGCCTTTCCTGCATACCAAGGTCTGGCCCCATCGCTCTGTGCTAAGGTCACCAGTCTTACAGATTGTTTTGTCTCTGCTGTCTAGGTGAGTCCCATCCGCAACCTCTCTGATGGGCAGAAGTGCAGAGTCTGCTTTGCTTGGTTGGCCTGGCAAAATCCTCACATGCTTTTTCTGGATGAACCGACCAATCATTTGGACATTGAGACCATCGATGCCCTGGCAGATGCCATCAATGAGTTTGAGGGAGGAATGATGCTCGTTAGCCACGATTTCCGGCTGATTCAGCAGGTGAGGTGGCGATCGGTGGCGGGTATATGGTGGCGGGAGTCACCCAGCTGACTGCACGTGACATGCTGATTGTGTTCTCTCCTTATTGTGATTGGCTGAACAGGTGGCCCAGGAGATCTGGGTGTGTGAGAAACAAGCCGTTACCAAATGGACGGGAGACATCTTATCCTACAAACATCATCTCAAGTCCAGACTGACTGACGACGAGCCGCCGCGCAAGGGAAACTGAGCCGCTGCCACATCGCGAGCAGAGTGTAATAAAGTGTCACATTGTCATCAGAAAGAGACTCCTGTCTGACATATGTTCAATGCATTGCTCTGTAACGCCGGACCGTGGGTGACCAGTGGGAGCTTGCGGCTGGCCTATCGGGAGAGACGTGGAGAGTGCCCACGTCTGTACTGAATCTTTCTGCGCGCTCATCTGACCCCACATCTATGGAGTATGTCTTTCTTTTGTTTTTTAAGCAAATTATTTATCTGTAATGGAAGGAAAAATAAAGAGAAATTTTGTTCTGCACGTGGTTATTGGGCGCTGTGCTCCCCTGCACTGGCTGGTTATTGGACGCTGTGCTCCCCTGCGCTGGCTGGTTATTGGACGCTGTGCTCCCCTGCGCTGGCTGGTTATTGGGCGCTGTCCTCCCCTGCCCTGGCTGGTTATTGGGCGCTGTCCTCACCGGCGCTGGCTGGTTATTGGGCGCTGTCCTCACCGGCGCTGGCTGGTTATTGGGCGCTGTCCTCCCCGGCGCTGGCTGGTTATTGGGCGCTGTCCTCCCCGGCGCGGGCTGGCTATTGGGGTGCTGTGCTCCCGGGCTGGTTATTGGGGTGCTGTGCTCCCGGCGCGGGCTGGCTATTGGGGTGCTGTGCTCCCGGCGCGGGCTGGCTATTGGGGCGCTGTGCTCCCGGGCGCGGGCTGGCTATTGGGGTGCTGTGCTCCCGGGCGCTGTTGGGCTGGCTATTGGGGTGCTGTGCTCCCGGGCGCTGTTGGGCTGGCTATTGGGGTGCTGTGCTCCCGGGCTGGCTATTGGGGTGCTGTGCTCCCGGGCTGGCTATTGGGGTGCTGTGCTCCCGGGCTGGCTATTGGGGTGCTGTGCTCCTGGGCTGGCTATTGGGGTGCTGTGCTCCCGGGCGCTGTTGGGTTGGCTATTGGGGTGCTGTGCTCCTGGGCTGGCTATTGGGGTGCTGTGCTCCCGGGCGCGGGCTGATTATGGCCCCAGTGTCATGGCATTGCCCCTGTTGCTAGCCACCTTTATGTAATTGGCACATGGAAAGGTTGGAGACTGTCCGCACTACGACTGGTAATCACAAATACCCAGACGCTCTCTACATGTCGCTCGTTAATGTGACTCCGCCATACAGCCTAACAATCTGTGTGTAAATTAATATAATAATCTACATCTGTAGTAAAAGATTAGGAGCAGATATGAAGCAATCGGTGTATAACACTGGATGAGACAGAATGGGGGGCTGCCGGGGAGGAGATTCCTGGACTGCGCACTGTGTGTACATGACACATGACATTCCTGTGTTATTTATAGCCAGGCAGGAGAGCCGACGGTGTCACCGTGCTGCAGCTGACTGATCTGGGGACGTTTGGTGACATGAATAGAGCCAGCAATCCGGAACCGGCGGCCGCCTTCTAGTGAGGGAAATGTAGAGAGATCAGATAGGTGTGACACAGCGGAGTAAGCTCGTGACCTACCAGGCAGTGGGGTTATTGAGTTGTGAATAAGTGACAGACGAGACACGTGTTAGTGTAATAGTGAGAGGTACTTGTGTACAGGTGACTTCAGACACAAGAGCTAGTCTCAGTGTTTTGGTGAGAGTTGTGAATTAGTGACACATGTAATAGTGAGATATACCTGTGTACTGGTGACTAGACACGGGTGCTAGTGTCAGTGTATTGGTGAGAGTTGTAAGTGACCGTCGAGACACGTGTTAGTGTAATAGTGAGAGGCACTTGTGTACTGGTGACTATAGACACAGGAGCTAGTGTCAGTGTATTGGTGAGAGCTGTGAATAAGTGACACGTAATAGTGAGCTATACCTGTGTACATGTGACTAGACACAGGTGCTAGTGTCAGTGTATTGGTGAGAGTTTTGAATAAGTGACAGACACATAATAGTGAGATATATCTGTGTACTCGTGACTGGACACAGGTGCTGGTGACAGTTGTGAATGAGGGACACGTAATAGTGAGATATACCTGTGTACATGTGACGACACAGGTGGTAGTGTCAGTGTATTGATGACAGTTGTGACTAAGTGACAGACACAATAGTGAGATATACCTATGTACTGGTGACTAGACACAGGTGGTAGTGTCAGTGTATTGGTGAGAGTTGTGAATAAGTGACAGGTGCTCGTGAGATATACCTGTGTACATGTGACTAGACACGGGTGTAGTGCCAGTGTATTGGTGAGAGTTGTGAATAAGTGATTCACATAATAGTGAGATTAACCTGTGTACATGTGACTAGACACAGGTGGTAGTGTCAGCATATTGGTGTGAGTTGTGAATAAGTGACAGACATGTAATGATTTACCTGTGTACAGGTGACTAGACACAGGTGCTAGTGTCAGTGTATTGGTGACAGTTGTGAATAAGTGACAGGTAATAGTGAGATATACCTGTATACTGGTGACTAGACAGGGTGCTAGTGTCAGTGTATTGGTGAGAGTTGTGAATAAGTGACACGTAATAGTGAGATATACCTGTGTACTGGTGACTAGACACGGGTGGTAGTGTCAGTATATTGGTTAGAGTTGTGAATAAGTGACACGTAATAGTGAGATATACCTGTGTACTGGTGACTAGACACGGGTGCTAGTGTCAGTGTATTGGTGAGAGTTGTGAATAAGTGACAGGTAATAGTGAGATATACCTGTGTACTGGTGACTAGACACGGGTGCTAGTGTCAGTGTAGTGGTGACAGTTGTGAATAAGTGACAGGTAATAGTGAGATATACCTGTGTACTGGTGACTAGACACGGGTGCTAGTGTCAGTGTAGTGGTGACAGACACATAATAGTGAGATACACCTGTGTACAGGTGACTAGACACGGGTGCTAGTGTCAGTGTATTGGTGACAGTTGTGAATAAGTGACAGACACATAATAGTGAGATACACCTGTGTACAGGTGACCTGTGATCCATAGAGGAGTGTGTGTAGAATGTCTTCGCTCTCCTTCCCCTTCTCTAGCTGTGCGTTGCGCTCTCTGCAGTTAGAGGCAGAGGAACTGCGGCGATGGGAAATTCGTAAAAGAATAGGCCGCATTGCTGTGAGACCCTCGCTCCATATACAGCCCCCACCCAGAGCTCCCCAGCAACCCCCCTGTCTCTGCACAGACCCGCTCATCCACAGTGCACTTTTCAGTGGTAATCTGGATATCCTGAAGGAGTACCTAGCTGCGGAGCACTCTGCAAACCTGCTGGTGCCGACGCGAGAGCACGATCTGCGCTGGAGCAGTGAGCAGACGGGTGAGTGCAGACCATAGTCTGATGGGGGTGAAGAGGGGCTAAGGGTAACACAGGCGAGTGTGATATAGGTCTGATGTTAAGTAGAAGTAGGAGCTAGGTTTGGAGTGTAATGAGTATATTATTTATTTATTACCTGTTACTTATAGCGTACACATATCCCGCAGCGCTTTACATTCTATTTGCCCATTCACATCAGTAATATAGGAGGTTTGGTGTGGAGTGATGTGGGTGGGTAAAGCATAATGTCAGTGGTAGGCTAGCAAGTGGGTGTGGTGTGAAGTGAGTGGAAAATTGATGGGCGGGGCGTTAGGCAAGTGGAAGGTGAGTGTGGTGTGAGGCTACTGGAAGGCTGGCAGGTGGGTGGCGTGAGGTGAGTGGAAGGCTGGGTGTGGTGTGAGATGGTAGACTGCTGGGTAGGTAGGTGTGAAGCAGGTGGATGTGGCATGAGGCAAGTGGAAGGTTGAAGGGTGGGTGTGAATGAAAGTCTTGCGGGTGGCTGGTAAGAGGCAAGTGGAAAGTTGGAGGGGGGGTGGCGTTAGATGACTGAAGGCTGGTGGATGAGTGGCATAATACAAGTGGAAGGCTGGTGGCTGGGAGTAGCGTGAGGTGAATGGAAAGCCTGTGTGAAGGTAGGTGAGTGGAAAGCCTGTGTGGAGGGAGGTGAGGTGAGTGGAAAGCCTGTGTGGAGGGAGGTGAGGTGAGTGGAAAGCCTGTGTGGAGGGAGGTGAGGTGAGTGGAAGGTGGATGGATGTGGCATAAGAAAAGTGGAAGGTTGGAGAGTGGCTGTGAGGTGAGTGGAATGCTGGTGGGTAGGTAGGTGAGATGAGTAGATGGCGGGTGGATGTGGCATGAGGCAATTGAAAATTTGGAGTGATAGGTTAGGCAAGTGGAAGGCTGGTGGGTGTGGATTGTGGCAAGTGGAAGTTGGGTGTGAGATGAGTGGAAGGCTGGCAGGTGAGTGTGGCATGAGGTGGATGGAATACGGGTGGGTGTGGCATGATGCGGATGGAATATGGGTGGGTGTGGCATGAGGCAAGTGGAAGGTTGGAGGGTGGGTGATTGATACCACAAATCTGCAATTTGATGTTATTGGGGAGTTCCTATTGCCGGCATGTGGGGGTGTAGCTATGAATGCGCATCGGCACCTTATGATGTTATGGGTTCGGGAGCCCTGTGCTGTGAGCCTCTATTATTTCTTTTTCATCCACTAGGGGTCACTGGAGTACTCTTGGGATATGGACGGGCTTCCGTAGGAACACAGCACTGAATATTTAAATTTCTTATCCACCGCTTCCAGTCTCTGGGGATGCTGCAGCAATGACTTGTGGGTAGAGGCCTGGCGCAGGAGTATAGGCCTGAAACATTAAGCGTTACGCTCTGCCCTCCTGTAACCTCTTAGAAGTAGGCCACGTCCAGGGCCTCTCCCTGCTTACAGGGCTCAGAGCAGGGTGTGGTCTATCCTCCTCCCGCTCTGCCCTCAGCTCCTGTAGGTGAGTCACAAAGAGGAACACGCCTGTCTGAGCTGCTACTCCTCCCCCAGTGGGACGCTGGCGGCCATTTTAACAAGGCACTAGCTGCAAGCAAGTTTCGGGAGAATGTGGTCCAGTCTCCCTGTATACCTCTCCGGGCCAGGTTATACAGCGCTGAGGCCACCAGCCTATTGAGGCTCGCATAGGTTATTTACACACACATTGTATGTGACTGCCATTCCCCTCCGGGTGGTGGCATGGACCACCACCCAAGTGGAGGTAACCAGCCGGCGGTCAGGACCGCTGGTATTTCAGCTGGTGTCGGGATACTGGGGTCTGTATTGTGACCGCTGGGATCCTGACAGGCGCTCAATTCACTACCTCCCAGATAAATAGTGTTAGCAGCGGCAGGGAAGGGAAACTTCCCTCCGCTGCTGCTGTCAGAGGGACCGACAGGTCCCCCCCGCCTCCCTGCGCGCTCCTCTACTGATTGCCGCGCTGCCGATTTACTTCTAATCGGGCAGGACCCCCTCCAGCGGCTGCAGATGATAGCAGCCGCTTGGGAAGTGTAAATTAGCCCCCCCACCTGTGTACCTGGAGGCTGCTCCAGCTATCAAAATGAAAGCCGCAATGTTTTCGATGGTCGTGATATTCCCATGTTTAAAAAATGTTTTTCTTTTAAATAAAAATTTATCTTACGTCCTAGAGAATGCGGGGGTACACATTAGTACCATGGGGTATAGACGGGTGCACCAGGAGCCATTGGCACTTTAAGAGTTTGAGAGTGTGGGCTGGCTCCTCCCTCTATGCCCCTCCTACCAGACTCAGTTTAGAAAATGTGCCCGGAGGAGCCGGTCACAGCTAGGGGAGCTTTTCTAGAAGAGTTTTTTTAGAGGGACTAAGGGGGCGGAGTAGTGTCCGCCCTGCGGGGTCTGAGCCACAGACTCTGCTGAGGTCGGATCGTTCTCTGCCAAAGGGGAACGCTCGCCCCAGCAGCATGCCGCCGACCCCTTACAGAGCTGAAGATCGGTCACGAGTGAGTCACCGCCCCCCCCTAGAAAGCGGGGGGCCGGTGTGAAGATAGCGGCAACAGGGTAGGAGCGCAGTATTAACTGCACTCCGGAGGCTCAGCGGTACATAGTGCAGCGCTGTGGGGGGCGCCCTGAGCCAGCGCCTGAACCCTGCACTGGTCACACAGCCGGTCGGGGTCCCAGGATCTCAGCCAGCATAAATCCTCAGGCCAGTATAATCCTAGGAAGAGCGGGAAGACGGCGCCATTCTGGGGGCGGAGCTTCTCAGTGCGGACCCAGCAGCGTTCAGCGCCATTTTCCTGCCTGCACAGCGCTGTCCAAGAAGAGCAGTCCCTCCAAAGCAACTCCAGCTATCTCTCACAGTACCAGGGGGTTGTAGAAGGGGGGGAGGCTGCAAAACGACTGTGTAACCTATTAAGGTGCACAGTCAGCGCTGACGGGTTCTCCCTTTATATTAAAAGCGCTGTGTGTGGATTGGCTCCAATCTCAGAATTTCACCCCCAAGAAGGGCTAGAGAGACACAGTCTCTCCTCCCCTGTGTGTGTGTGTCTGTAGTCTCCATTAAGCAATGTCCAGGGACTCTGGGGGTCATTCCGAGTTGATCGTAGCTGTGCTAGAAGTATGTAGGCGTACATTTACTGAATTCTGTTCTATACAGTTATTTACTATATTCAGACGCATTGTGAAGAAAACCACAGTAATGTACACAGACTCGTATGCAATAGGCACTAAACTTAAATATTCATATACTCAAGAAAAAAGAGCCAGAGAAGATCCCAAGAAGACACACACTCCCTTTGTGGAGCACTCTTTTATGAAAATGATTAATAAATTGGTTTAAAATATAACTTTTACTCTCTCATCTAAAAAACTAACAGTGTGAAGACATACAATACATATAATACATACATTAAAAGCTCAATAAGAGTTTTTTGGTAGTGGTGTTATTTTAAAAGTAGATGTTTCAATACATATAGCACGGCAATTAAAAAACATTAATAACTTTAATAATAATTTATCACTTTATCTAGCTTTAGGTACCAATTAACAAATTAAACAAACCACTGGATGTGCTGTTATCAAATTTGGTGTGTTATACTTATTTTTATACACATGACATCCAGTGCAGATTAAATCTTTCACTCTCCATTTGGTATATTTAACATATATCTATATATGTGGTAAATGGTATTATTAGCATAGATCAGAGGTTCTCAAACTCGGTCCTCGGGGGCACACACAGTGCATGTTTTGCAGGTCTCACAGAATCGCAAGTGAAATAATTAGCTCCACCTGTGGACCTTTTAAAATGTGTCAGTGAGTAATTAATACACCTGTGCACCTGCTGGGTTACCTGCAAAACATGCACTGTGTGTGCCCCCGAGGACCGAGTTTGAGAACCTCTGGCATAGATCAATTGGTTATATATGCCACAGATATTTGTAACCGTGAATGTGATATTAAATAAATCATTTCTCCACATAAATGGACTACAGCCAGTATTTCACTGAAGGTGTCACCATCAGCCAACCAATTTGCATATCTGATTGCAAGGTCCTCAAATGAGAGACCGCATTTACCGTAAAGAATCAAAAGCATATATGCCTTATATACAGCAAAAGCTATTCCCACTATAAGCACAAGGAATTATTGACATGTAATTCAAAACACAATACTGTATAGGCACCCAGCAAAACATGAATCAAGGATAATTTCTCTCAATGCACAGTATTTTTGCACCAATAAGAAAAACAGCTCTCGATATATTGTGGCTGTAGTTTAATATATATAGTATCTATTAGTATACCACAATTTCTCTGACGTCCTAGTGGATGCTGGGACTCCGTCAGGACCATGGGGATTAGCGGCTCCGCAGGAGACAGGGCACAAAAATAAAAGCTTTAGGACTAGGTGGTGTGCACTGGCTCCTCCCCCTATGACCCTCCTCCAAGCCTCAGTTAGGTTTTTGTGCCCGTCCGAGCAGGGTGCAATCTAGGTGGCTCTCATAAAGAGCTGCTTAGAGTAAAAGTTTTGTTAGGTTTTTTATTTTCAGTGAGTCCTGCTGGCAACAGGCTCACTGCAACGAGGGACTTAGGGGAGAAGAAGTGAACTCACCTGCGTGCAGGATGGATTGGCTTCTTAGGCTACTGGACACCATTAGCTCCAGAGGGATCGAACACAGGCCCAGCCATGGAGTCCGGTCCCGGAGCTGCGCCGCCGACCCCCTTGCAGATGCCGAAAAGTGAAGAGGTCCAGAAACCGGCGGCAGAAGACTTTTCAGTCTTCATGAGGTAGCGCACAGCACTGCAGCTGTGCGCCATTGTTGTCAGCACACTTCACACCAGCGGTCACTGAGGGTGCAGGGCGCTGGGGGGGGGCGCCCTGGGCAGCAATGATAATACCTTGTTCTGGCTAAAAATACATCACATATAGCCCCTGGGGCTATATGGATGTATTTAACCCCTGCCAGGTCTCACAAACACCGGGAGAAGAGCCCGCCGAAATAGGGGGCGTGGCCTATCTCCTCAGCACACAGCGCCATTTTCCTGCACAGCTCCGCTGCGAGGAAGGCTCCCAGGACTCTCCCCTGCACTGCACTACAGAAACAGGGTAAAAAAAACAGAGAGGGGGGGCACTTTTTTGGCGATATTGATATATTAAGCTGCTATAAAGGAAACAACACTTCTGTAGGGTTGTTCCTATATATTTATAGCGCTTGGGTGTGTGCTGGCAAACTCTCCCTCTGTCTCCCCAAAGGGCTAGTGGGGTCCTGTCTTCGATAAGAGCATTCCCTGTGTGTCTGCTGTGTGTCGGTACGTGTGTGTCGACATGTATGAGGACGATGTTGGTGTGGAGGCGGAGCAATTGCCGGTAATGGTGATGTCACCCCCTAGGGAGTCGACACCGGAATGGATGGCTTTGTTTATGGAATTACGTGATAATGTCAGCACGTTACAAAAATCAGTTGACGACATGAGACGGCCGGCAAACCAGTTAGTACCTGTCCAGGCGTCTCAGACACCGTCAGGGGCTGTAAAACGCCCTTTACCTCAGTCGGTCGACACAGACCCAGACACGGACACCGAATCTAGTGTCGACGGTGAAGAAACAAACGTATTTTCCAGTAGGGCCACACGTTATATGATCACGGCAATGAAGGAGGCTTTGCATATCTCTGATACTGCAAGTACCACAAAAAGGGGTATTATGTGGGGTCTGAAAAAATTACCTGTAGTTTTTCCTGAATCAGAGGAATTGAATGAAGTGTGTGATGAAGCGTGGGTTAACCCCGATAGAAAACTGCTAATTTCAAAGAAGTTATTGGCATTATATCCTTTCGCGCCAGAGGTTAGGGCGCGCTGGGAAACACCCCCTAGGGTGGATAAGGCACTCACACGCTTATCAAAACAAGTGGCGTTACCGTCTCCTGAAACGGCCGCCCTCAAGGATCCAGCTGATAGGAGGCTGGAAACTACCCTGAAAAGTATATACACTCATACTGGTGTTATACTGCGACCAGCCATCGCCTCAGCATGGATGTGCAGTGCTGGGGTGGTTTGGTCGGATTCCCTGACTGAAAATATTGATACCCTGGATAGGGACAGTATTTTATTGACTATAGAGCAATTAAAGGATGCTTTTCTTTATATGCGAGATGCTCAGAGGGATATTTGCACTCTGGCATCAAGAGTAAGTGCGATGTCCATATCTGCCAGAAGAAGTTTATGGACGCGACAGTGGTCAGGTGATGCGGATTCCAAACGGCATATGGAAGTATTGCCGTATAAAGGGGAGGAATTATTTGGGGTCGGTCTATCGGATTTGGTGGCCACGGCAACAGCCGGGAAATCCACCTTTTTACCTCAGGTCCCCTCCCAACAGAAAAAGACACCGTCTTTTCAGCCGCAGTCCTTTCGTTCCTATAAGAACAAGCGGGCAAAAGGACAGTCATATCTTCCCCGAGGCAAAGGAAAGGGTAAGAGAGTGCACCAAGCAGCTCCCTCCCAGGAGCAGAAGCCCTCCCCGGCTTCTGCAAAGCCCTCAGCATGACGTTGGGGCTTTACAAGCAGACTCAGGGGCGGTGGGGGGTCGACTCAAGAATTTCAGCGCACAGTGGGCTCACTCACAGGTGGACCCCTGGATCCTGCAGGTAGTATCTCAGGGTTACAGGTTGGAATTCGAGAAGTCTCCCCCTCGCCGGTTCCTAAAGTCTGCTCTACCAACGTCTCCCTCAGACAGGGCGACGGTATTGGAAGCCATTCACAAGCTGTATTCTCAGCAGGTGATAGTCAAGGTACCCCTCCTACAACAGGGAAAGGGGTATTATTCCACACTATTTGTGGTACCGAAGCCGGACGGCTCGGTAAGACCTATTCTAAATCTGAAATCTTTGAACCTGTACATACAAAAATTCAAGTTCAAGATGGAGTCACTCAGAGCAGTGATAGCGAATCTGGAAGAAGGGGACTTTATGGTGTCCCTGGACATCAAGGATGCTTACCTGCATGTCCCAATTTGCCCTTCACATCAAGGGTACCTCAGGTTCGTGGTGCAAAACTGTCATTATCAGTTTCAGACGCTGCCGTTTGGATTGTCCACGGCACCTCGGGTCTTTACCAAGGTAATGGCCGAAATGATGTTTCTTCTGCGAAGAAAAGGCGTATTAATTATCCCTTACTTGGACGATCTCCTGATAAGGGCAAGGTCCAGAGAACAGCTGGAGGACGTAGTAGCACTAACCCAAGTAGTGCTGCAACAGCACGGGTGGATTCTGAATTTTCCAAAATCTCAATTGACCCCGACGACACGTCTGCTGTTCCTGGGAATGATTCTGGACACGGTTCAGAAAAAGGTGTTTCTTCCGGAGGAGAAAGCCAGGGAGTTATCCGAACTTGTCAGGAACCTCCTAAAACCAGGAAAAGTGTCTGTGCATCAATGCACAAGAGTCCTGGGAAAAATGGTGGCTTCTTACGAAGCGATTCCATTCGGCAGATTCCACGCACGAACTTTTCAGTGGGATCTGCTGGACAAATGGTCCGGATCGCATCTGCAGATGCATCAGCGGATAACTTTGTCTCCACGGACAAGGGTGTCTCTTCTGTGGTGGTTGCAGAGTGCTCATCTGTTAGAGGGCCGCAGATTCGGCATACAGGACTGGGTCCTGGTGACCACGGATGCCAGTCTGAGAGGCTGGGGAGCGGTCACACAGGGAAGAAACTTCCAGGGAGTGTGGTCAAGCCTGGAGATGTCTCTTCACATAAATATACTGGAGCTAAGAGCGATTTACAATGCTCTAAGCCTGGCAATACCCCTGCTTCAGGGTCAGCCGGTGTTGATCCAGTCGGACAACATCACGGCAGTCGCCCACGTAAACAGACAGGGCGGCACAAGAAGCAGGAGGGCAATGGCAGAAGCTGCAAGGATTCTTCGCTGGGCGGAAGATCATGTGATAGCACTGTCAGCAGTGTTCATTCCGGGAGTGGACAACTGGGAAGCGGACTTCCTCAGCAGACACGATCTACACCCGGGAGAGTGGGGACTTCATCCAGAAGTCTTCCACATGATTGTGAACCGTTGGGAAAAACCAAAGGTGGATATGATGGCGTCCCGCCTCAACAAAAAACTGGACAGGTATTGCGCCAGGTCAAGAGACCCTCAGGCAATAGCTGTGGACGCTCTGGTAACACCGTGGGTGTTCCAGTCAGTGTATGTGTTTCCTCCTCTGCCTCTCATACCAAAAGTACTGAGAATTATACGGCAAAGGGGAGTAAGAACGATACTCGTGGCTCCGGATTGGCCAAGAAGAACTTGGTACCCGGAACTTCAGGAGATGCTCACGGAAGATCCGTGGCCTCTACCTCTAAGACGGGACCTGCTTCAGCAGGGACCGTGTCTATTCCAAGACTTACCGCGGCTGCGTTTGACGGCATGGCAGTTGAACGCCGAATTCTAAGGGAAAAAGGCATTCCGGAAGAGGTCATCCCTACCCTGGTAAAAGCCAGGAAGGAGGTGACTGCACAACATTATCACCGCATTTGGAGAAAATATGTTGCGTGGTGTGAGGCCAGGAAGGCCCCGACGGAGGAATTTCAACTGGGTCGATTCCTACATTTCCTGCAAACAGGAGTGTCTATGGGCCTCAAATTAGGGTCCATTAAGGTTCAAATTTCGGCCCTGTCGATTTTCTTCCAGAAAGAATTGGCTTCAGTTCCTGAAGTCCAGACTTTTGTAAAAGGAGTACTACATATACAGCCCCCGGTTGTGCCCCCAGTGGCTCCGTGGGATCTTAATGTAGTTTTGAATTTTCTCAAATCCCATTGGTTTGAGCCACTCAAATCGGTGGATTTGAAATATCTTACATGGAAAGTAACCATGCTACTGGCCCTGGCTTCAGCCAGGAGAGTGTCAGAATTGGCGGCTTTATCGTATAAAAGCCCATATCTGATTTTCCATTCGGACAGGGCAGAACTGCGGACGCGTCCTCAGTTTCTGCCTAAGGTGGTTTCAGCGTTTCACCTGAACCAGCCTATTGTGGTGCCTGCGGCTACTAGCGATTTGGAGGATTCCAAGTTGCTGGACGTTGTCAGGGCATTGAAAATATATATTTCAAGGACGGCTGGAGTCAGAAAATCTGACTCACTGTTTATACTGTATGCACCCAACAAGCTGGGTGCTCCTGCTTCTAAGCAGACGATTGCTCGTTGGATTTGTAGCACAATTCAACTTGCACATTCTGTGGCAGGCCTGCCACAGCCTAAATCTATCAAGGCCCATTCCACAAGGAAGGTGGGCTCATCTTGGGCGTCTGCCCGACGGGTCTCGGCATTACAACTCTGCCGAGCAGCTACGTGGTCGGGGGAGAACACGTTTGTAAAATTCTACAAATTTGATACCCTGGCTAAAGAGGACCTGGAGTTCTCTCATTCGGTGCTGCAGAGTCATCCGCACTCTCCCGCCCGTTTGGGAGCTTTGGTATAATCCCCATGGTCCTGACGGAGTCCCAGCATCCACTAGGACGTCAGAGAAAATAAGATTTTACTTACCGATAAATCTATTTCTCGTAGTCCGTAGTGGATGCTGGGCGCCCATCCCAAGTGCGGATTGTCTGCAATACTTGTACATAGTTATTGTTACAAAAAAAAAAAATCGGGTTATTGTTGTGAGCCGTCTGTTCAGAGGCTCCTACGTTTGTCATACTGTTAACTGGGTTCAGATCACAGGTTGTACGGTGTGATTGGTGTGGCTGGTATGAGTCTTACCCGGGATTCAAAATCCTTCCTTATTGTGTACGCTCGTCCGGGCACAGTATCCTAACTGAGGCTTGGAGGAGGGTCATAGGGGGAGGAGCCAGTGCACACCACCTAGTCCTAAAGCTTTTATTTTTGTGCCCTGTCTCCTGCGGAGCCGCTAATCCCCATGGTCCTGACGGAGTCCCAGCATCCACTACGGACTACGAGAAATAGATTTATCGGTAAGTAAAATCTTATTTTTGAAACAAATTAGTCGCATGGTATGCTATAACAATCAGTGCAATAACACAGGATGGTTTTTTACTGTGTAATATCCCTTACATATATTTCTCATTCGTCCTAGAGGATGCTGGGCACTCCAAAAGGACCATGGGGTATAGACGGGATCCGCAGGAGACATGGACACTTTAAGACTTTAATGGGTGTGAACTGGCTCCTCCCTCTATGCCCTTCCTCCAGACCTCAGTTAGATTCTGTGCCCAGAGGAGACTGGTCACACACGGGAGCTCTCCAGAGTTTCTCAGAAAAAGACTTTGTTAGGTTTATTATTTTCAGGAAGACCTGCTGGCAACAGGCTCCCTGCATCGTGGGACTGAGGGGAGAGAAGCAGCCCTACTTCTGTGAGTTCAAAGGCTCTGCTTCTCGGTTACTGGACACCATTAGCTCCAGAGGGTCTGATCACTTGGTGCACCTAGCTGTTCGTTCCCGAAGCCGCGCCGCCGTCCCCCTCACAGAGCCTGAAGAGAGAAGCCGGGTGAGTAGTAGAAGCATGAAGACTTCAAAGGCGGCAGAAGACTTCAGATCTTCCTGAGGTACCGTGCAGCGCGCCATTGCTCCCACACACAGGCGGCTCTATATGGGTGCGGGACGCAGGGGGGGCGCCCTGGGCAGCAATAAATCCTCTTTCTGGGACTGGCAAGAAGGTATACATTGCATAGGCAATGTATACAGACCCCCGCCAGTATAAATAAAAGCAGGAACGAAGCGTGCCGGATAGGTCTCGGGGCTTCCTCCTTCAGCTCTAACCAGCTTGCTGCAGAGACGCTGCTCCTGGCCCTTCACAGGTAACAGGGTCCACAAAAAGAAGGGGGGGGGCACAAAATTTTGGTGTTTGTTGATGTAAAAGCGCTTACAGGTCTGGGGTGTTATTTAATTCCTTCAGACCGGTGAGGCGCTGGGTGTGAGCTGGCAAACTCCCTTTCTGTCTCCCTGAAGGACCTTACTGTGGGTCTGTGCCCTATAGCCCAGTGTGTTTGGGGGGTGTCGGTACGCGTGCCGCTCCGGGAGCTTTTAGTGAACACAGACGCTCAGTGAACGCACTGTGCATGCAGACGCACCGGTCATACAGACGCACCGGTCTGCGACCCGGTCTCCTTGCAGTAGCGCTTTGTGTACACAGATGCAGCGGCCTATGCTGCGACCGAGTCCCCTCGTGGTAGCGTCTGAGACAGAAGTGAAGCAATCCGTTCATGGCAGTAGACAGGCGGAAACTGGTCATGAACCAGGGGGAGGGGCGACCAGGAAAGCGTTTAACTCACCACACTGACATCAACCCCAGGGATTGCAGCCTCATACTAATCCTCGTGCCTTATGATCCCTAAGGCCTAGCGCTGGAGCTCCCGTGGTGGCGGCGCCAGCTACTGTTTTATAGTCTCCTCCCAATACAGTGCGGCTGTGTCCGTATTCCGCGACTAGGTGGAACCGATGCCTTTCCTTCTCCCCGTGCTCCGGCCACAGCCTGGAAACGTCTGCTGGACCTGCTAGTAACATCCGACACAGATGCCCGTCGAGACCGCACTTGTACCGTGGGTAAGCGTTGTTGCGACCCGGCGGAGAGTTGTTGGAGCGACTCTTTCCAATATGCGTGTAGGACGCTGTTAGGAAAGATGACTAAAAATAAAATAGGAAAACTTAGGGCTGCGAAACACAGCAACCCTGTGACCATGGTTCGGCTCCTTCCGCACCAAACAAAAAACTGATTGCCTGAGTAAGTGGGCGGGGATATATTGACGAGCCCTTTGCATCCTGGGAGGACTGAAAACTTGTGATCGTTTGGTGCAAATCCGCTGTCGCTCCATCATATCCCATTGTTATCCTGTGGATAACCTGTGGACCCTGCCGGAGAAAGAAAAAATAGGATTTTGGTTACCTACCGGTATATCCTTTTCTCGTAGTCCGTAGAGCAGGCATTCCCAACCACGGTCCTCAAGGCACACCAACAGTGCAGGTTTTAGTGATATCTAGGCTGCAGCACAGATGGTTAAATCAAAATAACTGAGCTACTGTCACCTGTGCTGAAGCCTGGATATCACTAAAACCTGCCCTGTTGGTGTGCCTTCAGGACCGTGGTTGGGAATGCCTGCCGTAGAGGATGCTGGGCGCCCGCCCAGCGCTTCGTTTTCCTGCTTTCATTATTTAGTTCAGTGCAACTTCGTTTTAGTTGAGTACTGCGTTGTTACTTGGTAAGTAATGTTTCAGCTGTTGCTGATGTTTCAGGCTAGTTAGCTTGACGTGCCTTGTATGTGTGAGCTGGTGTGAATCTCGCCACTATCTGTGTTAAATCCTTCTCTTGAAGATGTCAGTCTCCTTGGGCACAGTTTCTAGACTGAGTCTGGTAGGAGGGGCATAGAGGGAGGAGCCAGCCCACACTCTCAAACTCTTAAAGTGCCAATGGCTCCTGGTGGACCCGTCTATACCCCATGGTAATAATATGGATCCCAGCATCCTCTACGTACTACGAGAAAAGGATTTACCGGTAGGTAACCTAAATCCTATTTCTCTTATGTCCTAGAGGATGCTGGGGTCCACATTAGTACCATGGTGATGTACCAAAGCTCCCAGAACGGGAGGGAGAGCACGGAGGCTCCTGCAGAACTGATTGACTGAACTTCAGATCATCAGAGGCCAAAGTATCGAACTTGTAGAACTTTGCAAACGTGTTTGACCCAGACCAAGTTGCAGCTTGGCAAAGTTGTAATGCCGAGACACCCTGGGCAGCCACCCAGGAAGACCCCACCTTACGAGTAGAGTGAGCCTTGACAGACGTAGGACACGGCAATCCTGCCATAGAATGTGCATGCTGGATGAACCTGATCCAGCGAGAGATCATCTGCTTAGAAGCAGGACACCCAATTTTCTTGGGATCATACAGGACAAACAGAGAGTCTGATTTTCTGTGACGAGCAGTCCTCCTCACATAGATTTTCAGAGCCCTTACAACATCCAAGGTTTTTGATGAAATTGAAGAGCCAGTAGCCACTGGCACCACAATAGGTTGGTTGACATGAAATGCCGACACAACCTTCGGAAGAAACTGCTGACGTGTCCGGAGTTCAGCCCTATCTTCGTGGAAGATCAAGTATGGGCTTTTACAAGACAAAGCCCCCAACTCTGACACATGTCTAGCAGAAGCTAAGGCCAACAACATGACAGCCTTCTACGTAAGAAATTTGACCTCAACCTCCTGTAGAGACTCGAACCAGTCCGATTGGAGGAACTGCAACCCCACGTTAAGGTCCCAAGGCGCCGTAGGCAGTACAAAAAGGAGGTTGGATGTGCAGAACTCCCTTCAAAAAGGTCTGAACCTCAGGGAGGGCAGTCAACTGTTTATGGAAGAAAATTGATAGGGCCGAAATCTGGACCTTTACGGATCCTAATCTCAGGCCCATATCCACACCTGCTTGTAGGAAGAGGAGAAACCGTCCGAGTTGAAACTCCACCGCAGGAAATTTCTTGGACTCACACCAAGATACATATTTTTTCCAAATTCGATGGTCATGTTTAGACGTTACTCCTTTCCTAGCCTGTATCAGGGTAGGAATAACCTGGTTAAGAATGCTCTTTCGAGCTAGTATCAGGCGTTCAACCTCCATGCCGTGAAACGTAGCCGCGGTAAGTCTTGCTAGGTGAATGGCCCCTGCTGCAGCAGGTCCTCCCGAAGAGGAAGAGTCCTCAGCTTTTCTTGCAGTAGATCCAGAAGATCCGTGACCAAGCCCTTCTTGGCCAGTCTGGAGCAATTAGGATCACTTGAACCCTTGTTCTCCTTACGAGTTTTAGAACTTTTGGGATGAGTGGAAGTGGAGGAAACACGTATACCGACTGGAACACCCCCGTAGTTACTAGGGCATCCACCGCCACTGCTTGCGGGCCCCTCGACCTGGAACAATACCGCCGAAGCTTCTTGTTGAGACGAGAGGCCATCATGTGGATCTGGGGTACGCCCCAAAGATCTGTTACCTCCTTGAACACCTCCGCGTGGAGACCCCACTCCCCTGGATGGAGATCGTGTCTGCTGAGGAAGTCCGCTTCCCAGTTGTCTACTCCCAGAATGAAGATTGCTGACAGCGCCAAAGCGTGCTTTTCTGCCCAGAGGATTATTCTTGTTACCTCTGCCATTGAAGCTCTGCTCTTCGTTCCGCCCTGTCGGTTTATGTAAGCCACTGTTGTCCGACTGCACTTGAATGGCCCAATTTCTCAGAAGATGGGCCGCTTGGAGAAGACTGTTGTAGACGGCTCTTAGTTACTGAATGTTTATCGGCAGGCCTGCTTCCAGACTTGACCACCTTCCTTCGAAAGTTACCCCAGCCCCGGAGACTTGCATCCTTGGTTAGAAGGATCCAGTCCTGAATCCTGAACTTGCAGCCCTCCAGAAGGTGATTGCAGCCACCATAGGAGTGAAATCCTGGCCTTTGGCGACAGATGTATTCTCTGGTGCATGTGTACATGGGATCCCGACCACTTGTCCAAAAGAGAACCAGTTGGAAGGACCAAGCCTGAAACCTCCCGTACTGCAGAGCCTCGTAAGAAGCCACCAACTATTTCCTCTCTGAGAAACACCCTCTGCACCTCCGTGTCGAGGATCATTCCCAGAAAGGACAACCTCCTGGTTGGTTCCAAATGTGATTTTGGAAGATTCAGGATGCAACCATGTTCCCTGAGATGCTTGGTCGTGAGTGCTATGTAACAGCTTCTCCTTGGACAATGCCTTTATCAACAGATCGTCCAGATACGGAATTATGTTCACCCCGTCTGTGGAGGAGAATCATCATTTCCGCCATCACCTTGGTGAATACCCTCGGTGCTGTGGAGAGGCCGAATGGGAGGGCCTGGAACTGAAAGTGACAGTCCAACAGTGCGAATCGAAGATAAGCTTGATGCGGTAGCCAAATCGGAATGTGGAGGTACGCATCCTTGATATCCAGGGATACCAGGAATTCCCCCGCCTCCAGACCTGATATCACTGCCCTTAGAGACTCCATTTTGAACTTGAACTCCCTCATAAAGGGGTTTAGTGATTTTAAGTTCAGAATGGGTCTGACCGAACCATCCGGTTTCAGTACCACGAAAAGGTTTGAATAGTAACCCTTGTTTTGCATATGAGGCGGTACTGGCACAATGCCCTGTGCCTCCGCCAACTTCTGGACAGCTTCTTGCAGGACAATCCTGTCTGCTCAGCAGAGCTGGCAAGCCTGATCTGAAAAATCGGTGAGGAGGGAGATTTTGAAATTCCAGCCTGCACCCCTGGGACACAATATCTTGTACCCAGGGATCCAGGCCAGATGACACCCAGACATGACTGAAATGTCTGACTCTCTCTCCCACTGGCCCCACCTCCGGGGCGTGCAGTCCACCCTCATGCGGAGGACTTTGGTGTACCTGAAGCAGGTTTCTATTCCTGGGAACCTACAGCCGCAGGTTTCTTGAACTTGGGCCGAAAGAAGGTGTTGGACGGCTTGGTCTTTCTGGGCTTGGTAGACCGAAAGGGCTGTGATGTAACGGAAGAAAAGGGTTTCTTCGGAGCAGGTGTAGCTGAGGGAAGAAAGGGTGACTTACCAGCCGTAGAGATCCACGCATCGAACGCTTCCTCAAAGAGAACCTGACCTGTGTAGGGTAGAGTCTCCACACTTCTCCTGGATTCTGCGTCGGCAGACCACTGGCACAACCACAGTCCTTGACGAGCTGATACTGACATGGAAGAAATTCCTGCAGCCATGGAACCCAGGTCTTTCATGGATTCTACCAGAAATCCTGCCAAATTACGTAAAAACAATTCAACATCACATTTCTCCATAGCATCCAAGTCCTCAAGTAACATGCCTGACCACTTTACTACAGCTTTTGTGATGGACTGAAACACCCACAATTCCGGTGCCGGAAACTTAAACTAAATTGTGGGGTGCTAATATAAATCAGGTTCGGGTGATCAGAGCGGTAGACCTGCTTTACCCCTCAGATACAATGACAACACAAATCGTACAGGATCCAACACAATTTTATTACACTGACAACATTAACAGGACTCGCTAAATTAAGGCAACCGTTACCGAAGTAGGCAAATAAACAGTCTCGTACAACCAGCATGAACACTACAGCAGGTATGCTGGCTTGAATATCCCTGCTGGGCGGGGCTTGCATGAATGCACTAGCAGAACCAGTATTTATTAATAGCAGATAAATACATAAACATCAGCTTTGACACTGCTGGGCAGAGCTTGCATAAGAGAACTATATGTACTAGCATTCCTCAGTAACGGATAAATACATTAACATCAGCCTTCACTCTGATGGGCGGAGCTTGCATAAACCACCTATAAGTGCTAGTATTCCTCAATAGAAGATAAATGCATTAACATTTCAGCATAGCAGACAGCTGCATAAATATATCCTGTGGGGCACCGACGAATGGGAGCCTACCGCTTTTTAAACAATATGTTGCCCAATATGCAGTTTTTGCAGCGGAAGGGGTTTAATCACAGGGCCACCATATAGGGGAACCTACCCCCTATTAATTAATGTTCCCCATTTGTAGAGTTTGGCAGCGGAAGGGTTAATGGGGAAACACAGATGCTTGGAGGACACGATATAGGGGAGCCTACCCCCTTTAAATGACTGGTCCTTTGGGCATCGGTGAAGGGAGCCTACCCCCTTTATTAATTTGTTCCCCAATATGCAGAGTTTGGCAGTGGAAGGGGTTAACTGCAGAGTGGCAGCAGAAGGGTTGTAGCTGGTTCTCACCCCTAGCTGCGGCGCCTCTGCCACCTCCGCATCTTCAGCTCTGCTGTCTGGAGTCTCCCTCCTCCTGCCGGTGATGTCTTCTTCAGCTCCGGTCTGCGCCGTCCTCTCTGCACTGGGGTCTTCTCCTCGCCGCAGCCTCCGGTCCGCGCCACTGGTCACGGGATCCTCTCCTCCGTACCGCACCCAGGAGTCCCTTGCTTCCGACCAGGTCTCCGGCTCCCAGCGTCTGCACCTGTCTTCTGCTCTCTGGCCGCGATCCCCCTGGCGCTGGACACTTCGATCTCCTGGCATCACGGTGACGTCTCCCACTCTCCAGCGGACCTCGGTAAGGCACTACTGATTACATGGCTGGGGCTCCTCTGGACACTTTCC
The DNA here is from genome assembly GCF_028390025.1 of Pseudophryne corroboree. NCBI lineage: Eukaryota > Metazoa > Chordata > Amphibia > Anura > Myobatrachidae > Pseudophryne > Pseudophryne corroboree. Next base: position 848,438,277 of record NC_086448.1, read on the forward strand.
CATACTCCAGGGCTCTCTGTCTCCCGAGCTGTGGGGCTTCTTTTAAGGGTCCTGGTGCTCCTCCACCTCCCCTTTCCTCTATGATGACTGGCTCCCGGGGCCCCAGCAACAGACCACCCCCTGGTCACTCTGCCCTACAACCCAGGGGGTCAATCAGTGGGGAGACAGCTTCCCGGGCTCTGTTATTGCTGAGGAGGTGGGAATTCTTCCAATAACAGTGGCGCCAAACTCCCTGTCCCAATCTGACAGGGAACATCACAGTTCAGCCCATGATCTACTCTGGGACTTGTAGTTCCACAATGTAAAAAACAAACAAAAAACAAGGGGGTCCCCATTTTTTAAATAACTTCAGGGTATTACACTTTGGCAATCCAAGCACTGGCAATAGTGGGACGTAATATGGCCCCAGAAGCCGTGTACATGGATTTGAGCATATTATCAATTTTCCGATCAGCCGGCTCTTTCAAGGCGGTAGATCTTGGAACAGGTAAAACCACCTTTTTTGAGAATCTGGATACTGACGCGTCAACAATAGGCGGGTTTTCCCATTTTTTCCTATCCTCTACCGGGAAAGGAAACGCCACCTGGACCCTTTTAGGCATCTGGAATTTTTTCTCCAGGTTTTCCCAAGCCTTTTCAAACATAGCATTTAATTCCTTTGACGCAGGGAATGTTAGCAAGCCTTTCTTATTGTCAGTGAAGTAAGCCTCCTCACCCTGCTCCGGTGTTGTATCAACAATATTCAGCACATCTCTAATAGCCTCTATCATCAACTGCACCCCCTTTAGCCAGAGATGCAGACCCCCGCAGCACATCCCCGTCACCGTCTGTAGTATCAGAGTTGGTATCGGTATCATCCTGCATGATCTGCGCAAGAGCGCGTTTACATGAATATACAGCGCGGAGCCCTGAGGTACCAGAACCAGACCAGACTGCCATACAGTTCTGTAAAGCCTGAGTTGCAGATTCATTCTGTGCAGCCCTAGTAGAAATCTGAGAAATCATAGATTTGATAGAGGATAACCATTCAGGCTCCCTTGCTGGTATCTGCGCTAAAACAGTGCAATCCTGATTACATGGAATGGGATCATCCTGAGAGGACATATCCTCTGCAGCATATGACACAGAGGGGGTCATTGCGGCCTGATGGCTCGCTGCAGTTTGTCACAGCGCAGTGATCGGGTCGGAATGGCCGGACCGATGGGGGGGGGGGGGGCAGGCCGCGGTGGCTGCGTGATGTCTCATGCAGCCGCTGCGCCCAGTGGCGGTGACAATTAACTCCCGGCCAGCCGCAGGAGCTGCGCTGGCCGGTAGTTACTCCACAAATATTAAAGCATTGCCGCTGTGCGCTGCTTTTGTATTTGTGCAGGGAAGGCCGGACTGACAAGATGTGTTTTGTAGTTGATAATGTGCTCATATGACTAATATATAACATGTGACTGACTGCTAGTGTGATTGCTGACTTTATATATGATTGTCAGTTGCTTCTTCTGATCCTCAATGCTGGTGCTTGGGTTGGGGTCAGATTGATATCACCTTAATACAAGTAAAGTGATTACAGTCACATATTGTGTAGTATACTGTGAAAAGCTGATTATCATGTCTAAGAGCGGCAAAGGTGACGAGGTTACACTCACAGTAACACCAACACTCATAACATGTTTATCCTGCAAAGTGGGGTTATCCTCTCAGCATCTGGCACTCAATGGGTTATGTGCAAATTGTTTTGTGTTTCAGCAGATTGCAAGGCAGATCCCTGTTCAACACCAGGTAGTTCTGCCTTGGGCTATGTTTGCACAAACCTTGTCCAGTATAGCTGAACGGATAGTCCCTACGGCTTCAATCTCAGGGGTAAGGTACACTATTAACCCATACATGCAGCTCCCTTCTTATGGTATAGCCCCAACAGCTTCTACAAGTAAACAAGCTGTTAAACCGAGTGTAAATATATCATCGAATGCACAGGCTACACAGGATGATACATCAGATGAGGATAGCTCTATATACTCTGCTTCAGCATATGAAGAACAGGTAGAAGGTATCAGGGGTGGTCTTCAGTTTGCCGGCTGTCGGGATCCTGGCGCACAGTATACCGGCGCCGGAATCCCGACAGCCGGCATACCAACACTTTTTCTCCCTCTTGTTGGTCCACGCCCCCCTTCCCCCGGAGGTAGAATAATTAGCGTAGCGCGCCACCGTGCCCGCAGCGTGGCGAACGCAGCGAGTCCGCAAGGGGCTCATTTGCGCTCACCACGCTGTCGGTATGCCGGCGGTCGGGATCCCGGCGCCGGTATGCTGGTCGCCGGGAGCCCGGCCGCCGGAATACAATACTACACCCCGTATCAGCTCAGAGGATATAGCTGAGTTAATTGGAGCAATGGAGGCTATTCTGTCCCTAGAGGATTAAGCTGAGCCGATATTAAAAACTAAAGCACCGGTGTTTAAACGTCCCAAAACAGTTAGGGTGGAGTTTCCAGGGTCAGATCAGCTAACGGAAATTATGGAGGAAGCTTGGGCTACACCCAATAAAAAATATAGAATAAAAAAAAATGGGATTCCTATTACCCTTTTCCAACTGGGGACTGTTTAAAAAGAGAAATGCCTCCTAAGGTAGACGCACGTCATTCGATTAGTGCAAAAATCTATATTGCCTTTACCGTCAACATCACTAAATTATGTCACAGACAGAAGAATGGATGGGTTTTTGAAAAACATTTTCTCCGGCAGGGTCCACATCTTTCCACAGGATAACAATGGGATATGATGGAGCAACAGTGGATTGGCACCAAACGATCACAAGTTTTCAGTCCTCCCAGGATGCAACGGGCTCGTCCATATATCCCCCGCCCACTGGCTCAGGCAAATCAGTTTTTTGTTTGGTGCGGAAGGAGCCGGACCATAGTCACAGGGCTGCTGTTCTTGGCAGCCCTAAGCTATCTTATTTTATTTTTATAGTCTTACTACGTTGTTTTTGAGTGATCTTTCCTAACAGCGTCTTACACGCATATCGGAAAGAGTCGCTCCCACAACTCTCCGCCGGGTCGCAACAACGCTTACCCACGGTACAAGTGCTGTCTCGATGGGCGTCTGTGTCGGATATAACTAGAAGGTCCAGCAGACGTTACGAGGCTGTGGCCGGAGCACGGGGAGAAGGTAATGCATTGGTTCCTCTTAGAAGGGGAATACGGACACAGACGCACTGTATTAGGAGGAGACAATCAAACAGTAGCTGGCGCGCCGCCACCACAGGTACTCCAACGCTAGGCCTTAGGGATCATAAGGCACAAGGCTTAGTAGGAGTCTGCGATCCCTGGGGTTTATGTCAGCGGTGGGGAGTTAGACGCTCTCCTGGTCGCCCCTCCCCCAGTTCATGACCAGTTCCGTGAGTCTCCCGCCATGAACTGTTGCCTCACTTCCGTCTCAGACGCTACCAGGAGGGGTCTCTGTCGCAGCATAGGCTGCTGTATCTGTGTACACTAAGGTTACCGTGAGGAGACCCGGTCTCAGTACAGGCGTCTGTATGACCGGTGCTTCTGTATGCACAGTGCGTCTGTGTCCATTTAGAGTTCCCGGAGCGGCAGTGTACACTAGTAGCGCCTGGATCCACTCGGCGTTCGCTAACGTATTGATCGATCTTGGAAGTGGGGTGAATCTCCCTGTATCCCACTCTACTGAGTACGGGTTATACAGCACTAAATTTCTATCTACTTTGGTTAGTATGAATAGTTAACTTTAGCGCCTATTGCATATGAGTCTGTGTACATTACTGTGGTTTTCTTCGCAATGCGTCTGATTACGTTAAATAACTGTATAGAACAGAAGTCAGTAATATGTACTCCTACATCCTTTGAAATGTGTTCGTAGTTGATAATCTGCTCATATGACTAATATATAACATGTGACTGATTGCTAGTGTGATTGCTGACTTTATATATGTTTGTCAGTGGTTTCTTCTGAGCCCAATGCTGGTGCTTGGGGTCAGATTGATATCACTTTAATACAGTAAAGTGATTACAGTCACAGATTGTGTAGTAAACTGTGAAAAGCTGAGTATTTATCATGTCTAAGAGCGGCAAAGGTGACGAGGTTACATTAACAGTAACACCAACACTTATAACATGTTTATCCTGCAAGGTGGGATTATCCTCTCAGCATCTGGCACATGATGGGTTATGTGCAAATTGTTTTGCGTTTCAGCAGATTGCAAGGCAGATCCCTGTTCAACGACAATTAGATCCACCTTGGACTATGTTTGCACAAACCTTATCCAGTATAGCTGAAAGGTTGGTCCCTACAGCTTCAACCTCAGGAATAGGGTACACTATTAACCCATACATGCAGCTCCCTTCTTATGGTATAGCCCCAACAGCTTTTACAAATCAACAAGCTGATAAACCAAGGGTAAATATATCATCAAATTCACAGGCTACACAGGATGATACATCAAATGACGATAGCTCTATATACCCACCTTCTACCTGTTCTTCATATGGTGAAGTAATCAGCTCAGAGGATATAGCTGAGTAAATTGGAGCAATGGAGGCTATACTGTCCCTAGAGGATTAAGCTGAGCCGATATTAAAAACTAAAGCACTGGTGTTTAAACGTCCCAAAACAGTTAGGGTCGAGTTTCCAGGGTCAGAGGAGCTGACAGAAATTATGGACGAAGCTTGGGCTACACCCAATAGGAAATGTAAAATTCCAAAAAATGGGATTCTTACTACCCTTTTCCAACTGGGGACTGTTTAAAAAGAGAAATGCCTCCTAAGGTAGATACGCATGTCATTCGTTTAGAGTGAAAATCTATTTTGCCTTTTCCATCAACATCATTAAATGATGTCACAGACAGAAGAATGGATGGGTTTTTGAAAAACATATTTTCTCTGTCGGGCAGTCATAAGGCCAGCTATGGCCTCAGCCTGGATGGCAAAGACGGTAGCTGAATGGGCTGACGAACTGGAAAATGGGCTCTCAGCACCTACTAGGGAGCAGGAATCCCATATAGCTCATATGAAACAGTCTGCGCTATTCTTAGAAGAAGCAGCAATGGATATGGGTACTATTGCCAGTAGCGGATCTTGCCACGGGCAAGCAGGACTTTTGCCCGGGGTGCCGCCTTCCGGAGGGCTCCGCACCATGGCAAGATCCGCAACTGTGCTACTGTGCCCCCCGCTGGCGTCCGCTGTGTCCCCCGCTGTGAAGGTGACTAGACGCTACCCATCTAGTTTCCCTTCGTGGAGAGGACCTTTGCTGTGCGGTGCACGATGACGTCACCGCATAGCATTGTGGGACTGACACAGACGCTAGAGGTCATAATTGACCTCTAGTGTCTATCTATCCAATAGATCCGAGCAGAGGAGCGGCGCCGGCGGAGGTCTGCAGCTGTCGGGAATCAGGAGCGGGGATAGTAAGTATTTTTTTTTTGTGTGTAAGCGGCGCTACTCCTACAGGGGGCACAAATGAGGGCACAACTCTACAGGGGGCGTAACTGACCACGCCCCCTGTATGAAGCTACCCCCCTATTTTCTGCATGAGGCGCCAAAAGGGCTAGAACTGGCCCTGACTATTGCCTACAAAGTGTCAGCCTTAACGGTAGCTGCTCGCGGAGCAATTTTGCTACGTACATGGAAAGCTGATTCAGAATCTAAGAAGGTTCTGGAGTCTTTGCCTTTTGTTGGGAACATTCTCCTTGGTAAGGAATTAACAGATATTCTGGAGTCAGAAGCAGAATCCAAGAAGGTCAGGTTTCCTGCCAGTTATAACCCTAGGCCTAGGGGTTCAGGGTTTCGGCCATTTCGGTGGCAAGGTAAAACAAAAGGTAAAAATGATTCTAAGCAGACCCAGTACAATAAGTTTGGTAAAACAAAGAAGCATTGGGCCACCAGAGGGCCAGCTTCCAAACCAGAACAGAAACCATCAGCCTGATGGTGTGGGCCTCCGCCTGGGGGACCCCCAGGGTAGGGGGCTGACTTCTTCAGTAACCACACCTATGGCAGCAGTCGACAACAGATGCTTGGGTGCAAGAAGCGGTATCTCTGGGTTATTATGTTTTCCCTTTCAAGAAGCAGCCTCTTCGATGGTTTTTCTGCACCAGTCCGTTTCATATAGACGTGGAGGCCAGAGCCCTGCAAGAAGCAGTTCAGAAATGTCTTCAGTCCGGAGTAATTATTCCAGTACCGCCGGCACAACGGGGGCAGGGGTTTTTACTCCAACCTATTTTTTGTTCAGAAGCCAAATGGGTCATTCCTGCCAATTCTCAATCTCAAAATGTTAAACAAATACATTTGGGTACCACGGTTCCACATGAAGATGCTATGCTCCATAATTTTGGCCATGGAACCAGGGGATTACATGGTATCTCTGGATATACAGGATGCTTACCTGCATATTCCTATAGCATTGTCCCATCAGTGTTATCTCAGGTTCGCCATCCTCCAGCAACATTTTCAGTTCCAGGCCTTACCCTTTGGGTTAGCCACAGCCCACAGAGTATTTATCAAGATCATGGTGGTTATGGCAGCTTATCTCCGCAAGCAGGGGATAAGAATTTTCCCATACCCCGATGATCTTCTAATCCTGGCACAATCCCAGGAATTGCTCTTGAGCCATCTTCAACAGACAATAACTTGTCTACAGAAACACGGATGGCTCATAAATTGGGCAAAGTCGTCTCTGATTCCATCACAACAGATGATTCACTTGGGGACTGTATTGGATTCAAGTCTGCAGAAAATATTTTTACCTCTGGAAAAGATATCCAAGGTGCCGTTAATGACTCAGGAATTGTTACACAGACAATATCAATTCATGCAGCAATGTGAGTGATGGGTTTGATGGTGTCAACATTCGACATGGTGGAATATGCACAATTCCACTCAAGACCAGATGGAATGGAATACATCAGATAATAAAGAAACAAATGATGGTACTTCCAGTAAAGGTAAAAAGGTCATTAGCCTGGTGGCTACAGACATCCCATCTAGACAAGGGAGACCCTTTTGGATATCAGATTGGGAGATCCTGACAACGGATGCCAGTCTTCAGGGCTGGGGAGCAGTGTCCGGAAGATTATGGTTCCAGGGACAATGGACCACAGAACAAAGTCACCTGCCAATAAACCCGTTGGAACTCCGGGCCATATGCATGGCACTGATTCAGGCAAAGGACATTCTGCAAGGAAAACCAGTCCAGATCCGTTCGGACAATGCAACGGCAGTAGCATACCTCAACCATCAGGGAGGAACTCGCAGCCAAAAAGCAGTGAAGGAGGTAAGTCACTTACTAAAGTGGGCAGAACTCCATCTTCCAGCATTGTCCGCAGTGGTCGTTTCAGGAGTTCTAAACTGGGAAGCGGATTTTCTCAGTCGACACACCATTCAAGCAAGCGAATGGTCTCTACACACGGAAGTATTTCAGACTTTAGTAGAAAAGTGGGGGTTGCCAGAGGTTGATCTCATGGCGTCCCTCCGGAAACAACAAAGTTTTGGCATACGGGTCAAGAACAAGGACCCAAGAGCGATCGTTGTGGACGCACTGTCAGTGAAATCGGACTTTCATCTGGCATATCTGTTTCCTCCAATCTCCCTGTTACCCAGGGTGGTGAGGAAAATAAAGCAAGCAAAGGGTGTCGTGATTCTAATAGCTTCGGCTTGGCCCATAAGGCATTGGTACATAGATCTACAAAGGATGTCGATGGATGCTCCAATTCTGCTCTCTCAACGTCCAGATCTACTGATGCAGGGTCCTTGTTATCACAGACATCTGGACCGACTGTCTTTGACGGGCTGGCCGTTAAAACCTCTATCCTGAAGTCAAGAGGTTTCTCACAACAAGTGATTCAAGCTATGCTCAGAGCAAGGAAACCCTCTTCAGCTCGCATTTATCACCGAATATGGCAAACCTATATTCATTGGTGCAGTGAAAGAAGTATGGACCCAAAATCTTTCAGAGTATCCAGAGTCTTAGATTTCCTTCAGGCAGGAATGGATAAGGGTTTGAAGATGGCTTTCTTGAGAGTACAAGTTTCAGCATTGACTGTGTGGTTCCAAAAGAAAATTGCCAATTTACAGGATGTGCATACTTTTTTCCAGGGAATGCTGCGCATTCAACCACCTTTTGTTCCTCCTGCAGTGCCTTGGGATTTTAGTCTGGTTCTCAAAGCTCTTCAAGTTACTCCGTTTGAACCACTTAAGAAAGTGGATCTTAAATGGTTGACAGCTAAAGTTCTCTTTCTATTGACTATGGCATCAGCTAGAAGAGTATCAGATTAAGAGTGCTGTCATGTAAATCTCCTTTTCTGATCTTTTATCCAGATAAAGCAGTTCTTAGATCTAGGTCTGGTTATCTTCCTAAGGTGGTATCTAAGTTTCACCTTAACAAAGAAATTGTAGTCCCCGCTTTTCAGGTGGCTTCGATGACGATTTCAGAAGCATATTCGCAAGCTGATCTCCCTGTTCCGGCTAATGTCTCTGTGCACTGTACGTGTAAGGTAGGTCCTTCATGGGCAGCACAATATGGTGCTTCAGCAGAACAGATATGTAAGGCAGCCACATGGTCTTCCATTAACACATTCATTAGACATTATGCTTTGGATACTTTTGCCTCTCATGACGCTGAATTCGGGCGTAAGGTTCTCCTGTCCAATCAGGAGCGTCCACACCACTAAAAATTGCTTTGGGAAGTCCCATTGTTATCCTGTGGATAACCTGTGAACCCTGCTGGAGAAATATACCTTATGGTAAGAACTTACCGTTGATAACGGTATTTCTCCTATGTCCACAGGTTTCCACAGGGATCCCACCCTGACGCACCTGATTTGAGAATCTTTATACTCGCTAAACTTCCTTCTTGTATGGAAGGGTGTGCATGTGTGTTCTTCTCGCCTGAATAGGGTTCTACATAATGCTCCTGCCTAAATGCTTTGGAAACAACTGATTTGCCTGAGCCAGTGGGCGGGGATATATGGACGAGCCTGTTGCATCCTGGGAGGACTGAAAGCTTGTGATTGTTCGGTGCCAATCCAGTGTCGCTCCGTCATATCCCATTGTTATCCTGTGGAAACCTGTGGACATAGGAGAAATACCGTAATCAACGGTAGGTTCTTACCATAATGTATATTTTTTTTTTAAACTAAAATCATTTTGGATAAGTTTAAATTCACTCATAAAAACACCCGACAATTTCTGAGTGTTTTTTTTTTTTTTTTTGGGGGGGGGGGGAGAATCATCGGTTAAGTGGTTAAGGGTGGAAAAAAGTACTTCACATTTACATGTCCTTGTGAGGGGTGGCACATTGCGTTGTTTGCTTGTACACATACTGCGTGGCTTATGCTGCCAGATATACAGTATTACAATGTCTTCTACAGGCGAGGGTAATAAGGAGGCTGGAGCGTCTTCTCTGGCTACGTGCGGATCCCGTTCGGCTGGCTTATCCCCTCAGGATTCTGTACATGACAGCATACGGTTAGGGTGTTAGACCCCGCCACAACAGTCCGTCACTATACCACCTGTCCCGGAACCGACATGGTGTCTTCCTTATCTCTGGTTATGATGCAGCTAGTAGATCGTTTCTCAGGGCCTACTCCGCATCCACAACAGGGGTTCCCTCAGCATTTACAATATGCATTAGCGAATCACCCTATACAGACTCCCTGGATGGACACTTTTTCACACTCTGTACAGAGTTTGGCTCAGACGTCAGTTTCCTTTCAGCAAATGTTATGGGGCGACAGACCGTTACCTGTCAATGCGCATAAGCATGCTGTGACATCATCACAGTCTGCGCAGGCTCAGGAGGCAGATGATTCTACTGATTCACTGTTCCTGCATATGGAGGAAGAGGAGCCGGCGACTAAGCCACAGACTCCAGTGTTGTTAAAGCAGACTTTCCTCAGTCAGGGACTACGTCATACAAGTGGTTCCAGCTGTCAAAAAGGCTTACATCCTTTTATCCTCTCCCTGCGGGAGCATGTACTAAGTGCGAGGTTCCCCCTTCTGTAGATGATCATGTAGCCCGTCTAATCAGATGGTCTACATTACTTATTCCCACTGCACCCTTCCTCAAAGATGCCACTGACAGAAAAATAGAGCCTCAAGTCTCTTTACTCTTTTGCTGGCGCTTTTACACGTCCATCGGTGGCTTCGGCCTGGGTAGGCAAAGCTGTTGTGGGCTGGGCTGGGGAACTTGAAGAGTTCCTTCCTACAGATGCCACCAGGGTACAACTGGCCCTCATCCCATATTAATGTAGCAGCTTCTCACTTAGTGGATGCAGCCATAGATACAGGAGCTCTCGCCTCTGAAGTATCTGCGACCTCTGTGGCAGCTAGATGAGTTCTTTGGCTCTGCTTATGGAGGCTGGACTCTGACTCAAAATGAGCTCTTGAATCTCTGCCTTTCACAGGTGAAATACTGTTTGGGGCTGAGCTAGATAGGATTGTGGCCACTGTCACAGCTTCTTAAACTGCTTTTCTGCCATCAGCTGCGGTTCCCCTGAAGTCTAGGGCTTCCTCTTTTAAGTCTTTTCATCCCCAAGGGAAAGCTAAAGGACAGTCCTTTCCCAGGCAGACCTCCTCTTAGAAGTCCAACCAGCCACACTGTAAACAGTCCTAGGATGCCAGACATCCAGCCACTAAGCCAGACGACAAGCCCTCGGCCTGCGGGATGGACCTCTTGGGGAATCCCAGGGTGGGAGGCTGACTGCTTTAGTTTACAGTGACCGGGTGTCAAGCTACAACAGAAGGTTGGGTATGAGCCGTGGTCCCCCACAGGTACACTCTCTTTTTCATGAGATGACCCCAGTGGCTCCTTTGTATGGTTTTCCCAGCAGATCCCAACAAGGTCTTAGCTCTGCAACAGGCCATTCACTGTCTTCAACAGTCCGGAGTCATATTGCCTATTCCTCCAGAACAACAACAGACAGGCTTTTATTCCACTCCTTTTCTGATTCAAAAGCCCAGTGGCTCCTTTCGACCCATACTCAACCTGGAATCCCTCAACAGGTTTATGCAGGTGCCCAGGTTTCACATAGAAACCCTTCGCTCCATCGTCCTAGCATTGGAGCCTTGGGACTTTATGGCCTCCCTAGTTATCCAGGCTGCATACCTGCATGTTCCTATCTCTTACAAACATCAGCAATACCTCAGGTTCACGATCAGTTCCAGACCTTGCCCTTTGGACTTTCCATGGCCCCTCGGGTCTTTACCAAAATTATGACAATCATGGCTGCACATCTCAGGTGCCAGGGGGTCCGGATTCTTCCTTATCTGGAAGACCTACTGATTTTAGCCCAGTCTCCGGAGGTCCTGCAACAACATCTCCGTCTGACCATTGCCTTCCTGCAAGCGCTCGCCTGGATCATCAACTGTAAAAAGTTCTCCCTGTCTCCTTCTGAGAGGATGTTACATCTAGGAGCCCTCTCACAGTCTCGGGTCTGGAGGATTCTCCTAGCAGAGGACAAGATTACAGCCCTCCAATCTCGCCTTCGCAGGTTTCTTCGACACTGGTGGGTGTCCTTTCACTCAGCCATGCAGGTCTTGGGGTCCATGGTGTCCACCTTCGACATGTTGGAGTACGCCCAGTTCCACTCCAGACCTCTCCAACAACTGATCCTGTCACATTGGAACAGGCAGCATCATCTAATCAGATCTCAAACATTCCAGTTATCCGTGGAACTCCGGCTCTCGTGGTGGCTACAAAAGTCCCACCTGGACAAGGGTTGCCCCTTCTGGATTCTGAATTGGGTACTCCTCACCACAGATGCCAGCCTCCGTGAGTGGGGAGCAGTGACAAGTCAGCGGTCCTTTCAGGGATGTTGGACAATCCACAAAAGTCATCTGCTCATAAACATACTAAAGCTATAGGCAGTGTACAGAGCACTCATTTGGCGCAGAACCTTCTCCAGGGCTGACCAGTTCAGATCCAGTTTACCTCAAGTGAAGCGAGGCCGCCAGAGAGAAATGGAGTGCATTCTCTCTTGGACAGAACATCATATTCAATCTATCTCGGCAATGTTCATCCCAGCAGTCCTCAACTGGGAAGCAGACTTCTTAAGCCGACAGGACATCCACTCAGGCAAGTGGGCTCTACATCCGAAGATCTTTCAGGTTCTAGTAGATAAGTAGGGTCTAGCAGATGTGGATCTCATGACCTCACGCCACAACCTGCCTCTGTACAGGTCCAGAACCAGGGATCCCACAGCCACCTTCATGGGTGCTCTGACGGTGCGGACCTTTTACTCTGGTGTACATCTTCCCTCCAGTCACAGTACTTCCGCGAGTTCTTCGCAAGTTTGAGAAAGGGAGGCTTCAAGCTCCTCCATAGCACCAGTGTGGCCGAGATAACCTTGGTTTGCAGACCTGCAGAGTCTATCGATAGACATTTCCTTCCATCGACCATGTGGTTACCTTGTTGAGGTGCAGATAAGTCACTATCATTTCTTAATTAGATGACCACCTGATAAAGGTCCCTTCAGAGGTCTTACTGCTTCAGCATTGGCAGGTGGTGGTCGTCTTTCTTGAAGGCTTATGGCTGGATCATAAATTACCCCGTCAAACCTCGTTACTTCACAAAGGTTGCTTTTCTTGGGCCTCTTGTTCTATACCCAATGTCAGAGGGGTTTCCTCCCTAAGTATCTGTAAGCTTTACATTGCATGGTGTGAGGGTTTGGGGTCTCTAGGCTGCTATCTTTAGACTTCTACTTCTTTTGTTCTTCCTTCAGGATGGTCTGACTCGGGGCCTTCACCTCTCTTCTTTCAAGGATCAGGTGTCAGCTCTGTCAGTTTTTTCCCCCAAGATGTTTGGTCACCTTTGCGGTGGTACAGACCTTTCTTCAGGGTGTATATACAATTCCACCTCCTTATATGCCACCTATCTTTCTGTGGGATCTGAATTTAGTTTAGGAAGCTCTTCCAGGGCCTTCTTTCAAGGCTCTTGAGAGACTGTGGAGGATCTGGTGTGGTTGAGCAGCTGTGTAGAGCGGCGACCTGGTCCTTCGTACATACCGTTACCAAATTTTACTGGTTCCAGTTTTAGGCAAAAAGTTTTACGTGCATCTTTGCTTGACTCTCCCCCAAGTCATGCTTACTTTGTGAAGTCCGACAAGTCATTTCTGCAGTGTTCACCAAATTGGATGAAAGAGGAAATTGAAGTTTTGTACTCGCAGTAAAATCCCTTCCGCATAATACATCTGGGGACGCTGTTTAGTGGGTTTTTTTTTCCAATATTTTGGTTGCATTTCCTTTTGCATAGTTCTAGTTGTTCCATGGTCTGCTGGAAGTGGGAGGAGTTATATGGGTTGGGGGGAGGGGTGTAACTTTACATTTAACCTTTTAGATGCTAGACTCCTGTGCCAGCCCTTTACCCACAAGTCATTGCTGCAGCGTCCTCCCGATGGACTAGTCAGAATAGATTTTATGGTTAATACAAAACAATTTTTTCCACACAACTGTAAGATCTGATGGTGATCATGCAGGAACTGGATGAGGTACTGGGCTGCACTGCTTACAATCTATAGCCAATCACCAGGCACATACATACCCTCTATACTCTTGTGTAAATTGAAGAAAGGGTTAGAGAGGAGACAAAGGGGTAACTAGGGTACCTGTATGTGTTATTTCGGAATAGTGGCAGCACTTTTGAATGAATACTGAACCTGCAGGGACAGCGGTAGCAATACGTACTACTCTGGCACATTATACTCCATGCTCTCATTATCTCCAGCATTGATTACTGCAATAGGGGTCTATTCAATACATGTCGGATCCTCTCCGACGGAGACGATCCAACAATGCAGTATTCAATTTGCGGGCAAATCAGACAGGTTTTGCCTGTTTTTTTAAAGTTGGATTGACCTTGTCGAAAACGGGACTAAAACCTGTCGGATTTGGCCGCAAATCCGGCAAAACACGTGGATCCGCGGCTAATCCACCGATCCACATGTTTTCTGACAAGTCGGAAAAACTGCAGGACCATTGAATAGGTCGAATCATGATTTAACCTAAAAAAGTCTGAAATTGCCGTCTTTCCGACTAGACAGCAGTTCCAACTTCAATTGAATAGACACATTAGTCTTCTTACTGGTCTTACTAATCATATGCTCTCACCAATTCAATCCATTTTGAATGCAGCTGCGAGGCTAATCTTCCTCGCTAGACATTCATCGTCTGCAGATCCGCTCTGTCAGTCCCTCCATTGGTTACCGGTATTCTACCGTATTCAACATAAAATACTTTTACTCACACACAAGGCCATTAACCAAACTACACCAACGTACATCACTTCACTTATCTCATAATGGCCCTCATTCCGAGTTGATCGCTAGCTGCTTTCGGTAGCAGCGGAGCGTTTAGGTAAAAAAGCGGCATTTCTGCGCATGCGTACGGGCCGCAGTACGCACGCGCAAAGTTATTTCACACAAAACTATGCAGGTTTACACAAGGTCTAGCGGCGCTTTTCAGTCGCACGGCTGATCGGGGAGTGATTGACAGGAAAGGGGCGTTTCTGGGAGGTATCTGACCATTTTCCGGGAGTGTGCTAAAAACCGCAGGCGTGTCAGGTAAAAACGCAGGCGTGCCTGGGGAAACGAGGGAGTGGCTGGCCGAACGCAGGGCGTGTTTGTGACGTCAAACCAGGAACTAAACTGACTGAAGTGATCGCAAGGAAGAAGTAGGTTTGGAGCTACTCAGAAACTGCATGAAATTTTTTCTGAGCAGTTCAGCTAATCTTTCAGTCACACTTCTGCTAAGCTTAGATACACTCCCAGAGGGGGGCGGCCTAGCGTGTGCACTGCTGCTAAAAGCAGCTAGCGAGCGATCAACTCGGATTGAGGGCCAATATCTCCTTACCCGACCTCTCTGCTCTGCACAAGATCTGCGTCTCTCATCCACACTCATTACTTGTTCCCACTTAAAATTGCAGGACCTTATATGGGCTGCACCCACTCTGTGGAATGCCCTCCCATGCACAATAAGACTCGCCTCTAGTCTCCAAACCTTTAAACGTTCCCTGAAAAGTCACCTCTTCAGACAAGCCTATCACATTCCAGACCCACACACACAACCTTCAGTGCTTCCTTATCCAATTATATCCCCACTGTACAGTGTACACATAACATCACATATTTTGTATTTTTTCACCTTCACGCCCTTCTGGCCCTGGGCCAACATTCCTGTGTGACTATATCCAGTGCCGTAACTAGGTATTTTGGCGCTGTGTGCAAGAAATGGCATTGGTGCCCCCCCTACGCAAGATAGGAGAAGTGCGCGCCGCAGGCGCGCAAAAAATAAATAAATAGGGGCGTGGCTTCATGGGGAAGGGGCGTAGCCAAAAAATAATGCCAATTCATACTACGGTGCATAGTAGTCTCCATTATTCAAATTACGCTGCACAGTAGGGCCACTACACCAGGTAGAGCCCCTTTTTACACATTAAGGCAGACAGCGTCCCCCTTTTTACACATTACGGCAGACAGCGTCTCCCTTTTTACAAATTACGGCAGACAGCGTCCCCCTTTTTACACATTACGGCAGACAGCGTCCCCCTTTATACACATTACGGCAGACAGCGTCCCCCTTTTTACACATTACGGCAGACAGTCCCCCTTTTTACACATTACGGCAGACAGTCCCCCTTATTACACATTACGGCAGAGTCCCCCTTATTACACATTACGGCAGACGGCATCCCCTTTTTTACACATTACGGCAGACAACGTCCCCCTTATTACACATTACGACAGACAGCGTCCCCCTTATTACACATTACGGCAGACGGCATCCCCTTTTTTACACATTACGGCAGACAACGTCCCCCTTATTACACATTACGGCAGACAGCGTCCCCTTTTTTACACATTACGGCAGACAACGTCCTCCTTATTACACATTACGACAGAAAGCGTCCCCCTTATTACACATTACGGCAGACAGTCCCCCTTATTACACATTACGGCAGACAGTCCCCCTTATTACACATTACGGCAGACAGAGTACCCCTTATTACACATTACGGCAGACAGCGTCCCCTTTTTGTACACATTATGGCAGACAGCGTCCCCTTTTTGTACACATTATGGCAGACAGTCCCCCCTTTTTACACATTGCGGCAGCCAGTCCCCCTTTTTACACACTGCGGCAGCCAGTCCCCCTTTTTACACATTGAGGCAGCCAGTCCCCCTTTTTACACATTGCGGCAGCCAGACACCAGAGAGAGAGAAAAAGAGAGAGAGACAGAAGGGGGAGAGAGAGAGAAAGAGAGAGAGAGAGAGAGAGAGAGAGAGCTATATACTTACTATCTCTCAGGCTCCTTGTGCTGGCAGAGACCCCGGGCAGCCGCAGGGGAGGAGGAGGAGGAGGAGGGAGGGGGACTTGAGCCGCAGCAGCGCTATGTCATTGGTAGCGGCGCAGCTGCAGCACTCCCCTCTCCTTCCGTATTGGCTGGCCGCTGCTGAGAATGCTGGGATGAGGGAACCGCATCCCAGCATTCACAGCAGCGCCGGGCAGCCAATACAGAAGGAGAGGGGAGTGCTACAGTGGCGCTGCTACCAATGTCATAGCGCTGCTGCGGCTCAAGTCCCCCTCCCCCCTCCTCCTCTGCCTCCGGCGCTGCTCTCCCTCCAGCGCGGCGCACGGCACCCAGCAGAGGCGGCATGTAATGAGTCCATTTGACTCATTACATGCCGCTCGCCGTTGCGCCCTCAGTGTAACTGCGCTGTGTGCCAGGCACACCTGGCACATAGGTAGTTACGGCGCTGAATATATTATGCAGTCCACCAAGATCCTCTGCAATCTGGTGACCCTTCATGCAATAGATAGCACCTATCATTGTGTATCAATGCCTATTTCCCATAGAGTGTAAGAGTGCGAGCAGGGCCCTCCTACCTCTGTCTGTCTGTTATTACTCAGTTTTGTTTGATCACTGTATCCAATTGTAAAAGTGCAACGGAATCTGCTGCGCTATTTAAGAATCTGTTAATAAATAAATAAATAAGTAGAAAACAAAGGTGAATCTCCTGTGCTCTGCCTATTGTCTGCTGGTCACAGGGGCACTGCAGGACGTAGATAAGAGAGGTGGCATCTCCTGTGCTCTGCCTATGGTCTGCTGGTCACAGGGGCACTGCAGGACGTAGATAAGAGAGGTGGCATCTCCTGTGCTCTGCCTATGGTCTGCTGGTCACAGGGGCACTGCAGGACGTAGATAAGAGAGGTGGCATCTCCTGTGCTCTGCCTATGGTCTGCTGGTCACAGGGGCACTGCAGGATGTAGATAAGAGAGGTGGCATCTCCTGTGCTCTGCCTATGGTCTGCTGGTCACAGGGGCACTGCAGGACATAGATAAGAAAGGTGGCATCTCCTGTGCTCTGCCTATGATCTGCGGGTCACAGGGGCACTGCAGGACGTAGATAAGAAAGGTGGCATCTCCTGTGCTCTGCCTATGGTCTGCTGGTCACAGGGGCACTGCAGGACGTAGATAAGAAAGGTGGCATCTCCTGTGTTCTGCCTATGGTCTGCTGGTCACAGGGGCACTGCAGGATGTAGATAAGAAAGGTGGCATCTCCTGTGATCTGCCTATGGTCTGCTGGTCACAGGGGCACTGCAGGACATAGATAAGAAAGGTGGCATCTCCTGTGCTCTGCCTATGATCTGCGGGTCACAGGGGCACTGCAGGACATAGATAAGAAAGGTGGCATCTCCTGTGCTCTGCCTATGATCTGCGGGTCACAGGGGCACTGCAGGACGTAGATAAGAAAGGTGGCATCTCCTGTGTTCTGCCTATGGTCTGCTGGTCACAGGGGCACTGCAGGACGTAGATAAGAAAGGTGGCATCTCCTGTGTTCTGCCTATGGTCTGCTGGTCACAGGGGCACTGCAGGATGTAGATAAGAAAGGTGGCATCTCCTGTGTTCTGCCTATGGTCTGCTGGTCACAGGGGCACTGCAGGATGTAGATAAGAAAGGTGGCATCTCCTGTGATCTGCCTATGGTCTGCTGGTCACAGGGGCACTGCAGGATGTAGATAAGAAAGGTGGCATCTCCTGTGATCTGCCTATGGTCTGTTGGTCACAGGGGCACTGCACGATGTAGATAAGAGAGGTGGCATCTCCTGTGCTCTGCCTATGATCTGCGGGTCACAGGGGCACTGCAGGACGTAGATAAGAAAGGTGGCATCTCCTGTGCTCTGCCTATGATCTGCTGGTCACAGGGGCACTGCACGATGTAGATAAGAGAGGTGGCATCTCCTGTGCTCTGCCTATGATCTGCGGGTCACAGGGGCACTGCAGGACATAGATAAGAAAGGTGGCATCTCCTGTGCTCTGCCTATGGTCTGCTGGTCACTGGGGCACTGCACGATGTAGATAAGAAAGGTGGCATCTCCTGTGCTCTGCCTATGGTCTGCTGGTCACAGGGGCATTGCACGATGTAGATAAGAGAGGTGGCATCTCCTGTGCTCTGCCTATGATCTGCTGGTCACAGGGGCACTGCGCGATGTAGATGAGAGAGGTTGCATCTCCTGTGCTCTGCCTATGGCCCTCATTCCGAGTCGTTCGCTCGGTATTTTTCATCGCATCGCAGTGAAATTCCGCATAGTGCGCATGCGCAATATTCGCACTGCGACTGCGCCAAGTATCTTTGCTATGAAGATAGTATTTTTACTCACGGCTTTTTCCTCGCTCCGGCGATCGTAATGTGATTGACAGGAAATGGGTGTTACTGGGCGGAAACACGGCGTTTTATGGGCGTGTGGCTGAAAACGCTACCGTTTCCGGAAAAAACGCAGGAGTGGCCGGAGAAACGGGGGAGTGGTTGGGCGAACGCTGGGTGTGTTTGTGACGTCAAACCAGGAACGACAAGCACTGAACTGATCGCACAGGCAGAGTAAGTGTGGAGCTACTCTAAAACTGCTAAGTAGTTTGTGATCGCAATATTGCGAATACATCGGTCGCAATTTTAAGATGCTAAGATACACTCCCAGTAGGCGGCGGCTTAGCGTGTGTAACTCTGCTAAATTCGCCTTGCGACCGATCAACTCGGAATGAGGGCCAATGATCTGCGGGTCACAGGGGCACTGCAGGGCATAGATGAGAAAGGTGGCATCTCCTGTGCTCTGCCTATGGTCTGCTGGTTACAGGGGCACTGCAGGACGTAGATAAGAAAGGTGGCATCTCCTGTGCTCTGCCTATGGTCTGCTGGTCACAGGAGCACTGCAGGATGTAGATAAGAGAGATGAAATCTCCAGTGCTCTGCCTATGATCTGCGGGTCACAGGGGCATTGCAGGACGTAGATAAGAAAGGTGGTATCTCCTGTGCTCTGCTGGTCACAGGGGCACTGCACGATGTAGATAAGAAAGGTGGCATCTCCTGTGCTCTGCTTATGGTCTGCTGGTCACAGGGGCACTGCAGGGCGTAGATAAGAGAGGTGGCATCTCCTGTGCTCTGCCTATGGTCTGCTGGTCACAGGGGCACTGCAGGACGTAGATAAGAAAGGTGGCATCTACTGTGCTCTGCCTATGGTCTGCTGGTCACAGGGGCACTGCAGGACGTAGATAAGAAAGGTGGCATCTCCTGTGCTCTGCCTATGATCTGCTGGTCACAGAGGCACTGCAGGACGTAGATAAGAGAGGTGGCATCTACTGTGCTCTGCCTATGGTCTGCGGGTCACAGGGGCACTGCAGGACGTAGATAAGAGAGGTGGCATCTCCTGTTCTCTGCCTATGGTCTGCTGGTCACAGGGGCACTGCACGATGTAGATAAGAGAGGTGGCATCTCCTGTGCTCTGCCTATGGTCTGCTGGTCACAGGGGCACTGCACGATGTAGATAAGAGAGGTGGCATCTCCTGTGCTCTGCCTATGGTCTGCGGGTCACAGGGGCACTGCAGGACGTAGATAAGAAAGGTGGCATCTCCTGTGCTCTGCCTATGATCTGCTGGTCACAGAGGCACTGCAGGACGTAGATAAGAGAGGTGGCATCTCCTGTGCTCTGCCTATGGTCTGCTGGTCACAGGGGCACTGCACGATGTAGATAAGAAAGGTGGCATCTCCTGTGCTCTGCCTATGATCTGCTGGACACGGGCACTGCAGGACGTAGATGAGAAAGGTGGCATCTCCTGTGCTCTGCCTATGGTCTGCTGGTCACAGGGGCACTGCATGATGTAGATAAGAGAGGTGGCATCTCCTGTGCTCTGCCTATGGTCTGCTGGTCACAGGGGCACTGCACGATGTAGATAAGAGAGGTGGCATCTCCTGTGCTCTGCCTATGATCTGCTGGTCACAGAGGCACTGCAGGACGTAGATAAGAGAGGTGGCATCTCCTGTGCTCTGCCTATGATCTGCTGGTCACAGGGGCACTGCAGGACGTAGATAAAAGAGGTGGCATCTCCTGTGCTCTGCCTATGATCTGCTGGTCACAGAGGCACTGCAGGACGTAGATAAGGGAGGTGGCATCTCCTGTGCTCTGCCTATGGTCTGCTGGTCACAGGGGCACTGCACGATGTAGATAAGAGAGGTGGCATCTCCTGTGCTCTGCCTATGGTCTACTGGTCACAGAGGCACTGCAGGACGTAGATAAGAAAGGTGGCATCTCCTGTGCTCTGCCTATGATCTGCTGGTCACAGGGGCACTGCAGGACGTAGATAAGAGAGGTGGCATCTCCTGTGCTCTGCCTATGGTCTGCTGGTTACAGGGGCACTGCACGATGTAGATAAGAGAGGTGGCATCTCCTGTGCTCTGCCTATGGTCTGCTGGTTACAGGGGCACTGCACGATGTAGATAAGAGAGGTGGCATCTCCTGTGCTCTGCCTATGGTCTGCTGGTCACAGGGGCACTGCAGGACGTAGATAAGAAAGATGGCATCTCCTGTGCTCTGCCTATGATCTGCTGGTCACAGGGGCACTGCAGGACGTAGATAAGAAAGGTCCTCAGTGGTTTATGGATTAACTATGTTATTCGTTTATATTAAATGGATATAGTTTGAAAGATTTCATGTGCCTCATACCTTATTGCAGAGTCCGCTCTCATTACAGCTATACACCTATAGGACACTAATCAGTGTGTCAGGAGAGCCACATCCATTATTAGAGGGGAGAGGAACCTGGTACATGCTGTAACTCTAGAGGACATTACATAAGAGAAGGTTCTAAATATAGGAACCAGACAGAGGCCGGGGACTGGGGGTGAGAGAGAGAGACAGACGGCCATGTATCTGCATTATTAGAGACAGACGGCCATGTAAAGACATGTGTGAGGTGATTGTGACTCGGAAGGCGACTGGCCCAGCTCTGGATTACTGGTTGTCACTTCTATCAGGGCATACAGATGCTGTACAGGACCTGCTGGAGGACCCAGACAACCTCATTCACCCCAACGCTTTGTTTGATACAAGTGATGTGGAGGAATGGAGGAACTATCGCTACAACCCAACCGCTCTGAGTATGTGACCTCACTGTGAGTGTGAGTGGCTGCCATGTTCTAGGTGTGTGACCATGGGGGTGTCTGGAAGTCAGCGTCACCAAAGTTATAGTATTAGCCTCATTTAGAATTGGGGCAAATCCAGCTGAAGGGGCCTTATTGGCCCCACGCTGAGCTACAAAGGGCGCTGCATCTGCACATAGCATCCAGTTATGGTGCAGCCTGATTCTGGTACTGCGCTGTGACTAGGGCGCACCCTCGCCCCATCCTCCTCCGTCTGCACAGCTCAGCGTCACCCCAGACTCTGTCTATACCACATGTGTCTATGATGTGTTAGAGCATTAGTGCTTGTACTCTACTACCACAGGCTGCAGCAATATATACAGCAACTATTCCAAATGCAGCCATTCTCCTCCAACTGACAACTGTGTGTGTATGTGTTTATATACTGTGAATATATATGTATATAATTAGTATGTACTGTATATACTAGATATTGTGCCCGGCAATGTATGAAGAAAACTTGAGTACTATCTAATAGGTGCCCAGAAGCAGCCTCACATTTTCCTTTCTCTGGGTGCTGCAGTCTGTGAGCAGAACCCAAATGATGTACATTACTACCCACCCCTTGTAGGTGCTGTGTGCCCATTGCTATAATGTTCTATATGGCTGTCAGTGGGTGTGCACTGTATGGCGGTCTGCGGGATGATGTGTGTACCGTATGGCGGTCAGTGGGATGCTGTGTGTGTCGGTCAGTGGGATGCTGTGTGTACCGTGTGGCGGTCAGAAGGATGCTGTGTGTACCGTGTGGCGGTCAGAGGGATGCTGTGTGTACCGTATAGGGCGGTCAGTGGGATGCTGTGTGTACCGTATGGCGGTCAGTGGGATGCTGTGTGTACCGTGTGGCGATCAGAGGGATGTTGTGTGTACCGTATGGCGGTCAGAAGGATGCTGTGTGTACCATATGGCGGTCAGTGGGATGCTGTGTGTACTGTATGGCGGTCAGTGGGATGCTGTGTGTACCGTATGGCGGTCAGTGGGATACTGTGTGTACCGTGTGGCGGTCAGAGGGATGTTGTGTGTACCGTATGGCGGTCAGAAGGATGCTGTGTGTACCATATGGCGGTCAGTGGGATGCTGTGTGTACTGTATGGCGGTCAGTGGGATGCTGTGTGTACCGTGTGGCGGTCAGAGGGATACTGTGTGTACCGTGTGGCGGTCAGAGGGATGTTGTGTGTACCGTGTGGCGGTCAGAAGGATGCTGTGTGTACCGTGTGGCGGTCAGAGGGATACTGTGTGTACCGTGTGGCGGTCAGAGGGATGTTGTGTGTACCGTATGGCGGCCAGAAGGATGCTGTGTGTACCATATGGCGGTCAGTGGGATGCTGTGTGTACTGTATGGCGGTCAGTGGGATGCTGTGTGTACCGTGTGGCGGTCAGAGGGATACTGTGTGTACCGTGTGGCGGTCAGAGGGATGTTGTGTGTACCATGTGGCGGTCAGTGGGATGCTGTGTGTACCGTGTGGCGGTCAGAAGGATGCTGTGTGTACCGTGTGGCGGTCAGAGGGATACTGTGTGTACCGTGTGGCGGTCAGAGGGATGTTGTGTGTACCGTGTGGCGGTCAGTGGGATGCTGTGTGTACCGTGTGGCGGTCAGAAGGATGCTGTGTGTACCGTGTGGCGGTCAGAGGGATACTGTGTGTACCGTGTGGCGGTCAGAGGGATGTTGTGTGTACCGTATGGCGGTCAGAAGGATGCTGTGTGTACCATATGGCGGTCAGTGGGATGCTGTGTGTACTGTATGGCGGTCAGTGGGATGCTGTGTGTACCGTGTGGCGGTCAGAGGGATACTGTGTGTACCGTGTGGCGGTCAGAGGGATACTGTGTGTACCGTGTGGCGGTCAGTGGGATGCTGTGTGTACCGTATGGCGGTCAGTGGGATGCTGTGTGTACCGTGTGGCGGTCAGAAGGATGCTGTGTGTACCGTGTGGCGGTCAGAGGGATGTTGTGTGTACCGTATGGCGGTCAGTGGGATGCTGTGTGTGGCGGTCAGTGGGATGCTGTGTGTACCGTATGGCGGTCAGTGGGATGTTGTGTGTACCGTGTGGCGGTCAGAGGGATGTTGTGTGTACCGTATGGCGGTTAGTGGGATGCTGTGTATACTGTATAGTAGTCACTGGAGGCTCTGTCTATTGTATGGTGAGCACTGAGTTACGGCTTTATTGCTTTTTACCATTTTTGTAATGCATGTGTGTAGGGTGGTATTAATATTGGATCAGTATGGGATCCCGGTGGTCAGGAGAGTGAAGCCGGGAACCCAATAGCCAGAATCCCGGCAGCGCTCGCAGCTTGTCCCCTCGCTGCGCTCACCATGCTTCATGCCCGGTGGCGAACTTCAGTCGTCACACTATTATTCATGACCGCTGGGATCCCAACAGCCGGAAATACAGCCTCATCCCATAAATATGTCAGGGGGAATATCTGGGGGAATTTGGATACAGATAATCTATTTTGACATTGACATTTTATAACCGCAGGGTCTGGGAAACCTAATTTTCCAACTTCGCTTCACATCATCTGCGCCACTGGGTACATCGTGGAATGATGGCTGCGCCACTGGGCGAATCATGCAGAATGATGACTGCGCGCATCATGCGGAGTGGTGGCTGCGCCACTGGGTACATCGTGGAATGATGGCTGCGCCACTGGGTACATCATGCGGAGAGATGGCTGCGCCACTGGGCGCATCATGTGGAGTGATGGCTGTGCCACTTGGTACATCATGGCATATTGGTTTTGCGGTTATTAAATGGTTGCTTGTAATACTGACTGAAAATCGCCCAAAAACCTCAAATCAACTTTTTGGTACATTCATTTGATCGCCTTGTTTTGGGTTCTTGGTGAGCTGGTGATCTTTGGATAAGAGTGCACTTGCCATGCAGAGGCATCTGCCCACTGTATGTCTACCACAGCCATGTTTAAGGAAACCTGTTTTTATTTCCACCATTTGCCCCACATCTTGGTTCAATCCTTAGTTGCTTCTAAGAACTAGTGATGTGCACCGGAAATTTTTCGGGTTTTGGTTTTGGATTCTGTTCCGCGGCCATGTTTTGGATTCGGATGCGTTTTGGCAAAACCTCCCTGAAAATTTTTTGTCGGATTCGGGTGTGTTTTGGATTCGGGTGTTTTTTTTTACAAAAAACCCTCAAAAACAGCTTAAATCATAGAATTTGGGGGTCATTTTGATCCCATAGTATTATTAACTTCAATAACCATAATTTCCACTCATTTCCAGTCTATTCTGAACACCTCACACCTCACAATATTATTTTAGTCCTAAAATTTGCACCGAGGTCGCTGGATGGCTAAGCTAAGCGACCCAAGTGGCCGACACAAACACCGGGCCCATCTAGGAGTGGCACTGCAGTGTCACGCAGGATGTCCCTTCCAAAAAACCCTCCCCAAACAGCACATGACGCAAAGAAAAATGAAAGAAAAAAGAGGTGCAGGCATCGCAACCGACACAATTGGACTCTCCTTGGGGATTTGTGATTTAGAAGAACGCACAGTTCTTTGTTGTGCTGCTTTTGCCAGCTTAACTCTTTTCTTTTTTTCTAGCAGGAGGATGAGTGCTTCCATCCTCATGTGAAGCTGAACCACTAGCCATGAACATAGGCCAGGCCCTCAGCCGTTCCTTGCCACTCCGTGTCGTAAATGGCACATTGGCAAGTTTACGCTTCTCCTCAGACGCTTTTGATTTAGATTTTTTGGTCATTTTACTGAGCTTTATTTTTTTAGATTTTACATGCTCTCTACTATGACATTGGGCATCGGCCTTGGCAGACGACGTTGATGGCATTTCATCGTCTCGCCCATGACTAGTGGCAGCAGCTTCAGCACGAAGTGGATCTTGATCTTTCCCTATTTTACCCTCCACATTTTTGTTCTCCATTTTTTAATGTGTGGAATTATATGCCAGTAATATATCAATAGCAATGGCCTACTACTGTATATACTGCGCAAAACTGAAATGCACCACAGGTATGGATGGATAGTATACTTGACGACACAGAGGTAGGTAGAGCAGTGGCCTACTGTACCGTACTGCTATATATATTATATACTGGTGGTCAGCAAACTGTGCAAAACTGAAATGCACCACAGGTATGGATGGATAGTATACTTGACGACACAGAGGTAGGTAGAGCAGTGGCCTACTGTACCGTACTGCTATATAGTATATACTGGTGGTCAGCAAACTGTGCAAAACTGAAATGCACCACAGGTATGGATGGATAGTATACTTGACGACACAGAGGTAGGTAGAGCAGTGGCCTTCTGTACCGTACTGCTATATAGTATATACTGGTGGTCAGCAAACTGTGCAAAACTGAAATGCACCACAGGTATGGATGGATAGTATACTTGACGACACAGAGGTAGGTAGAGCAGTGGCCTTCTATACCGTACTGCTATATAGTATATACTGGTGGTCAGCAAACTGTGCAAAACTGATATGCACCACAGGTATGGATGGATAGTATGCTTGACGACACAGAAGTAGGTAGAGCAGTGGACTACTGTACCGTACTGCTATATATATAGTTATACTGGTGGTCAGCAAAATTCTGCACTGTCCTCCTACTATATACTACAATGCAGCACAGATATGGAGCGTTTTTCAGGCAGAGAACGTATAATACTGGTGGTCACTGGTCAGCAAAACTCTGCACTGTACTCCTCCTATATAATATACTGGTGGTCCCCAGTACCCACAATAAAGCAATTAGCACACTGAGCACAGATATTTGCAGCACACTGAGCACAGATATTTGCAGCACACTGAGCACAGATATTTGCAGCACACTGAGCACAGTCAGATATGGAGCGTTTTTCAGGCAGAGAACGTAGATATTTGCACTTGCAGCACACTGAGCACAGATATTTGCAGCACACTGAGCACAGATATTTGCAGCACAATTTGCAGCCCACTGAACATAGAAACTGAGAGGACGCCAGCCACGTCCTCTCACGATCATCTCCAATGCACGAGTGAAAAATGGGGCGACGCGCGGCTCCTTATATAGAATTCGAATCTCGCGAGAATCCGACCCCGGGATGATGACGTTCGGGCGCGCTCGGGTTAACCGAGCAAGGCGGGAGGATCCGAGTTGCTCGGACCCGTGAAAAAAAAGGTGAAGGTCGGGCGGGTTCGGATCGTGAGGATCCGAACCCGCTCATCACTACTAAGAACCCATCTGAACTGAGTAATTGGTAGATTACACTTTAGGGAGCTGGCTGGCCAAGAACAAACGTCTACTGCAACCTGTAGGTTTACAGAATAATCCGTGCGGAAACCTTGGGCGTGTTTCAGAACAGCAAAGAGGACCATGCAATTGGTTAAGGAAGTTGATCGTTTCATGAAACTCTTCATGAAAATTGATCCACCCTATGAAAACATTGTCTATGAATGTCTTTAGCAAACTGACCTAAGATGTTACTCCTTTCAGACCAGTCCACATATACATTTGCATAGGCTGGTCCCAACTGGAACCCTTGGCTGTCCCTTCCACATGCACAACATATTCGTCAGTATAAGAGAAGTGATTGGGTTTCAGAACTTTTCTCAAAAATAATAGTGTCATTTCAATTGTTGGACCATCATATGGCCCCTTGTCAAGGATTGACAATCCACTTCTACAGCATCATTGTGTGGCTTGATGTAGATGGTGCACACACTAGAGATGAGCGCCTGAAATTTTTCGGGTTTTGTGTTTTGGTTTTGGGTTCGGTTCCGCGGCCGTGTTTTGGGTTCGAACGCGTTTTGGCAAAACCTCACCGAATTTTTTTTGTCGGATTCGGGTGTGTTTTGGATTCGGGTGTTTTTTTCAGAAAACCCTAAAAAACAGCTTAAATCATAGAATTTGGGGGTCATTTTGATCCCATAGTATTATTAACCTCAATAACCATAATTTCCACTCATTTTCAGTCTATTCTGAATACCTCACACCTCACAATATTATTTTTAGTCCTAAAATTTGCACCGAGGTCGCTGTGTGAGTAAGATAAGCGACCCTAGTGGCCGACACAAACACCGGGCCCATCTAGGAGTGGCACTGCAGTGTCACGCAGGATGTCCCTTCCAAAAAACCCTCCCCAAACAGCACATGACGCAAAGAAAAAAAGAGGCGCAATGAGGTAGCTGTGTGAGTAAGATTAGCGACCCTAGTGGCCGACACAAACACCGGGCCCATCTAGGAGTGGCACTGCAGTGTCACGCAGGATGGCCCTTCCAAAAAACCCTCCCCAAACAGCACATGACGCAAAGAAAAAAAGAGGCGCAATGAGGTAGCTGTGTGAGTAAGATTAGCGACCCTAGTGGCCGACACAAACACCGGGCCCATCTAGGAGTGGCACTGCAGTGTCACGCAGGATGTCCCTTCCAAAAAACCCTCCCCAAACAGCACATGACGCAAAGAAAAAAAGAGGCGCAATGAGGTAGCTGACTGTGTGAGTAAGATTAGCGACCCTAGTGGCCGACACAAACACCGGGCCCATTTAGGAGTGGCACTGCAGTGTCACGCAGGATGTCCCTTCCAAAAAACCCTCCCCAATCAGCACATGATGCAAAGAAAAAGAAAAGAAAAAAGAGGTGCAAGATGGAATTGTCCTTGGGCCCTCCCACCCACCCTTATGTTGTATAAACAGGACATGCACACTTTAACCAACCCATCATTTCAGTGACAGGGTCTGCCACACGACTGTGACTGATATGACGGGTTGGTTTGGACCCCCCCCAAAAAAGAAGCAATTAATCTCTCCTTGCACAAACTGGCTCTACAGAGGCAAGATGTCCACCTCATCATCACCCTCCGATATATCACCGTGTACATCCCCCTCCTCACAGATTATCAATTCGTCCCCACTGGAATCCACCATCTCAGCTCCCTGTGTACTTTGTGGAGGCAATTGCTGCTGGTCAATGTCTCCGCGGAGGAATTGATTATAATTCATTTTAATGAACATCATCTTCTCCACATTTTCTGGATGTAACCTCGTACGCCGATTGCTGACAAGGTGAGCGGCGGCACTAAACACTCTTTCGGAGTACACACTTGTGGGAGGGCAACTTAGGTAGAATAAAGCCAGTTTGTGCAAGGGCCTCCAAATTGCCTCTTTTTCCTGCCAGTATAAGTACGGACTGTGTGACGTGCCTACTTGGATGCGGTCACTCATATAATCCTCCACCATTCTATCAATGTTGAGAGAATCATATGCAGTGACAGTAGACGACATGTCCGTAATCGTTGTCAGGTCCTTCAGTCCGGACCAGATGTCAGCATCAGCAGTCGCTCCAGACTGCCCTGCATCACCGCCAGCGGGTGGGCTCTGAATTCTGAGCCTTTTCCTCGCACCCCCAGTTGCGGGAGAATGTGAAGGAGGAGATGTTGACAGGTCGCGTTCCGCTTGACTTGACAATTTTGTCACCAGCAGGTCTTTCAACCCCAGCAGACTTGTGTCTGCCGGAAAGAGAGATCCAAGGTAGGCTTTAAATCTAGGATCGAGCACGGTGGCCAAAATGTAGTGCTCTGATTTCAACAGATTGACCACCCGTGAATCCTTGTTAAGCGAATTAAGGGCTCCATCCACAAGTCCCACATGCCTAGCGGAATCGCTCCGTGTTAGCTCCTCCTTCAATGTCTCCAGCTTCTTCTGCAAAAGCCTGATGAGGGGAATGACCTGACTCAGGCTGGCAGTGTCTGAACTGACTTCACGTGTGGCAAGTTCAAAGGGCATCAGAACCTTGCACAACGTTGAAATCATTCTCCACTGCGCTTGAGACAGGTGCATTCCACCTACTATATCGTGCTCAATTGTATAGGCTTGAATGGCCTTTTGCTGCTCCTCCAACCTCTGAAGCATATAGAGGGTTGAATTCCACCTCGTTACCACTTCTTGCTTCAGATGATGGCAGGGCAGGTTCAGTAGTTTTTGGTGGTGCTCCAGTCTTCTGTACGTGGTGCCTGTACGCCGAAAGTGTCCCGCAATTCTTCTGGCCACCGACAGCATCTCTTGCACGCCCCTGTCGTTTTTTAAAAAATTCTGCACCACCAAATTCAAGGTATGTGCAAAACATGGGACGTGCTGGAATTTGCCCATATTTAATGCACACACAATATTGCTGGCGTTGTCCGATGCCACAAATCCACAGGAGAGTCCAATTGGGGTAAGCCATTCCGCGATGATCTTCCTCAGTTGCCGTAAGAGGTTTTCAGCTGTGTGCGTATTCTGGAAAGCGGTGATACAAAGCGTAGCCTGCCTAGGAAAGAGTTGGCGTTTGCGAGATGCTGCTACTGGTGCCGCCGCTGCTGTTCTTGCGGCGGGAGTCCATACATCTACCCAGTGGGCTGTCACAGTCATATAGTCCTGACCCTGCCCTGCTCCACTTGTCCACATGTCCGTGGTTAAGTGGACATTGGGTACAACTGCATTTTTTAGGACACTGGTGAGTCTTTTTCTGACGTCCGTGTACATTCTCGGTATCGCCTGCCTACAGAAGTGGAACCTAGATGGTATTTGGTAACGGGGGCACACTGCCTCAATAAATTGTCTAGTTCCCTGTGAACTAACGGCGGATACCGGACGCACGTCTAACACCAACATAGTTGTCAAGGCCTCAGTTATCCGCTTTGCAGCAGGATGACTGCTGTGATATTTCATCTTCCTCGCAAAGGACTGTTGGACAGTCAATTGCTTACTGGAAGTAGTACAAGTGGGCTTACGACTTCCCCTCTGGGATGACCATCGACTCCCAGCAGCAACAACAGCAGCGCCAGCAGCAGTAGGCGTTACACGCAAGGATGCATTGGAGGAATCCCAGGCAGGAGAGGACTCGTCAGAATTGCCAGTGACATGGCCTGCAGGACTATTGGCATTCCTGGGGAAGGAGGAAATTGACACTGAGGGAGTTGGTGGGGTGGTTTGCGTGAGCTTGGTTACAAGAGGAAGGGATTTACTGGTCAGTGGACTGCTTCCGCTGTCGCCCAAAGTTTTTGAACTTGTCACTGACTTATTATGAATGCGCTGCAGGTGACGTATAAGGGAGGATGTTCCGAGGTGGTTAACGTCCTTACCCCTACTTATTACAGCTTGACAAAGGCAACACACGGCTTGACACCTGTTGTCCGCTTTTCTGTTGAAATACCTCTACACTGAAGAGCTGATTTTTTTGGTATTTTCACCAGGCATGTCAACGGCCATATTCCTCCCACGGACAACAGGTGTCTCCCCGGGTGCCTGACTTAAACAAACCACCTCACCATCAGAATCCTCCTGGTCAATTTCCTCCCCAGTGCCAGCAACACCCATATCCTCCTCATCCTGGTGTACTTCAACATCTTCATCTTCAATCTGACTATCAGGAACTGGACTGCGGGTGCTCCTTCCAGCACTTGCAGGGGGCGTGCAAATGGTGGAAGGCGCATGCTCTTCACGTCCAGTGTTGGGAAGGTCAGGCATCGCAACCGACACAATTGGACTCTCCTTGTGGATTTGGGATTTCGAAGAACGCACAGTTCTTTGCGGTGCTTTTGCCAGCTTGAGTCTTTTCAGTTTTCTAGCGAGAGGCTGAGTGCTTCCATCCTCATGTGAAGCTGAACCACTAGCCATGAACATAGGCCAGGGCCTCAGCCGTTCCTTGCCACTCCGTGTGGTAAATGGCATATTGGCAAGTTTACGCTTCTCCTCCGACAATTTTATTTTAGGTTTTGGAGTCCTTTTTTTACTGATATTTGGTGTTTTGGATTTGACATGCTCTGTACTATGACATTGGGCATCGGCCTTGGCAGACGACGTTGCTGGCATTTCATCGTCTCGGCCATGACTAGTGGCAGCAGCTTCAGCACGAGGTGGAAGTGGATCTTGATCTTTCCCTAATTTTGGAACCTCAACATTTTTGTTCTCCATATTTTAATAGGCACAACTAAAAGGCACCTCAGGTAAACAATGGAGATGGATACTAGTATACAATTATGGACTGCCTGCCGAGTGCAGACACAGAGGTAGCCACAGCCGTGAACTACCGTACTGTACTGTGTCTGCTGCTAATATAGACTGGTTGATAAAGAGATGTCTATGTAACTATGTATGTATAAAGAAGAAAGAAAAAAAAACCACGGTTAGGTGGTATACAATTATGGACGGACTGCCTGCCGAGTGCAGACACAGAGGTAGCCACAGCCGTGAACTACCGTACTGTACTGTGTCTGCTGCTAATAATATAGACTGGTTGATAAAGAGATGTCGTAGTAGTATGTATGTATAAAGAAGAAAGAAAAAAAAACCACGGTTAGGTGGTATACAATTATGGACGGACTGCCTGCCGAGTGCAGACACAGAGGTAGCCACAGCCGTGAACTACCGTACTGTACTGTGTCTGCTGCTAATATAGACTGGTTGATAAAGAGATGTCGTAGTAACTATGTATGTATAAAGAAGAAAGAAAAAAAAACCACGGTTAGGTGGTATACAATTATGGACGGACTGCCTGCCGAGTGCAGACACAGAGGTAGCCACAGCCGTGAACTACCGTACTGTACTGTGTCTGCTGCTAATATAGACTGGTTGATAAAGAGATGTCTATGTAACTATGTATGTATAAAGAAGAAAGAAAAAAAAACCACGGTTAGGTGGTATACAATTATGGACGGACTGCCTGCCGAGTGCAGACACAGAGGTAGCCACAGCCGTGAACTACCGTACTGTACTGTGTCTGCTGCTAATAATATAGACTGGTTGATAAAGAGATGTCGTAGTAGTATGTATGTATAAAGAAGAAAGAAAAAAAAACCACGGTTAGGTGGTATACAATTATGGACGGACTGCCTGCCGAGTGCAGACACAGAGGTAGCCACAGCCGTGAACTACCGTACTGTACTGTGTCTGCTGCTAATATAGACTGGTTGATAAAGAGATGTCTATGTAACTATGTATGTATAAAGAAGAAAGAAAAAAAAACCACGGTTAGGTGGTATACAATTATGGACGGACTGCCTGCCGAGTGCAGACACAGAGGTAGCCACAGCCGTGAACTACCGTACTGTACTGTGTCTGCTGCTAATAATATAGACTGGTTGATAAAGAGATGTCGTAGTAGTATGTATGTATAAAGAAGAAAGAAAAAAAAACCACGGTTAGGTGGTATACAATTATGGACGGACTGCCTGCCGAGTGCAGACACAGAGGTAGCCACAGCCGTGAACTACCGTACTGTGTCTGCTGCGACTGGATGATAAATGATATAAAAAATATATATATATCACTACTGCAGCCGGACAGGTATATATTATATATTATATAATGACGGACCTGCTGGACACTGTCTGTCAGCAGAATGAGTTTTATTTTTATAGAATAAAAAAAACAACAACACACAAGTGAAGTCACACGACGAGTGTTTAACTTTTTCAGGCAATCACAATATAAGTATACTACTAACTATACTGGTGGTCAGTGTGGTCAGGTCACTGGTCAGTCACACTGGCAGTGGCACTCCTGCAGCAAAAGTGTGCACTGTTTAATCTTAATATAATATTATGTACTCCTGGCTCCTGCTATAACCTATAACTGGCACTGCAGTGCTCCCCAGTCTCCCCCACAATTATAAGCTGTGTGAGCTGAGCAGTCAGACAGATATATAATATATATAGATGATGCAGCACACTGGGCTGAGCCTGAGCAGTGCACACAGATATGGTATGTGACTGAGTCACTGTGTGTATCGCTTTTTTCAGGCAGAGAACGGATATATTAAATAAACTGCACTGTCTGGTGGTCACTCCCTATATAATATTATGTACTCCTGGCTCCTGCTATAACCTATAACTGGCACTGCAGTGCTCCCCAGTCTCCCCCACAATTATAAGCTGTGTGAGCTGAGCAGTCAGACAGATATATAATATATATAGATGATGCAGCACACTGGGCTGAGCCTGAGCAGTGCACACAGATATGGTATGTGACTGAGTCACTGTGTGTATCGCTTTTTTCAGGCAGAGAACGGATATATTAAATAAACTGCACTGTCTGGTGGTCACTCACTAGTAAACTCTCTGCACTCTCTACACTTCTACAGTACTCCTCCTAGTCCTAAGCTCCAGTAAATCTCTCTCTCTTATAATCTAAATGGAGAGGACGCCAGCCACGTCCTCTCCCTATCAATCTCAATGCACGTGTGAAAATGGCGGCGACGCGCGGCTCCTTATATAGAATCCGAGTCTCGCGAGAATCCAACAGCGTCATGATGACGTTCGGGCGCGCTCGGGTTAACCGAGCAAGGCGGGAAGATCCGAGTCGCTCGGACCCGTGAAAAAAAACATGAAGTTCGGGCGGGTTCGGATTCAGAGAAACCGAACCCGCTCATCTCTAGCACACACCCATGGTCGCCAGAGAACATCCTTCAAGTCAAGCATAGTCAGACCAGATAAAAGGTCACTTGTGTCTCTGCTATTGCTACCATAGCTTTTACACACAGTTCCAGGTAAAAGTTCCCCTGGATGGATCGCCTGGCAGAGATGATCAGTCTTCTATGTGGGTCCACTTAGGTCTGGACCTTTGGTAATGTGTATACTAACATCTTAGTTTCTCACTGGTGTGCTGTCCTGGGGAAGTTGGCCTTCACCGGCTTGTGGGCTTCCGAGCCCCAGATTTAATATTAGGGACCTCCAGTATCAGGGATTCCATGACGTTTGTCTGGAGGCTTACCATGGGTGTGGTCTGTTAGTCAAAAGGTCAACAGGGTTATAAGGTTTTTTGTTATTTTGCATTTTTCAACATATTTTGCCCAAATTTGTTGACATTTCTAATCATGATGGTCTGCCCTGTTTAGTTGTGCAGCAACTCCCATATATTACGCTTTCATTAGTGTTAGTCAGTGTGCTTTATACACGGCACAACAAGGTTTGGGCTGCTAGCTGAGCTCCCGCTTTTCCAGCAATTCTTATATATCATATTTCCTGGTGTGAGCCCCCGTTCTCTCATATCGTGCGTTCATTGTGAGTCAGTGTGTATCAGCAGCGTATTACTGGGAGACACAGCTGCCTTCGCTTTCAGCATCCCAGTGTACGTGAACAGCTGCTCCCAGCAAGGGGGCGTGGCCTCGGTAAAATGGGCGTGGCCTCGTTAGAATGGGCGTGACCTCATCTGATCTCATCATCACGGCCACCACAGGATAAAAAAAAAAGTCCTCATTTTACACATTGCGGCAGGCACATGCCCCCATTTTACACATTGCGGCAGGAAAGTGTCCCCATTTTACACATTGCGGCAGGCACAGGTCCCCATTTTACACATTGCGGCAGGCACGTGCCCCCATTTTACACATTGCGGCAGGCACGTGCCTCCATTTTACACATTGCGGCAGGCACGTGCCCCCATTTTACACAGCACGGCAGGAAAGTGTCCCTATTTTACACATTGTGGCAGGAAAGTGTCCCCATTTTACACATTGCGGCAGACAAGTGCCCCCATTTTACACATTCCGGCAGGCAAGTGGGGTGGTCTTCAGTATGCCGACTGACGGGATCCCGGCGCACAGTATACCGACACTTATTCTCCCTCGTGGGGGTCCACGACCCCCCTAGAGGGAGAATAAAATAGTGTAGCGCACCACCGTGCCCGTAGCGTGGCGAGCGCAGCGAGCCCGCAAGGGGCTCATTTGCGCTTGCCACACTGTCGGTAAGCCGGCGGTCGGGCTCCCGGCGCCGGTATGCTGGTCGCCGGGAGCCCAACCGCCGGCATATCGTAGTGAATCTGGCAAGTGTCCCCATTTTACACATTCCGGCAGGCAAGTGTCCCCATTTTACACATTCCGGTAGGCAACAGTCCCCATTTTACACATTCCGGCAGGCAAGAGTCCCCATTTTACACATTCCGGCAGACAGGGGTCCCCATTTTACACATTCCGGCAGACAGGGGTCCCCATTTTACACAGTACGGCAGGTGGTGGTGGTGGGGGTGAGGGAGGGAGAGGGACTGACTTACATTTGAAGCGGTTCTTCCCGCTCTTCAGCCGCCTCTCCATCGTCTGCGCGGCGCCGCCGCTGGCCGGCTTGGCTCCCCCTTCTCCCTCCTCCCGAGTGCCCAGCTGGGGGGGCGGGGTTTCGCGGAATGACGCGATTGTGTCCTGACGTCACGACGCAATCGCGTCATTCCGCGAAACCCCGCCCCCCGAGCTGGGCACTCGGGAGGAGAGGGGAGGGGGGATTGAAAGTCCTCAAGAAGTGCCGCGGCGGGCGCCCCGTGCGGTTGCACGGCTCGCCCGCCGCAAGAAACGGCACTGTGAATGGGTGTAGTATAGAAGACATGCAGTGCATCTGGAAAGTATTCACAGAGCTTCACTTTTTCCACATTTTGTTATGTTACAGCCAGGGCCGGTGCTAGGGTGTTCGGCGCCCCCCTGCAAACTATAAATTTGCGCCCTCCCATATTCCTTTGGCGCGCGCCAGGAAAAGGGGTGTGGTCTCACAAGGGGCATGGCAACACAATAGTACCCCCATTTAAAATTACGCCAAAATGTAGCACAATCTTATTTATCTTATACGTAATGCCCCACCCGTAGTAGTAGCGTCCTTATGCATAATGCCCCCCCCCAGTAGTAGTAGCGTCCTTATACGTAATGCCTCCACCAGTAGTAGTAGCAGCGTCCTTATACGTAGTGCACTCCAAGTAGTAGTAGCGCCCTTATACATAATGCCCCTTCCAGTAGTAGTAGCGTCCTTACACATAATGGCCCCCCCAGTAGTAGTAGCATCCTTATACGTAATGCCCCCCAGTAGTAGTAGTAGCGTCCTTATACGTAGTGCACTCCAAGTAGTAGTAGCGCCCTTATACATAATGCCCCTTCCAGTAGTAGTAGCGTCCTTACACGTAATGGCCCCCCCAGTAGTAGTAGCATCCTTATATGTAATGCCCCCCAGTAGTAGTAGCATCCTTATACGTAATGGCCCCTCCAGTAGTAGTAGCATCCTTATACGTAATACCCCCCAGTAGTAGTAGCGTCCTTATACATAATGCACCCAAAGTAGTAGTAGCATCCTTATACGTAATGCCCCCTAGTAGTAGTAGTGTCCTTATACGTAATACCCCCCAGTAGTAGTAGCGTCCTTATACGTAGTGCACCCCCAGTAGTAGTAGCATCCTTATACGTAATGCCCCCCAGTAGTAGTAGCGTCCTTATACGTAGTGCACTCCAAGTAGTAGTAGCGTGCTTATACGTAGTGCACCCCCAGTAGTAGTAGCGTCCTTATACGTAATGGCCCCCCCAGTAGTAGTAGTGTCCTTATACATAATACCCCCCCAGTAGTAGTAGCATCCTTATACGTAATGGCCCCCCAGTAGTGGTAGTAGTCTCCTTACATGTGATGCCCCCCCAGTAGTAGTAGTGTCCTTACATGTGATGCCCCCCCAGTAGTAGTAGTGTCCTTACATGTGATGCCCCCCCTGTAGTAGTAGTGTCCTTACATGTGATGCCCCCCCAGTAGTAGTAGTGTCCTTACATGTGATGCCCCCCCAGTAGTAGTAGCGTCGTTATACGTAATGCCCCCCCTGTAGTGGCGTCCTTATACGTAATGCCCCCCCCCCAGTAGTAGTAGCGTCGTTGTACGTAATGCCCCCCCTGTAGTGGCGTCCTTATACGTAATGCCGCCCCTGTAGTAGTAGCGTCATTATATGTAATGCCCCCCCTGTAGTTGCGTCCTTACACGTAATGCACCCCCCCAGTAGTAGCGTCCATAAAGCACGTGCGCACACACACAATTCACACATATAGACACACACATACACACCCACCATATATATATATATATATATATATACACACACACACACACACACACACACACACACACACACACACACACACACACATTTCTCTGTCACCCTCCACTTACCTAAGCCACTGTCTCCCTCAGTACAGCACTGCAGCAGCCCCTGGTCCGTGTAGCTCCGCCCCCTCTG
Source organism: Pseudophryne corroboree (assembly GCF_028390025.1). Classification (NCBI taxonomy): domain Eukaryota; kingdom Metazoa; phylum Chordata; class Amphibia; order Anura; family Myobatrachidae; genus Pseudophryne; species Pseudophryne corroboree. Next base: position 848,475,686 of record NC_086448.1, read on the forward strand.
TCCCGTTTAGCTCCGCCCATTCCGGTCCGTGTAGCTCCGCCCCCTCCTTTGATATGTATCGAGCCGAGCCACTCTGCCACTGACACACAGGTGAGGGGAAGGGGGGACTGTGCTTTTCATGCTGCCAGCGCCGCACAGCAGCTGGCAGCAGCATGCAGCAGCAGCAGCAGGGGGGACAGGACGGCGCAGCAGGGAAGGGATGCAAAGCAGGGTGAGCGCCTCTCCCTCCCAGCGCCTCCCTGCACTGCATCCCTTCGCTGAGCGGGTAGCGCCGGGCCTGGTTACAGCCTTATTCCAAACTGGAATAAATTATTTTTTTCCCTCAACATTCTATACACAATACCCCATAATGACAACGTGAAAAAAGTTTTTTTTTTTTTTGTAATTTTTGCTACTTTATTAAAAATAAAAAACTAAGAAACAGATGTACATAAGTATTCACAGCCTTTGCCATGAAGCTCAAAATTGAGCTCAGGTGCATCCTGTTTCCACTGATCATCCTTGAGATTTTCCTACAGCTTAATTGGAGTCCACCTTTGGTAAATTCAGTTGACTGACATGATTTGGAAAGGCTCACACCTGTCTATATAAGGTCCCACACTTGACAGTGCATGTCTGAGCACAAACCAAGCATGAAGTCAAAGGAATTGTCTGTACACCTCTGAGACAGGATTGTCTTGAGGCACAAATCTGGGGAAGAGTACAGAAAAATATCTGCGGCTGTGAAGGTCCCAATGAGCACAGTGGTCTCCATCATCTATAAATGGAAGAAGTTTGGAACCACCAGGACTCTACCTAGAGCTGTCCGTCCGTCTAAACTAAGCGATCAGGGGATAAGGACCCTACTCAGGGAGGTGACCAAGAACCCGATGGTCACTCTGTCAGAGCTACAGCATTCCTCTGTGGAGAGAGGAGAACCTTCCAGGACAACCATCTCTGAAGCAATCCACCAATCAGGCCTGTATGGTAGAGTGGCCAGACAGAAGCCACTCCTTAGTAAAAAGCACATGGCAGCCCACTTGGAGTTTGCCAAAATGCACCTGAAGGACTCTCAGACCATGAGAAACAACATTCCCTGGTCTGATGAGACAAAGATTGAACTCTTTGGTGTGAATGCCAGGCGTCATGTTTGGAGGAGACCAGGCACCGCTCACCACCAGGCCAATACCATCCCTACAGTAAAGCATGGTGGTGGCAGCATCATGCTGTGGGGATGTTTTTCAATGGCAGGAACTGGGAGACTAGTCAGGATAGAGGGAAAAATGAATGCAGCAATGCACCGAGACATCCTGGATGAAAACCTGCTCCAGAGCGCTCTTGACCTCAGACTGGAGCAACGGTTCATCTTTCAGCAGGACAACGACCCTAAGCACACAGCCAAGATATCAAAGGAGTGGCTTCAGGACAACTCTGTGAATGTCCTTGAGTGGCCCACCCAGAGCTCAGACTTGAATCCGACTGAACATCTCTGGAGAGATCTGAAAATGGCTGTGCACCGACGCTTCCCATCCAACCTGATGGAGCTCGAGAGGTGCCGCAAAGAGGAATGGGCGAAACTGCCCAAAGATAGGTGTGCCAAGCTTGTGGCATCATATTCATAAAGACTCGAGGCTGTAATTGCTGCCAAAGGTGCATCAACAAAGTATTGAGCAAAGGCTGTGAATACTTATGTACATGTGATTTCTTAGTTTTTTTATTTTTTGTTTTGAATAAATTTGCAAAAATCTCAAAAACATTTGTTTCATGTTATCATGGGGTATTGTGTGTAGAATTTTGAGGGGGAAAAAAAGTAATTTATTCCAGTTTGGAATAAGGCTGTAACATAACAAAATGTGGAAAAAGTGAAGCACTAGGAATACTTTCTGGACGCGCACTGTACAATGTTAGGTCGACCCCATATGGGCGACACTGACTAAAGGTCGACGTGTATTAGGGTGACTGGGAAATAGTCCATACAAATTTTTTTTAACACAATATATATATATTTTTTTGGATGTAATTTTCACAGTCTGAGCACAGTGAACCCCAATTAGTGCACCGCGTCCCCTTGTACGGCTCGCTTCCGTCGCCATGCTGCGGGCAAGGTGCCTTGTTCCGTTACCGTTGCGCTCGGCACAGGTTACTATTCACAATCCTAATCCACGTGGATGGTAAAGTATTGGCAAGTTGACCTTTTGTCAGTGTCACCCTAATGCATGGTGACCAGATGAGGTAGGCCCAATGACTGTCTATACAGATCCCATAATTAATAGTCGTGTGTGTGTGTGTATATATTTGTGTGAGTATAGTGTCAGTGTGTGTGTCTGTGTGTGAGCATAGTGTCAGTGTGTGTGTGTGTGTGAGTATAGCGTCAGTGTCTGTGTGTGTGTGTATAGTGTCAGTGTGTGCATGTATAAATTAGTGATGAGCGGGTTCGGTTTCTCCGAAACCGAACCCCCCCGAACTTCACCTTTTTTACACGGGTCCGAGGCAGGTTCGAACCTTCCCGCCTTGCTCGGCTAACCCGAGCGCGCCCGACCGTCATCATCCCGCTGTCGGATTCTCGCGAGATTCGGATTCTATATAAGCAGCTGCGCGTCGCCGCCATTTTCACTCGTGCATTGGAGATGATAGGGAGAGGACGTGGCTGGCATCCTCTCCGTTTATTGTAGAAGTTGATTGGTTTACTTTATTTCTTATTTGTGGGGAGGACTGGGGAGCAGCTGTTAGGAGGAGTACAGTGCAGAGTTTTGCTGATAAGTGACCACCAGTTTTTATCCGTTCTCTGCCTGAAAAAAACGCTCCATACCATATCTGTGCTCAGTGTGCTGCATGGTATATCTGTGCTGAGTGCTCACACTGCTTAATTGTGGGGACTGGGGAGCAGCTATAGCAGGAGTACAGTGCAGAGTTTTGCGGACAGTGACCACCTGTATACGTTGTCTGCCTGAAACACACTCCATATCTGTGCTCACAGTGTGCTGCTTTATTGTGGGGACTGGGGACCACCAGTATAATTAATATTATATAGGAGTAGTACAGTGCAGAGTGCACTGCTGATACCTACCTCTGTGTCGTCACTCGTCATCCATTAAGTATACTATCCATCTGCATTGTATACCTGTGGTGCATTTTAGACTAGTTTAGCAGTTTGCTGACAGTGTCCACCAGTATACTATATATAGCAGTATGGTAGGCCACTGCTGTACCTACCTCTATGTCGTCACTCGTCATCCATTAAGTATACTATCCATCTACATTCTATACCTGTGGTGCATTTTAGACAGTTTTGCAGTTTGCTGACAGTGTCCACTAGTATACTATATATAGCAGTACGGTAGGCCACTGCTGTGTACCTACCTCTGTGTCGTCACTCGTCATCCATTAAGTATACTATCCATCTACATTGTATACCTGTGGTGCATTTTAGACAGTTTTGCAGTTTGCTGACAGTGTCCACCAGTATACTATATATAGCAGTAGGGTAGGCCACTGCTGTGTACCTACCTCTGTGTCGTCACTCGTCATCCATTAAGTATACTATCCATCTACATTCTATACCTGTGGTGCATTTTAGACAGTTTTGCAGTTTGCTGACAGTGTCCACCAGTATACTATATATATATATATATATACTTATAGCAGTACGGTAGGCCACTGCTGTACCTACCTCTGTGTCGTCACTCGTCATCCATTAAGTATACTATCTATCTACATTGTATACATGTGGTGCATTTTAGACAGTTTTGCAGTTTGCTGACAGTGTCCACTAGTATACTATATATAGCAGTACGGTAGGCCACTGCTGTGTACCTACCTCTGTGTCGTCACTCGTCATCCATTAAGTATACTATCCATCTACATTGTATACCTGTGGTGCATTTTAGACAGTTTTGCAGTTTGCTGACAGTGTCCACCAGTATACTATATATAGCAGTACGGTAGGCCACTGCTGTGTACCTACCTCTGTGTCGTCACTCGTCATCCATTAAGTATACTATCCATCTACATTGTATACCTGTGGTGCATTTTAGACAGTTTTGCAGTTTGCTGACAGTGTCCACCAGTATACTATATATAGCAGTACGGTAGGCCACTGCTGTGTACCTACCTCTGTGTCGTCACTCGTCATCCATTAAGTATACTATCCATCTACATTGTATACCTGTGGTGCATTTTAGACAGTTTTGCAGTTTGCTGACAGTGTCCACCAGTATACTATATATAGCAGTACGGTAGGCCACTGCTGTGTACCTACCTCTGTGTCGTCACTCGTCATCCATTAAGTATACTATCCATCTACATTGTATACCTGTGGTGCATTTTAGACAGTTTTGCAGTTTGCTGACAGTGTCCACCAGTATACTATATATAGCAGTACGGTAGGCCACTGCTGTGTACCTACCTCTGTGTCGTCACTCGTCATCCATTAAGTATACTATCCATCTACATTGTATACCTGTGGTGCATTTTAGACAGTTTTGCAGTTTGCTGACAGTGTCCACCAGTATACTATATATAGCAGTAGGGTAGGCCACTGCTGTGTACCTACCTCTGTGTCGTCACTCGTCATCCATTAAGTATACTATCCATCTACATTCTATACCTGTGGTGCATTTTAGACAGTTTTGCAGTTTGCTGACAGTGTCCACCAGTATACTATATATATATATATATACTTATAGCAGTACGGTAGGCCACTGCTGTACCTACCTCTGTGTCGTCACTCGTCATCCATTAAGTATACTATATATCTACATTGTATACATGTGGTGCATTTTAGACAGTTTTGCAGTTTGCTGACAGTGTCCACTAGTATACTATATATAGCAGTACGGTAGGCCACTGCTGTGTACCTACCTCTGTGTCGTCACTCGTCATCCATTAAGTATACTATCCATCTACATTGTATACCTGTGGTGCATTTTAGACAGTTTTGCAGTTTGCTGACAGTGTCCACCAGTATACTATATATAGCAGTACGGTAGGCCACTGCTGTGTACCTACCTCTGTGTCGTCACTCGTCATCCATTAAGTATACTATCCATCTACATTGTATACCTGTGGTGCATTTTAGACAGTTTTGCAGTTTGCTGACAGTGTCCACCAGTATACTATATATAGCAGTACGGTAGGCCACTGCTGTGTACCTACCTCTGTGTCGTCACTCGTCATCCATTAAGTATACTATCCATCTACATTCTATACCTGTGGTGCATTTTAGTTTTGCGCAGTAAATATAGTAGTAGGCCATTGCTATTGATACTGGCATATAATTCCACACATTAAAAAATGGAGAACAAAAATGTGGAGGTTAAAGGGAAAGATCAAGATCCAGTTCCACCTCGTGCTGAAGCTGCTGCCACTAGTCATGGCCGAGACGATGAAATGCCATCAACGTCGTCTGCCAAGGCCGATGCCCAATGTCATAGTAGAGAGCATGTAAAATTCAAAACACAAAAGTTCAGTAAAATGACCCAAAAATCAAAATTAAAAGCGTCTGAGGAGAAGCGTAAACTTGCTAATATGCCATTTACGACACGGAGTGGCAAGGAACGGCTGAGGGTGGCCTATGTTCATGGCTAGTGGTTCAGCTTCACATGAGGATGGAAGCACTCATCCTCTCGCTAGAAAAAAGAAAAAATTTAAGCTGGCAAAAGCACAGCAAAGAACTGTGCGTTCTTCTAAATCACAAATCCCCAAGGAGAGTCCAATTGTGTCGGTTGCGATGCCTGACCTTCCCAATACTGGACGGGAAGAGCTTGCGCCTTCCACCATTTACACGCCCCCTGCAAGTGCTGGAAGGAGCACCCGCAGTCCAGTTCCTGATAGTCAAATTGAAGATGTCAGTGTTGAAGTACACCAGGATGAGGAGGATATGGGTGTTGCTGGCGCTGGGGAGGAAATTGACAAGGAGGATTCTGATGGTGAGGTGGTTTGTTTAAGTCAGGCACCCGGGGAGACACCTGTTGTCCGTGGGAGGAATATGGCCCTTGACATGCCTGGTCAAAATACAAAAAAAATCAGCTCTTCGGTGTGGAATTATTTCAACACAAATGCGGACAACAGGTGTCAAGCCGTGTGTTGCCTTTGTCAAGCTGTAATAAGTAGGGGTAAGGACGTTAACCACCTCGGAACATCCTCCCTTATACGTCACCTGCAGCGCATTCATCATAAGTCAGTGACAAGTTCAAAAACTTTGGGTGACAGCGGAAGCAGTCCACTGACCACTAAATCCCTTCCTCTTGTAACCAAGCTCCTGCAAACCACACCACCAACTCCCTCAGTGTCAATTTCCTCCTTACCCAGGAAAGCCAATAGTCCTGCAGGCCATGTCACTGTCAAGTCTGACTGTCAGAGACGGTTTTGTTTGTGTCCCCGGAGGGGGCGCTAGTGGGTCAGTGGAGGTAGGTGGAATGAAGTGAGGAGGCTGTACTGGGTTTCTGCGCATGTGCACAATGTAGATTTATTAATAACAGAAAAGTCCAGATAATAATGCAGCAGAAAGTAAACAAACGAATGCAATGGAAATGACAATGGTAACGGCAATGGTAATGGCAATGGAATAGTATGGTTTGAAACTGAAAGTCTATGGCAGAGTTTGTAGCATGGAAATGAAAACCGGAATGGTTAAAACGTGGAGCCAGCAGAGATAGGAATAGTAGTAGCAAACCTGGTAGCAATGCAGGAGACGTGGTGTTAATGTCCACTGTGCTGGTGGAAAGCACAATCAGCTTGCAGGCTGAATCACAGGTGAGTTGTTAGAATGCACCTGGATAGGGAGTCTCTACTGCTGATGGCTGGAGCACACTGCAGGTGTGGAAGGTGTGAAGCCAAAAAGGTATTGCTGTGGTGCTGGTGCTTGTAGTTCCACGGAGTAGCAGATACAGGAGAATATCCAGGAACACGGAGACACAGGGGAGTATCCAGGAACACGGAGGATCAGGTGAATATCCAGGAACACGGAGGAACAGGATAACAGGTCCAAACACACGAGTCGCAGGAGTGACACAAAGTTCAGGACAACCTCTGACTCACCCAGCAGCTCCTGATATACCCCCTGACCGGCAGGCATTGGCTGGAGTGAGACAAGGGGGTGCGGCCAAGCTCCGGATTGGCCGCCGCACTTACACTGGGGAATACTGTCATGGCGGCGCCCATGCCGCGGCCCGGCAGGGACACGGCGCACTCACACGCCCGTTGACTCCAGAGGCGCCTCCAGGCCCGCGGCGACATCCATGAGCAGGGCGACAGGTGACAGCAACATGCAGTGACCCCAGACGGAGTCCGCTCCGGCGGACCGACATAACAGTGGTGAGTCGATTCCTGACAGTACCCCCTCCTTTATGGGTGGGCACCGAACACCCACGTGGCTTGGAAGGATGAGACCTGTGGAAAACACGGACCAACCTGGGAGCGTGGACATCAGCAGAGTTCACCCAACTCCTCTCCTCAGGACCATAACCGGCCCAGTCGATGAGATATTGCAGACGACCATACCGGTGACGGGAGTCCAGGATCTTCTCTATCTCGAACTCTATGCCCCGCTGAGTTGGAATGCTGGGGCCAACTGGAAGAGCTCTTTGGAAGCGATTCAGGACTAATGGTCTGAGGAGAGAGACATGGAAAGCATTAGGAATACGCAAAGAAGAGGGTAACTTGAGCTTGTAAGCCACAGGATTTAGAACTCTTTCGATGGAGAAAGGACCGATGAAGCGTGGTGCAAACTTCATCGAAGGCACTTTAAGACGAAGATTCCGGGTTGACAGCCAGACTTTATCCCCAGGTTTCAAGCTGGGAACTGCACGTCTCTTGCGGTCGGCAAAGAATTTGTACCGAGCAGAAGCCTTTTTGAGTGAAGTATGAATCTTCCTCCAGATGGTTGAGAACTGACTGAGGACAGTAGTGGCAGCAGGAACATCGATGCTAGGAAGGTCTTGAAAATCAGGAACTCGTGGATGTTGCCCATAAACAGCGAAGAACGGAGTGGTTTCAGTAGCTGTGTGGTAGCGGAAATTGTGAGCGAATTCGGCCCACGGGAGCAAATCCACCCAGTCATCTTGGGAAGATGATACGTACAGTCTCAGGAAAGTTTCCAACTCCTGGTTTACCCTCTCTGTCTGCCCATTCGTCTGAGGATGATATGCTGACGAGAACTTGAGATGGACCTGCATGGCAGAACAGAGAGCTCTCCAAAACCTTGCCACAAACTGGACTCCACGGTCAGATATTATTTCAGTGGGTAGTCCATGTAAACGGAAAATCTCCCGCAGGAAGATTTGAGCCAGTTTTGGAGCTGAAGGAAGTCCTTGGAGTGGAACAAAATGAGCCATTTTGGTGAATCTGTCGACCACTACCCAGATGGTGTTGTATCCTTGGGAGGAGGGAAGGTCAGAGACGAAATCCATCGACAGATGTGACCAAGGACGGCTGGGGATGGATAATGGCTGTAGTTGACCTGCTGGAGACTGACGAGGAGTCTTGTGCTGCACACATTTAGGACAAGACGCTACAAAGTCCTTGATGTCAACTTTCATTTTTGGCCACCAATATGTCCCGGAGAGAAATTTAAAAGTCTTTAGGACACCAGGATGCCCAGTAAACTTAGACTGATGGGCCCAAGACAGCAACTTAGAACGGAGTTCAGGAGCAACAAAAATCTTACCAGGGGGCGGAGCTGGAGAAACTTGTGATGAGGCAAATGCCACAGGATCCAGGATGGAGCGTGGTGCTGAATCGGACATCTCGTCCTCGGATTCCATGGATCGAGACAGGGCATCTGCTTTGGTATTCTGAGAACCTGGGCGGAAATGGAGCTTAAAATTAAAACGGGAGAAGAACATAGCCCATCGGGACTGGCGAGGATTAAGGCACTGAGCTGCCTTCAGATAGAGCAGGTTTTTATGATCCGTATAGATGTTAAATGGAAACTTCGCCCCTTCCAGGAGATACCTCCATTCCTCGAGGGCCAGTTTAATCGCCAGAAGCTCTTGATCTCCGATGGAATAATTAACTTCAGCAGGAAGAAATTTGCGGGAAAAGAATCCACAGGGATGGATCTTCCCGTCAGCTCCTATCTGAGAGAGAACAGCTCCCACTCCTACTGTGGAGGCATCCACCTCCAACTCGAATGGCTTATTAACATCAGGTTGTAGCAAGACTGGTGCGGTCATAAAAGCCATCTTGATTTTCTGAAACGCAGCCAGGGCATCTTCTGACCAGTTGGAATGATCTGCCCCTTTTCGAGTTAAGCTGGTAATAGGAGCAATGAGAGTTGAAAAGCCTCGGATGAATTTCCTATAATAATTGGCGAAGCCCAGGAATCGTTGAATTGACTTGAGAGTATTCGGAATGGACCAATTGGCAATGGCTTCCAATTTTGCCGGGTCCATCTGAAGATCCGATCCAGAAATTATATACCCCAGGAAGGGTACGGAGGCAACTTCGAAGGTGCACTTGGACAACTTGCCGTAGAGACGATTCTCACGAAGACGTCGGAGAACTTCACGGACTTGGAGACGATGAGAGGAGAGGTCTTGAGAGAAGATGAGGATATCGTCCAGGTAAACTACGAGATATTTGTACAGAACGTCACGGAAGATTTCATTAACAAAGTGCTGGAACACTGCTGGGGCATTGCTCAACCCGAATGGCATTACCAGGTACTCGTAATGGCCATCCCGAGTATTGAAAGCCGTCTTCCATTCATCACCGCTGCGGATTCTGATGAGATTATAGGCACCGCGGAGATCTAACTTGGTGAAGATGCGGGCTCCTTTGACCCTATCAAATAACTCGGTAATAAGAGGTAACGGGTAGCTGTTCTTAATGGTAATGTCATTAAGTCCCCGGTAGTCAATACATGGACGTAGTCCTCCATCTTTCTTTTTAACAAAAAAGAAACCTGCCCCAGCAGGTGATGATGAGGGACGGATGAATCCTTTCTGTAGATTTTCTTGGATGTATTTACTCATCGCTTCGGTTTCAGGAACAGATAACGGGTAGGTGCGCCCCCTAGGTGGTTTTTTGCCAGGAACAAGGTCGATGGGGCAATCCCACTCTCTATGGGGCGGTAGAACATCAGCGGCCTTTTCGCTGAAGACGTCAGCGAAGTCTTGGTAGGCCGTAGGAAGAGTAGGCGGGGTCTTGATTTCAGAAGTCTTGACAGGAACAACTTGGGCTAAACAAGACTGACGGCAATGTGACCCCCAAGCAGTTAGTTGTAATGTAGACCAGTCAATCTGTGGGTTATGTAGCTGGAGCCAGGGCATACCTAACACAATCTCCTGAGTTGCCTGTGGAATAACTAAAAACTTAATTAACTCAGAATGTAGGAACCCAACCCCCAGTATCACTGGCCTGGTTTGTTGAGTGATATACCCCTTAGAGATACGGCTACCATCTACTGCCGTAATGTAGACGGGACATGAAAGTTCACAGACCGGCAGATGAAACTTGTCTACCGCAGCTTGAGTGATGAAATTCCCCGCTGCACCACAGTCTACCAACGCAGTTGCAGATTGGAGTCCAGCCGCCGTCTCTAAGGTCACAGGAAGAATGAGATCTTGGGTTGAAGGAGCTTGCTTGAAAGATCCCAACTTGACTCCTCCCTTACAAGTCAGGATCTGGCGTTTCCCGAACGCACTGGACAAGAACTTATTTGGTGGCCTACTGCCGCACAGTAAAGACACAGTCTCTCACGGAGTCTCCTTGACCGCTCCTCAGCAGTTAAGCGGGACCTATTAATTTGCATAGGCTCATCAGAAGGTGGAGGCTGCAACTGTACAGGAGGTACCATTCTTGGTTTGCGACACTCAGCACGAGCACGCTCATTGTTGCGTTCGCGGATGCGAGAGTCCAACTTGATACATAGGGAGATTAGCTCGGGTAATTGCTCAGGAATATCACGAGTTGCCAGTTCATCTTTTATCCTCTCTGAGAGTCCATGCCAGAAGGCTGCTACTAAGGCTTGGTTATTCCACTGGATCTCTGCGGCTAGCGTCTGGAACTGGATGACGTATTGACCCATACTGCGAGTCCCTTGACGGAGCTGGAGAAGATCTGCGGAGGCTGAAGTTGCACGACCCGGTTCATCGAAGATGCGTCTGAAGATGGAAACAAACTCGGCATAGTTGTTCATCAACGGGTCGGCACGTTCCCACAGAGGAGACACCCAGCTCAGGGCTGATCCAGAGAGCAGTGAGATGATATAAGCAACCTTGGATCTTGGCGTGGGAAAATTATGAGGTAAAAGTTCAAACTGGACTTCACACTGGTTGAGGAACCCACGGCATAACTTCGGACTGCCATCATACCTGCTAGGCACAGGCAAGTGCAAACGAGATACAGGAGCAGATGCAGCCGGAGAAGAAGAAGAACCCCCAACACTGGCATGTGCAGGGGTAACAGGAACTGGAGGTGCAGGCGCACTTAGCAGAGATTGTTGTAACGTATCAATCCGGGAAGACATCCCTTGCAGAAACTGGAATATCTGCTGCTGCACAACCTCTTGTCCATCCAAACGGGAGACCAGATTTTTTAAGGCCCCTGACCCCACACTCTGACCACCGTCCGAGTCCATCGGTCCTGAACTTACTGTCAGAGACGGTTTTGTTTGTGTCCCCGGAGGGGGCGCTAGTGGGTCAGTGGAGGTAGGTGGAATGAAGTGAGGAGGCTGTACTGGGTTTCTGCGCATGTGCACAATGTAGATTTATTAATAACAGAAAAGTCCAGATAATAATGCAGCAGAAAGTAAACAAACGAATGCAATGGAAATGACAATGGTAACGGCAATGGTAATGGCAATGGAATAGTATGGTTTGAAACTGAAAGTCTATGGCAGAGTTTGTAGCATGGAAATGAAAACCGGAATGGTTAAAACGTGGAGCCAGCAGAGATAGGAATAGTAGTAGCAAACCTGGTAGCAATGCAGGAGACGTGGTGTTAATGTCCACTGTGCTGGTGGAAAGCACAATCAGCTTGCAGGCTGAATCACAGGTGAGTTGTTAGAATGCACCTGGATAGGGAGTCTCTACTGCTGATGGCTGGAGCACACTGCAGGTGTGGAAGGTGTGAAGCCAAAAAGGTATTGCTGTGGTGCTGGTGCTTGTAGTTCCACGGAGTAGCAGATACAGGAGAATATCCAGGAACACGGAGACACAGGGGAGTATCCAGGAACACGGAGGATCAGGTGAATATCCAGGAACACGGAGGAACAGGATAACAGGTCCAAACACACGAGTCGCAGGAGTGACACAAAGTTCAGGACAACCTCTGACTCACCCAGCAGCTCCTGATATACCCCCTGACCGGCAGGCATTGGCTGGAGTGAGACAAGGGGGTGCGGCCAAGCTCCGGATTGGCCGCCGCACTTACACTGGGGAATACTGTCATGGCGGCGCCCATGCCGCGGCCCGGCAGGGACGCGGCGCACTCACACGCCCGTTGACTCCAGAGGCGCCTCCAGGCCCGCGGCGACATCCATGAGCAGGGCGACAGGTGACAGCAACATGCAGTGACCCCAGACGGAGTCCGCTCCGGCGGACCGACATAACAGTGGTGAGTCGATTCCTGACACTGACGAGTCATCTCCTGCCTGGGATTCCTCCGATGCATCCTTGAGTGTAACACCTACTGCTGCTGGCGCTGCTGTTGTTGCTGCTGGGATTCGATCGTCATCCCAGAGGGGAAGTCGGAAGACCACTTGTACTACTTCCAGTAAGCAATTGACTGTCCAACAGTCCTTTGCGAGGAAGATGAAATATCACAGCAGTCATCCTGCTGCAAAGCGGATAACTGAGGCCTTGGCAGCCTGGGTGATGAGAAACGTGGTTCCGGTATCCATCGTTAATTCAGAGCCAACTAGAGACTTGATTGAGGTACTGTGTCCCCGGTACCAAATACCATCTAGGTTCCATTTCTCTAGGCAGGCGATACCGAAAATGTGAACACACACCTCAGAAAAAGACTCACCAGTGTCTTAAAAAATGCAGTTGTACCCAATGTCCACTTAACCACGGACATGTGGACAAGTGGAGCAGGGCAGACTCAGGACTATATGACTGTGACAGCCCACTGGGTAGATGTATTGCCTCCCGCAGCAAGAACAGCAGCGGCGGCACCAGTAGCAGCATCTCGCAAACGCCAACTCGTTCCTAGGCAGGCTACGCTTTGTATCACCGCTTTCCAGAATAGGCACACAGCTGAAAACCTCTTACGGCAACTGAGGAAGATCATCGCAGAATGGCTTACCCCAATTGGACTCTCCTGGGGATTTGTGACATCGGACAACGCCAGCAATATTGTGCGTCCATTACATCTGGGCAAATTCCATCACGTCCCATGTTTTGCACATACCTTGAATTTGGTGGTGCAGAATTATTTAAAAAACGACAGGGGCGTGCAAGAGATGCTGTCGGTGGCCCGAAGAATTGCGGGCCACTTTCGGCATTCAGGCACCGCGTACAGAAGACTGGAGCACCACCAAACATTCCTGAACCTGCCCTGCCATCATCTGAAGCAAGAGGTGGTAACAAGGTGGAATTCAACCCTCTATATGCTTCAGAGGATGGAGGAGCAGCAAAAGGCCATTCAAGCCTATACATCTGGCCACGATATAGGCAAAGGAGGTGGAATGCACCTGACTCAAGCGCAGTGGAGAATGATTTCAACGTTGTGCAAGGTTCTGCAACCCTTTGAACTTGCCACACGTGAAGTCAGTTCAGACACTGCCAGCCTGAGTCAGGTCATTCCCCTCATCAGGCTTTTGCAGAAGAAGCTGGAGACATTGAAGGAGGAGCTAAAACCGAGCGATTCCGCTAGGCATGTGGGACTTGTGGATGGAGCCCTTAATTCGCTTAACCAGGATTCACGGGTGGTCAATCTGTTGAAATCAGAGAACTACATTTTGGCCACTGTGCTCGATCCTAGATTTAAAACCTACGTTGTATCTCTCTTTCCGGCAGACACAAGTCTGCAGAGGTTCAAAGACCTGCTGGTGAGAAAATTGTCAAGTCAAGCGGAACGTGACCCGTCACCATCTCCTCCTTCACATTCTCCCGCAACTGGGGGTGTGAGGAAAAGGCTAAGAATTCCGAGCCCACCCGCTGGCGGTGATGCAGGGCAGTCTGGAGCGAGTGCTGACATCTGGTCCGGACTGAAGGACCTGCCAACGATTACCGACATGTCGTCTACTGTCACTGCATATGATTCTCTCACCATTGAAAGAATGGTGGAGGATTATATGAGTGACCGCATCCAAGTAGGCACGTCAGACAGTCCGTACGTATACTGGCAGGAAAAAGAGGCAATTTGGAGGCCCTTGCACAAACTGGCTTTATTCTACCTAAGTTGCCCTCCCTCCAGTGTGTACTCCGAAAGAGTGTTTAGTGCAGCCGCTCACCTTGTCAGCAATCGGCGTACGAGGTTAGTTCCAGAAAATGTGGAGAAGATGATGTTCATTAAAATTAATTATAATCAATTCCTCCGTGGAGACATTCACCAGCAGCAATTGCCTCCAGAAAGTACACGGGGACCTGAGATGGTGGATTCCAGTGGGGACGAATTAATAATCTGTGAGGAGGGGGATGTACACAGTGAAAGGGGTAAGGAATCGGAGGATGATGATGAGGTGGACATCTTGCCTCTGTAGAGCCAGTTTGTGCAAGGAGAGATTGATTGCTTCTTTTTTGGTGGGGGCCCAAACCAACCAGTCATTTCAGTCACAGTCGTGTGGCAGACCCTGTCACTGAAATGATGGGTTCGTTAAAGTGTGCATGTCCTGTTTATACAACATAAGGGTGGGTGGGAGGGCCCAAGGACAATTCCATCTTGCACCTCTTTTTTCTTTCATTTTTCTTTGCATCATGTGCTGTCTGGGTACAATTTTTTGGAAGGGCCATCCTGTCTTGATTGACACTGCAGTGCCACTCCTAGATGGGCCAGGTGTTTGTGTCGGCCACTTGTGTCGCTTAGCTTAGTCACACAGCTACCTTGGTGCGCCTCTTTTTTTCTTTGCATCATGTGCTGTTTGGGGACAATTTTTTGGAAGGGCCATCCTGTCTTGATTGACACTGCAGTGCCACTCCTAGATGGGCCAGGTGTTTGTGTCGGCCACTTGTGTCGCTTAGCTTAGTCACACAGCGACCTTGGTGCGCCTCTTTTTTTCTTTGCATCATGTGCTGTTTGGGGACAATTTGTTGGAAGGGCCATCCTGTCTTGATTGACACTGCAGTGCCACTCCTAGATGGGCCAGGTGTTTGTGTCGGCCACTTGTGTCGCTTAGCTTAGTCACACAGCCACCTTGGTGCGCCTCTTTTTTTCTTTGCATCATGTGCTGTTTGGGGACTTTTTTTGAAGGGCCATCCTGCCTGACACTGCAGTGCCACTCCTAGATGGGCCAGGTGTTTGTGTCGGCCACTTGTGTCGATTAGCTTAGTCACACAGCCACCTTGGTGCGCCTCTTTTTTTCTTTGCATCATGTGCTGTTTGGGGACTATTTTTTTGAAGGGCCATCCTGCCTGACACTGCAGTGCCACTTCTAGATGGGCCAGGTGTTTGTGTCGGCCACTAGGGTCGCTTAGCTTAGCCATCCAGCGACCTCGGTGCAAATTTTAGGACTAAAAATAATATTGTGAGGTGTGAGGTGTTCAGAATAGACTGAAAATGAGTGGAAATTATGGTTATTGAGGTTAATAATACTATGGGATCAAAATGACCCCCAAATTCTATGATTTAAGCTGTTTTTTAGGGTTTTTTGAAAAAAACACCCGAATCCAAAACACACCCGAATCCGACAAAAACATTTCGGTGAGGTTTTGCCAAAACGTGTCCGAATCCAAAACACGGCCGCGGAACCGAACCCAAAACCAAAACACAAAACGCGAAAAATTTCCGGTGCACATCACTAGTATAAATGGCACAGTACTCTGGTGTATGAGAACCTGCATGTATAGTGAGGTACAGTATACACGGTGCCTCTGTACACATTATTAGCATTTGCACGTTCATGTAATGTTATATAAGTTTGTGTAATTGAATCCCCTATACCAGGGCTGGCTGAACCGGTCCTCGAGATCTATCAACAGGTCATGTTTTCCAGCCTCCTGGAGACCTGTAGAATTGTCAGTTAGGAATGAATGCAGCACATCGTATTAGTAATGACTGCACCTGTGCACCAGCCAGGTGATCTGGAAAATGTGACCTGTTGGTCGATCTCGAGGACTGGTTTGGCCAGCTCTGCTCTAAACTGCATGCATCCGTTACGCTGTCCTGGGCTTAGTGTCTGTAACAGACAGATCCAAACTGCTTTCCAGGCACAGAGGCATCTGCAGCGATCACCCCCCCCCTAGTGTATTATGGGTACGCTGTGACCTATGGTACTATTAGTGACATTTCTCTGGTTCTGTGCCGACGACCTGCTAGCCCAGGAGCCCTGCAACAAAGGTGGCATCTCCTGTTCTGTGGTGCTCTGCAGGCCACAGGGCACTGCACACTTAGATAGGATGGTTTTATGGATTTACTATGTTATAGAGATGTGCACTGACCCCCATGGTTTGGATCTATATTGACTTTATCTTTGTTTTGGTTTTACCAAGACCGCCCTCACATGTTTTGAATCTGTATTAACTTCATGTTTTGCTTTTTTCAAAACCACCCACATGATAATGTTTCATCCAGTTTAGGCCAAGTGCTGCAGCAAGCTGGCTGGTTACTAAGCGACAGAGCAGACTGAAGTGCTTGGTTTGTTTGGGCCCCCACAAAACAAGCTACCAATGGGCTTAGGGAAACTAAGCTAACAGTTCGGCAGTGGCAAGATGTAATCGTCACTACCATCCTCACCCTCATCAGTGTACATCATCTTCACACAATATTAATTCATCCACGCTGGATTCCGCCATTACAGAAGTCTCTGTACTTAGGCTGTAAAGGTCTTCCTCATGGAATTTGTAGTTCGTTTTGATGAACATCATCTTTTCCACATTTTGAGGAAGTAGCCTCCTATGCCGATCGCTGACAATGTTCCCGGCTGTGCTGAAAATTATTTTTTTAATACACACTGGAGGCTGGGAAGCTTAAGTAAAGTAAAGCCAGTTTGTGGAAGGGCCTCCCAATTTCCTTTTTTCTTCCAGACGTCAAAGGGACTCTGTGATCTGCCTTTGTATGCTATCATTAAAATAACCATAACCCTCCAGCAATCTTTGTATGGTGACCATATTAGATGGAGTTGCGGTAAAGATGTCACTAATTTTGGCCAATTCTTTTAGATCCAACCAGATGTCAAAATGTTATTTTTGCTCTTTTGCATCACCACTGGGTCTCTTAGCAAAGCGGAGATTTTTCCTGGCAGCAGCAATTGCCGGAGAAACTGAAAGAAGAGACGCTATTGTGTCATGTACCCCTTGAACTGGCAACTTGCTTACCGGGAGCTCTTTGCATCTCTTAGGATCTGGGTCAGTCGGAAAGAAAGACACAACGTGTGACTTAAACCTAGGATCAAGTATGGTCGCCAAAATGTAGTGATCCGATTTCAAGATGTTGACAACCCTTGGGTCCTGAAGATGCGAATAAAGGACTTGCGCTACAAGTCCGACATACATTGTGGAATCACTTTGTTTCATCTCCTTCAGTTTCGCAAGCTGCTTTCCAAAGTGTCTAATTCGGTGAATAAAATGACTCAAGCTGGTAGTGTCTGAACTCACAGGTGACTGCTTCGAATGGTTTCAGCACCTTGCACAACACGGAAAGTATTCTCCACTGCACTGGACTGAGGTACATCCCCTCCTCTCCCAATGTTGTATAGCTATGGATGGCTTTTTGCTGTTACGTCATCTACTGAAGCGTATAAGGGGTGGAATTCCACCTTGTTACCACTTCTTGCTTCAGTTTATGGCTGGGCAAACTAAACTTTTCTTGCATGTGCTGCAATTTTCTTCATACAGCTGCTGAACTCCAAAAATATCCCACAGACAGCATCTCCTGCATGCCCTGCAATTTCCTAAAAAGCCCTGTACCACTAAGTTTATCATGAAAGCAAAACATGGGACATGTTGGAATTTCCCCAGCTGTAATGCTCTCACAATATTTGTGGCATTAACAGAAATCACAAATCCCGGGGAGAGTAGAAGCAGTGTAAGTCATTGTGCAACGATTTCCCTGAGTTTTTCTAACAGGTTGTCAGCGGTGTGCCTGTTGGTGAATCCGGTGCGTGCTTCTGAATGAGCTGGGATTGTTTGCTAGATGCTGCTGTTGTCCTTGCTGAAGGCGATACACCCACCCAGTAGGTTATCACAATAATGTAATCTTTAGTTTGCTCAGTTCTGCTTGCTTACATAACTGTGGTTAAGTGGACAGTGGGCACAATGGGATTTTGTAGGCCAATAATTAGGTGTTTTTAAGTCCTGGCATAACCAAGGTATTGCTTGTCCAGTAAAATGGAACCGAGATGGAATATGGTACCAGGCACACATGATCTCGACTAACCGTGTAAAGCCCACTGCATTAATGGTAGATATTGGCTGCAGATCTAATACTTGCATGGCCGCTATGGCGTCAGTGATCCGCTGTGCGACTGGGTGAGAGCTGTCATGCTTCCTCTTGCAAATGATTTTTTTTGTCAGTTTGAAACTATTAGAAGTCCTCTAGTTCTCCTTCTGGGATGAAGATCCACCCACAGCAGCAGCTGGTCTAGCGCACAAGGATTCTTCTGAGAAATCTTGGAGAGGGTAGACATCACCTAGTCTTATCTTGGATGCAGTACTACCTCCAGTTATTAGTGAG
The DNA here is from genome assembly GCF_028390025.1 of Pseudophryne corroboree. Classification (NCBI taxonomy): domain Eukaryota; kingdom Metazoa; phylum Chordata; class Amphibia; order Anura; family Myobatrachidae; genus Pseudophryne; species Pseudophryne corroboree. The sequence continues at coordinate 848,494,442 of NC_086448.1, forward strand.
GATACTGAGGATGAAGGTGTTGGTGGTGGAGATGGCAGGTGCTGGGATCTAGCTGAGAGAAGCAAGATAGCGGATGCTGGACTTCTTGTTGGGTTTTTTTTTTTAGTACAAGTTTCTGATTTTCCCAAAACCTTTCCATGAACTGCAAATTATATAACAGGGAGGTTCCTAGATGGTTAAGGTTCCTACCTTTACTTACTGTGACTTTACAAATGCTACACATGGCTAGACAAATGTTGTCAGGACTTAGGTAAAAATAATTCCACCCATAAGGTGGATTTTTTGGTCTTATGCCAAGGAATGACAATGGCCTTCTTATCATGGGCAAAGACATCTTTCACTGGTACCTGACATAAACAACATCCTCATTAGCCCTGGTGTCAGCTACACAAATATCCATCTCGTCCTGTTGCACTTCCACAGTGGCAGCCTCAATTTTTCTGTCACCAGCTATTCTTGTGCTGCTCATCATCCCCACCTTTGCAAAGAGTACATAAATGGTGGAAGGAGGCTTCTCTATGAGTACAGTATCAGAAAGGTCAGGCTCACACCTAGTATTCATGGACACACTTAGACTCTTCTAAGGGATTTGTGATGTTTCTGAACACAGTTTGTTCCACTGCCTTAATGGGGGTTTTCAGCACTGATTTCTGGTTTTTATTTTATTATTTCTTTTTTTACACCTCTTCTACACTCTGAGTGAGAAGGGCTTGCATCCAAAACTCTTTTTGCCTCATTTCGAAGTCTGGAATTGGTAGGGAGATCCGAGAGGCAGGTCTGGATTTTCTCGGATTGGGTAAATTTGGTTGGGCTCAGTTCTCAGAGAACTAAGCCCACTCATCTCTGTAGGTTATGAATTTATATTAAATAGATATAGTTTGAAAGAAGATTTCATGTGTCTCATGCCTTATTGCAGAGGCTGCACCTATCATGCCTCATTATACAGCTTTACACATATAGGACAGTCTATTAGATATCCGAACACTCTAACCAGTGTGTCAGGAGAGCCACATCCATTATTAGAGGGGAGAGGAACCTGGTACATGCTGTAACTCTAGAGGACATTACATAAGAGAAGGTTCTAAATATAGGAACCAGACAGAGGACGGGGACTGGGGGTGAGAGAGAGAGACAGACGGCCATGTATCTGCATTATTAGAGAGAGAGAGAGAGAGAGAGAGAGAGACGGCCATGTATCTGCATTATTAGAGACAGAAAGGAAGCGAGAGAGAGACAGGCGGTCATGTAAAGACATGTGTGAGGTGATTGTGACTCGGAAGGCGACTGGCCCAGCTCTGGATTACTGGTTGTCACTTCTATCAGGGCATACAGATGCTGTACAGGACCTGCTGGAGGACCCAGACAACCTCATTCACCCCAACGCTTTGTTTGATACAAGTGATGTGGAGGAATGGAGGAACTATCGGTACCATGCTCTGAGTATGTGACCTCACTGTGAGTGTGAGTGGCTGCTGTGTACTAGGTGTGTGACCATGGGGTGTCTGGGAGTCAGCGTCACCAAAGTTATCGCATTAGTCTCCGTTTGGGTTGGGAGCAAATCTAGCTGAAGGGTCCTTATTGGCCCCACGCTGAGCTACAAAGGGCGCTGCATCTGCACATAGCATCCAGTTATGGTGCAGCCTGATTCTGGCACTGTGCTGTGACTAGGGCGCACCCTCGCCCCGTCCTCCTCCGTCTGCACAGCTCAGCGTCACCCCAGACTCTGTCTATACCATGTGTCTATGATGTGTTTTCCTTTCATTGTTATCTTGTAATGTTTGTGACTGTTGAGTAACGCCCTCTGCGCTGTCTCCACATAGGTCCCGCATACCCATAGTAAGGGAGGAGCGCTGCTGCGTATGTGTGACCTCCTTCTGTGCATGCACACCTTACTGCCTGTTCTTCCTCCATCCTCCGGACAGGTGATTGGCAGATCCTATAGGTGTTGGTACAGGTGTGACGGTGGTCAGTCCACACAATTGATAACTTAATCAGGTCTTTGGTTTATTATCCAGGCAGGGCAGGTTTGCAGGATGACACAGGGTAAATGCGTGGGCAGGTGCAGCATGTACACAGTGCACATACAATGGATGTACCAGATCCAGCCAGCAAGGTGTGGCAGTGGAGTATGCACTCACTCAGTGGCAGAACTCCCAGAGACAATAGAGGCATTTGCTGCCGGGCATCAGCTGTCAGAGGGGCACCAAGAAAGAAAGTCTGAGGGTGCTGCTGAACTAGAAAATATCTCTCTCCACTCAATTCATAGTGATTAGGGTCAGTCGCTGCTGACTGCTGTCCAAGCTCAGAAACCCTCCTTGAAGACCCTTCAGCTGAAGAGTCTAGAATGTGTCTGATAAAAGATCAAAGTGTGTACAGTGAGCTACAGCTCTGCTGCTGTGTCTTATATGAGGAAAGATAGGAGAGCAGAAGTTGGTTTTAAGAAAATGCACTAAATATTATAATAAAACTTTTAAAGGGGGGTATTTGTCAAAGCTTGGAGAGAGATAAAATTATGAGAGATAAAGTACCAACCAATCAGCTCCTAACTGTCATTCTTCAAACACAGGGCGGGATGTACTAACCTCCTCCTCTGCAGTATGTGGTTTTCTCTGTGCTCCCTGTGTTATCTCCGTGGTTACTGGTCTCCGCTCCGCTGCCCGGCGCTACACGTTGCTCCCCCACACTCCCCATTATTTTCTACTGCGGTCCGCCTCATCACCACCACCACCACCTTCTATTTCCTCTCCGGGCGCCTGGCATGAACTTACACCCCTGCACTCACTAGCGCACGTTCAGCAGCACGGAGGTGTTTGTGCAGTCTCAGGGGCACTAGCTATGACTGTGTATATGCAGTAGTGCACAAGGTTGGAGGTCACATCTCCAGGTGTCCAGGGTCCTTGTGCTGCCAGACAGGGTCAGTGCAGGGTGATCAACACCCCGTAGTGCCGTTCTCTCTCTGAGACAGTGCGGCAGCGATACCAGTGGCGGTGCCACCTATCACCACAGCGTCACCAACGCTGGCCGCACTACAGGTGCCACTGCCACCACTGCATGTACCTGCAAGCACAGCACACCGCCTGCATTAACCCTCTGCTGGCTGGATTTGTCTCCCATTGCACCTTCTTACATTGAGCTGCATTAACCCCATGTTGTCTAACATGACTGACCTCCATCACACCCTGCGTCATCTATCCGTGTGAGTTCTGCCAGCACAGCTGTAACAACGAGGAATAAAGGCTCTGAGGGCGGGATGTACTAAAGCACTAAACACATTTACACTATTCATTTTTTGAGCTGCCCGGATGACTGGTTGTGCGATTCTCTGCTCTTCTACCACGTAGACGTGGATACAGGAACGTTTCTCCTCTCCATACATAGCACCACTCCCCGCTGAGCCCTACGGGGGCCGCATCACTAAGAGACGTGACAGCTCAGGGAAATTGCCGTTTCATTGCAGTTGTCTGTTGTATACATAGGGAGGAAAGAGAAAATGTCTCTTCTCCAGCTGAAATGCACACACTCCTATGTGTAATGACTTACCTTTCCAGAGTTCCGCATCGCCGGCACTGCAGCAGCGACATAATCACTGGCAAAATGGCCGCCATGAATGTGCAGTAGTGATCTGTCGCTGGAACATGACTGACGCCATGTTTCCAAGGGGCCTGTACTTGCGCAGTAGATTCGGTACAATGCCAGAGTCTACGTGTGCTACAGAGAGGAGGGGGCCAGCCAGAGCCTGGATCCACCCGGAGCCTGCACACGGGCCCTCTCCCCTGTTATACTGCCCCTGGAGGGGGATCCACCCCGAGCCTGCACACGGGCCCTCTCCCCTGTTATACTGCCCCTGGAGGGGGATCCACCTCGAGCCGGCACACGGGCCCTCTCCCCTGTTATACTGCCCCTGGTGGGGGATCCACCCCGAGCCTGCACACGGGCCCTCTCCCCTGTTATACTGCCCCTGGCATGGGATCCACCCCGAGTCTGCACACGGGCCCTCTCCCCTGTTATACTGCCCCTGGAGGGGGATCCACCCCGAGTCTGCACACGGGCCCTCTCCCCTGTTATACTGCCCCTGGAGGGGGATCCACCTGGAGCCTGCACACGGGCCCTCTCCCCTGTTATACTGCCCCTGGAGGGGGATCCACCTGGAGCCTGCACACGGGCCCTCTCCCCTGTTATACTGCCCCTGGAGGGGGATCCACTCGGAGCCTGCACACAGGACCTCTCCCCTGTTATACTGCCCCTGGAGGGGGATCCACCTGGAGCCTGCACACGGGCCCTCTCCCCTGTTATACTGCCCCTGGAGGGGGATCCACCCCGAGCCTGCACCCGGGCCCTCTCCCCTGTTATACTGCCCCTGGAGGGGGATCCACTCGGAGCCTGCACACAGGACCTCTCCCCTGTTATACTGCCCCTGGAGGGGGATCCACCCCGAGTCTGCACACGGGCCCTCTCCCCTGTTATACTGCCCCTGGCGTGGGATCCACCTGGAGCCTGCACACGGGCCCTCTCCCCTGTTATACTGCCCCTGGAGGGGGATCCACTCGGAGCCTGCACACAGGACCTCTCCCCTGTTATACTGCCCCTGGAGGGGGATCCACCCCGAGTATGCACACAGGACCTCTCCCCTGTTATACTGCCCCTGGAGGGGGATCCACCCCGAGTCTGCACACGGGCCCTCTCCCCTGTTATACTGCCCCTGGCGTGGGATCCACCTGGAGCCTGCACACGGGCCCTCTCCCCTGTTATACTGCCCCTGGAGGGGGATCCACCTGGAGCCTGCACACGGGCCCTCTCCCCTGTTATACTGCCCCTGGAGGGGTATCCACTCGGAGCCTGCACACAGGACCTCTCCCCTGTTATACTGCCCCTGGAGGGGGATCCACCTGGAGCCTGCACACGGGCCCTCTCCCCTGTTATACTGCCCCTGGAGGGGGATCCACCCCGAGCCTGCACCCGGGCCCTCTCCCCTGTTATATACTGCCCCTGGAGGGGGATCCACTCGGAGCCTGCACACAGGACCTCTCCCCTGTTATACTGCCCCTGGAGGGGGATCCACCCCGAGTCTGCACACGGGCCCTCTCCCCTGTTATACTGCCCCTGGATAGATCCCTGCCCGGCACTCACCACTTGCGCATGGTCAGTAGACGGTGCAGTTGTGCGCCCGGCGCCCAGAGAAGTAGGCATCACTTCTTACACACCGCATGGACAGACCTCTACCAGTGTATTTAATACATTCGCCGAATCCTAATTTCTTATGGTCATGCATAGCATAATGATAGCAAATGCTAATTATCAGGTCTAGGACTCACTAATTGATAAATATGAGCAGACACGAGAGGTGGATAAGCTCTAGGTAACAGGCCGGTGCATGATAGTGCGCAGGGCTACAGAGTCAGTGCAGCAGGTGCCCATGCGCCCTGCGTCTATTCACCACTGATAGGAGCCTCCCAACTGCCCCCCATCAGTGCGGCCTGCGGGAGGGACAGCGAGACAGTCCCAAAAAAACGTGAATGTCCTGCAAAAATCAGGACAGTTAGGAGGTATGGCCTCAAGTCTTTTTGAATATGATGCCACAAGCTTGGCATACCTATCTTTGGGCAGTTTCGCCCATTCCTCTTTGCCGCATCTCTCAAGCTCCATCAGGTTGGATGGGAAGCGTCGGTGCACAGTCATTTTCAGATCTCTCCAGAGATGTTCAATCGGATTCAAGTCTGGGTTCTGGCTGGGCCACTCAAGGACATTCACAGAGTTGTCCTGAAGCCACTTCTTTGATATCTTGGCTGTGTGCTTAGGGTCGTTGTCCTGCTGAAAGATGAACCGTCGCCCCATTCTGAGGTCAAGACCGCCCTGGAGCAGGTTTTCATCCAGATGTCTCTGTACATTGCTGCATTCATCGTTCCCTCTATCCTGACTAGTCTCCCAGTTACTGCTGCTGAAAACCATCTCCACAGCAAGATTCTGCCACCACCATGCGTCACTGTAGGGATGGTATTGGCCTGGTGATGAGCGGTGCCTGGTTTCCTCCAAACATGACGCCTGGCATTCACACCAAAGAGTTCAATCTTTGTCTCATCAGACCAGAGAATTTTGTTTCTCATGGTCTAAGAGTCCTTCAGGTGCATTTTGACAAACTCCAGGTGGGCTGCCATGTGCTTTTTACTAAGGAGTGGCTTCCACCTGGCCACTCTACCATACAGGCCTGATTGGTGGATTGCTGCAGAGATGGTTGTCCTTCTGGAAGGTTCTCCTCTCTCCACAGAGGAATGCTGTAGCTCTGACAGAGTGACTATTGGGTTCTTGGTCACCTCCCTGACTAGGACCCTTCTTCCCTGATCGCTTAGTTTAGATGGCCGGCCAGCTCAAGGTACAGTCCTGGTGGTTCCAAACTTCATCCATTTACGGATGATGGAGGCCACTGTGCTTACTGGGACCTTCAAAGCAGCAGATATTTTTCTGTACGCTTCCCCAGACTTGTGCCTCGAGACAATCCTGTCTCGGAGGTCTACAGACAATTCCTTTGACTTCATGCTTCGTTTGTGCTCATACATGCACTGTCAAGTGTGGGACCTTATATAGACAGGTGTGCGCCTTTCCAAATCATGCCCAATCAACTGAATTTACCACAGGTGGACTCCAACTAAGCTGTAGGAACATCTCAAGGATGGGGAAGACAGGCAGGTTTTTTATTTTTGATAAATTTGTAAAAATCTCCCAAAAAAACTTTTTCACGTTGTCATTATGGAGTATAGTGTGTAGAATTTTGAGGGGAAAAAATGAATTTATTAAGGCTGCAACAACAAAATGTGAAGAGCTGTGAATACTTTCCGATTATACAGCATGTATATGTGTGTGTGTGTATATATATATATATATATAATATATTTATATATTTATTATTATTTTTTTTTTTTTTACATATACGGTATATAAAATAGCTAATTTATATTATAATTTTAATTTTAGACCCTAGGACTACCCTGTCTTAAGTACCCCAGGCCACCCAATGCCTTAATCCAGCTCTGCCTGCAATGTGATAGAGGTGAAGTGACTGCATTAGTGATATATATGGACATTCCCCTCCCCCCATGCGTTACTGTGCATGCGTGGCCTACTGACCACACGTGCAGCGGCCACTGCCATAGCTGTGGGAGTACATCTGACAGGTGCGCAGCGGAGAGAGACTGCAGCACCCCTTCATACATTGGGGTGGTATTTTACATATGCGGGTAAAACGTGTTTTCAGGGATATTGAATGATAAATAGCGAACCCTCCACCGGCCACATACAGTTCCGCTACTTTCTATTATTCCAGTAGATGTTATCCAGCGGATCTCCTGACCTGCAGTACCCTCCACACCGCTCACCGTAGTGTAGAATGTTATGTTCTGTTGCACTAATTTGCTTTACCCAGAACACAGTGACTAGTCCTGACTTGTGAGACAACTGAGGACGTGTCCCCTCTCTTTCCCCCAGGGATCTGGTCTCTGACGTATGAGGAGGAGCTCACCTGCCCTCTCTACATCACTGCAAGCCGCGGGTACATAGATTGCCTCCAGCTGCTCCTCAGGAAGGGGGCAGATGTGGACTTTGCTCCTAGTGGAGAAACCGCCTTACATGGGGCTTGTGAAAATTCCCAAACAGAATGTGTGAGGGCCCTGCTCAGCTACGGGGCCAATCCCAACGCCGAGTGTCAAGAGGGTTTGTTCCCTCTCCACCACTGCAAGACATCCGAGTCCTACCAGTAAGTCATGTCAATATGGGGGGAGGGGGGTAAATCTCATCTGGTGTCCGCTGTATGGGGCACGTGTCTTTATTTCACATTGTGCGGTTTTTCTGAGTCACACGCAATAGCGCAGACAGCAGCCTCTATTGGCGGTCGCCCGTCTGCAGGTTTATGCAAATGCCGCTATAAAGCCCTTCCCAGGTGTGCATCCATACCACCCAATGTGCATGGGCTGAGACGCCCACTTTTAGTGCCCACGCACGCTGTAATACATCCTTACATGCTACCATCGGTCACGCCATCTAAACTTGCACCAGCCCTGGGACTGTCTGACCTATGAGCCACATCACAGTCCCCAAATACAGATTTGTGTATGCGCATGCGCTCTCTTGCTGCTCCTGTCTGTCTTCCCTGCTTCCCCCTCTGCTCCTGCCTGTCTTCCCCAGTCCCCCTGCTGCTCCTGCCTGTCTTCTCCAGTCCCCCTGCTGCTACTGCCTGTCTTCTCCGATCCCACCTGCTCTCCAGCCTGTCTTCCCCAGTCCCGCTGCTGCTCCTGCCTGTCTTCTCCGATCCCACCTGCTCTCCAGCCTGTCTTCCCCAGTCCTCCCGCTGCCCCTGCCTGTCTTCCCCAGTCCCCCTGCTGCTCCTGCCTGTCTTCTCCGATCCCACCTGCTCTCCAGCCTGTCTTCCCCAGTCCTCCCGCTGCTCCTGCCTGTCTTCTCCAGTCCCCCTGCTGCTCCTGCCTGTCTTCTCCGATCCCACCTACTCTCCAGCCTGTCTTCCCCAGTCCTCCCGCTGCTCCTGCCTGTCTTCCCCAGTCCTCCCGCTGCTCCTGCCTGTCTTCCCCAGTCCTCCCGCTGCTCCTGCCTGTCTTCCCCAGTCCTCCCGCTTCTCCTGCCTGTCTTCCCCAGTCCTCCCGCTGCTCCTGCCTGTCTTCTCCAGTCCCCCTGCTGCTCCTGCCTGTCTTCTCCGATCCCACCTGCTCTCCAGCCTGTCTTCCCCAGTCCCCCTGCTGCTCCTGCCTGTCTTCTCCGATCCCACCTGCTCTCCAGCCTGTCTTCCCCAGTCCTCCCGCTGCTCCTGCCTGTCTTCCCCAGTCCCCCTGCTGCTCCTGCCTGTCTTCTCCGATCCCACCTGCTCTCAAGCCTGTCTTCCCCAGTCCTCCCGCTGCTCCTGCCTGTCTTCCCCAGTCCTCCCGCTGCTCCTGCCTGTCTTCCCCAGTCCTCCCGCTGCTCCTGCCTGTCTTCCCCAGTCCTCCCGCTTCTCCTGCCTGTCTTCCCCAGTCCTCCCGCTTCTCCTGCCTGTCTTCCCCAGTCCTCCCGCTTCTCCTGCCTGTCTTCCCCAGTGCTCCCGCTGCTCCTGCCTGTCTTCCCCAGTCCTCCCGCTGCTCCTGCCTGTCTTCCCCAGTCCTCCCGCTGTTCCTGCCTGTCTTCCCCAGTCCTCCCGCTTCTCCTGCCTGTCTTCCCCAGTCCTCCCGCTGCTCCTGCCTGTCTTCCCCAGTGCTCCCGCTGCTCCTGCCTGTCTTCCCCAGTGCTCCCGCTGCTCCTGCCTGTCTTCTCCGATCCCACCTGCTCTCCAGCCTGTCTTCCCCAGTCCTCCCGCTGCTCCTGCCTGTCTTCCCCAGTCCCCCTGCTGCTCCTGCCTGTCTTCTCCGATCCCACCTGCTCTCAAGCCTGTCTTCCCCAGTCCTCCCGCTGCCCCTGCCTGTCTTCCCCAGTCCCCCTGCTGCTCCTGCCTGTCTTCTCCGATCCCACCTGCTCTCCAGCCTGTCTTCCCCAGTCCTCCCGCTGCTCCTGCCTGTCTTCTCCAGTCCCCCTGCTGCTCCTGCCTGTCTTCTCCGATCCCACCTACTCTCCAGCCTGTCTTCCCCAGTCCTCCCGCTGCTCCTGCCTGTCTTCCCCAGTCCTCCCGCTGCTCCTGCCTGTCTTCCCCAGTCCTCCCGCTGCTCCTGCCTGTCTTCCCCAGTCCTCCCGCTTCTCCTGCCTGTCTTCCCCAGTCCTCCCGCTGCTCCTGCCTGTCTTCTCCAGTCCCCCTGCTGCTCCTGCCTGTCTTCTCCGATCCCACCTGCTCTCCAGCCTGTCTTCCCCAGTCCCCCTGCTGCTCCTGCCTGTCTTCTCCGATCCCACCTGCTCTCCAGCCTGTCTTCCCCAGTCCTCCCGCTGCTCCTGCCTGTCTTCCCCAGTCCCCCTGCTGCTCCTGCCTGTCTTCTCCGATCCCACCTGCTCTCAAGCCTGTCTTCCCCAGTCCTCCCGCTGCTCCTGCCTGTCTTCCCCAGTCCTCCCGCTGCTCCTGCCTGTCTTCCCCAGTCCTCCCGCTGCTCCTGCCTGTCTTCCCCAGTCCTCCCGCTTCTCCTGCCTGTCTTCCCCAGTCCTCCCGCTTCTCCTGCCTGTCTTCCCCAGTCCTCCCGCTTCTCCTGCCTGTCTTCCCCAGTGCTCCCGCTGCTCCTGCCTGTCTTCCCCAGTCCTCCCGCTGCTCCTGCCTGTCTTCCCCAGTCCTCCCGCTGTTCCTGCCTGTCTTCCCCAGTCCTCCCGCTTCTCCTGCCTGTCTTCCCCAGTCCTCCCGCTGCTCCTGCCTGTCTTCCCCAGTGCTCCCGCTGCTCCTGCCTGTCTTCCCCAGTGCTCCCGCTGCTCCTGCCTGTCTTCCCCAGTGCTCCCGCTGCTCCTGCCTGTCTTCCCCAGTCCTCCCGCTGTTCCTGCCTGTCTTCCCCAGTCCTCCCGCTTCTCCTGCCTGTCTTCCCCAGTCCTCCTGCTGCTCCTGCCTGTCTTCCCCAGTGCTCCCGCTGCTCCTGCCTGTCTTCCCCAGTGCTCCCGCTGCTCCTGCCTGTCTTCCCCAGTGCTCCCGCTGCTCCTGCCTGTCTTCCCCAGTGCTCCCGCTGCTCCTGCCTGTCTTCCCCAGTGCTCCCGCTGCTCCTGCCTGTCTTCCCCAGTCCCCCGCTACTCCTGCCTGTCATCCCTGGTCCCCTCTGCTCCAGCCTGTCTTCCCCAGTCCCCCTGCTGCTCCTGCTTGTCTTCTCCGATCCCACCTACTCTCCAGCCTGTCTTCCCCAGTCCTCCCGCTGCTCCTGCCTGTCTTCCCCAGTCCCCCTGCTGCTCCTGCCTGTCTTCTCCGATCCCACCTGCTCTCCAGCCTGTCTTCCCCAGTCCTCCCGCTGCTCCTGCCTGTCTTCTCCGATCCCACCTACTCTCCAGCCTGTCTTCCCCAGTCCTCCCGCTGCTCCTGCCTGTCTTCCCCAGTCCTCCCGCTGCTCCTGCCTGTCTTCCCCAGTCCTCCCGCTGCTCCTGCCTGTCTTCCCCAGTCCCCCCGCTTCTCCTGCCTGTCTTCCCCAGTGCTCCCGCCTGTCTTCCCCAGTCCTCCCGCTGCTCCTGCCTGTCTTCCCCAGTCCTCCCGCTGCTCCTGCCTGTCTTCTCCAGTCCCCCTGCTGCTCCTGCCTGTCTTCTCCGATCCCACCTGCTCTCCAGCCTGTCTTCCCCAGTCCCCCTGCTGCTCCTGCCTGTCTTCTCCGATCCCACCTGCTCTCCAGCCTGTCTTCCCCAGTCCTCCCGCTGCTCCTGCCTGTCTTCCCCAGTCCCCCTGCTGCTCCTGCCTGTCTTCTCCGATCCCACCTGCTCTCCAGCCTGTCTTCCCCAGTCCTCCCGCTGCTCCTGCCTGTCTTCCCCAGTCCTCCCGCTGCTCCTGCCTGTCTTCCCCAGTCCTCCCGCTGCTCCTGCCTGTCTTCCCCAGTCCTCCCGCTTCTCCTGCCTGTCTTCCCCAGTCCTCCTGCTTCTCCTGCCTGTCTTCCCCAGTCCTCCCGCTTCTCCTGCCTGTCTTCCCCAGTCCTCCCGCTTCTCCTGCCTGTCTTCCCCAGTCCTCCCGCTTCTCCTGCCTGTCTTCCCCAGTCCTCCCGCTGCTCCTGCCTGTCTTCCCCAGTCCTCCCGCTGTTCCTGCCTGTCTTCCCCAGTCCTCCCGCTTCTCCTGCCTGTCTTCCCCAGTCCTCCCGCTTCTCCTGCCTGTCTTCCCCAGTCCTCCCGCTGCTCCTGCCTGTCTTCCCCAGTGCTCCCGCTGCTCCTGCCTGTCTTCCCCAGTGCTCCCGCTGCTCCTGCCTGTCTTCCCCAGTGCTCCCGCTGCTCCTGCCTGTCTTCCCCAGTCCTCCCGCTGTTCCTGCCTGTCTTCCCCAGTCCTCCCGCTTCTCCTGCCTGTCTTCCCCAGTCCTCCCGCTGCTCCTGCCTGTCTTCCCCAGTGCTCCCGCTGCTCCTGCCTGTCTTCCCCAGTGCTCCCGCTGCTCCTGCCTGTCTTCCCCAGTGCTCCCGCTGCTCCTGCCTGTCTTCCCCAGTGCTCCCGCTGCTCCTGCCTGTCTTCCCCAGTCCTCCCGCTGCTCCTGCCTGTCTTCCCCAGTGCTCCCGCTGCTCCTGCCTGTCTTCCCCAGTCCCCCGCTACTCCTGCCTGTCTTCTCCGATCCCACCTGCTCTCCAGCCTGTCTTCCCCAGTCCTCCCGCTGCTCCTGCCTGTCTTCTCCGATCCCACCTTCTCTCCAGCCTGTCTTCCCCAGTCCTCCCGCTGCTCCTGCCTGTCTTCCCCAGTCCTCCCGCTGCTCCTGCCTGTCTTCCCCAGTCCTCCCGCTGCTCCTGCCTGTCTTCCCCAGTCCCCCCGCTTCTCCTGCCTGTCTTCCCCAGTGCTCCCGCCTGTCTTCCCCAGTCCTCCCGCTGCTCCTGCCTGTCTTCCCCAGTCCTCCCGCTGCTCCTGCCTGTCTTCTCCAGTCCCCCTGCTGCTCCTGCCTGTCTTCTCCGATCCTGCCTGCTCTCCAGCCTGTCTTCCCCAGTCCCCCTGCTGCTCCTGCCTGTCTTCTCCGATCCCACCTGCTCTCCAGCCTGTCTTCCCCAGTCCTCCCGCTGCTCCTGCCTGTCTTCCCCAGTCCCCCTGCTGCTCCTGCCTGTCTTCTCCGATCCCACCTGCTCTCCAGCCTGTCTTCCCCAGTCCTCCCGCTGCTCCTGCCTGTCTTCCCCAGTCCTCCCGCTGCTCCTGCCTGTCTTCCCCAGTCCTCCCGCTGCTCCTGCCTGTCTTCCCCAGTCCTCCCGCTGCTCCTGCCTGTCTTCCCCAGTCCTCCCGCTGCTCCTGCCTGTCTTCCCCAGTCCTCCCGCTTCTCCTGCCTGTCTTCCCCAGTCCTCCCGCTTCTCCTGCCTGTCTTCCCCAGTCCTCCCGCTTCTCCTGCCTGTCTTCCCCAGTCCTCCCGCTTCTCCTGCCTGTCTTCCCCAGTCCTCCCGCTTCTCCTGCCTGTCTTCCCCAGTCCTCCCGCTGCTCCTGCCTGTCTTCCCCAGTCCTCCCGCTGTTCCTGCCTGTCTTCCCCAGTCCTCCCGCTTCTCCTGCCTGTCTTCCCCAGTCCTCCCGCTTCTCCTGCCTGTCTTCCCCAGTCCTCCCGCTGCTCCTGCCTGTCTTCCCCAGTGCTCCCGCTGCTCCTGCCTGTCTTCCCCAGTGCTCCCGCTGCTCCTGCCTGTCTTCCCCAGTGCTCCCGCTGCTCCTGCCTGTCTTCCCCAGTCCTCCCGCTGTTCCTGCCTGTCTTCCCCAGTCCTCCCGCTTCTCCTGCCTGTCTTCCCCAGTCCTCCCGCTGCTCCTGCCTGTCTTCCCCATTGCTCCCGCTGCTCCTGCCTGTCTTCCCCAGTGCTCCCGCTGCTCCTGCCTGTCTTCCCCAGTGCTCCCGCTGCTCCTGCCTGTCTTCCCCAGTGCTCCCGCTGCTCCTGCCTGTCTTCCCCAGTGCTCCCGCTGCTCCTGCCTGTCTTCCCCAGTCCTCCCGCTGCTCCTGCCTGTCTTCCCCAGTGCTCCCGCTGCTCCTGCCTGTCTTCCCCAGTCCCCCGCTACTCCTGCCTGTCATCCCCGGTCCCCTCTGCTCCAGCCTGTCTTCCCCAGTCCCCCTGCTGCTCCTGCCTGTCTTCTCCGATCCCACCTACTCTCCAGCCTGTCTTCCCCAGTCCTCCCGCTGCTCCTGCCTGTCTTCCCCAGTCCCCCTGCTGCTCCTGCCTGTCTTCTCCGATCCCACCTGCTCTCCAGCCTGTCTTCCCCAGTCCTCCCGCTGCTCCAGCCTGTCTTCTCCGATCCCACCTACTCTCCAGCCTGTCTTCCCCAGTCCTCCCGCTGCTCCTGCCTGTCTTCCCCAGTCCTCCCGCTGCTCCTGCCTGTCTTCCCCAGTCCTCCCGCTGCTCCTGCCTGTCTTCCCCAGTCCCCCCCGCTTCTCCTGCCTGTCTTCCCCAGTGCTCCCGCCTGTCTTCCCCAGTCCTCCCGCTGCTCCTGCCTGTCTTCCCCAGTCCTCCCGCTGCTCCTGCCTGTCTTCCCCAGTCCTCCCGCTGCTCCTGCCTGTCTTCCCCAGTCCTCCCGCTGCTCCTGCCTGTCTTCCCCAGTCCTCCCGCTTCTCCTGCCTGTCTTCCCCAGTCCTCCCGCTGCTCCTGCCTGTCTTCCCCAGTGCTCCCGCTGCTCCTGCCTGTCTTCCCCAGTGCTCCCGCTGCTCCTGCCTGTCTTCCCCAGTGCTCCCGCTGCTCCTGCCTGTCTTCCCCAGTCCCCCGCTACTCCTGCCTGTCATCCCTGGTCCCCTCTGCTCCAGCCTGTCTTCCCCAGTCCCCCTGCTGCTCCTGCCTGTCTTCTCCGATCCCACCTACTCTCCAGCCTGTCTTCCCCAGTCCTCCCGCTGCTCCTGCCTGTCTTCCCCAGTCCCCCTGCTGCTCCTGCCTGTCTTCTCCGATCCCACCTGCTCTCCAGCCTGTCTTCCCCAGTCCTCCCGCTGCTCCTGCCTGTCTTCCCCAGTCCCCCTGCTGCTCCTGCCTGTCTTCTCCGATCCCACCTGCTCTCCAGCCTGTCTTCCCCAGTCCTCCCGCTGCTCCTGCCTGTCTTCTCCGATCCCACCTACTCTCCAGCCTGTCTTCCCCAGTCCTCCCGCTGCTCCTGCCTGTCTTCCCCAGTCCCCCTGCTGCTCCTGCCTGTCTTCTCCGATCCCACCTGCTCTCCAGCCTGTCTTCCTCAGTCCTCCCGCTGCTCCTGCCTGTCTTCCCCAGTCCTCCCGCTGCTCCTGCCTGTCTTCCCCAGTCCTCCCGCTGCTCCTGCCTGTCTTCCCCAGTCCTCCCGCTGCTCCTGCCTGTCTTCCCCAGTCCTCCCGCTGCTCCTGCCTGTCTTCCCCAGTCCTCCCGCTGCTCCTGCCTGTCTTCCCCAGTCCTCCCACTGCTCCTGCCTGTCTTCCCCAGTCCCCCTGCTGCTC